>NC_091283.1:159424128-159753056 GCF_032444005.1 Ranitomeya imitator | reverse complement strand
AACTGGCCCTCAGTTAGAACACAGCGTCCTGTCCCTAACTGAAATCACAGCAGAGTGAGCGCAAAATGGCGGCAGCATTTTTTATAGTGCATGGTGACATCATTTCAGCAGCCAATCACAGCCTTGCCAGTAGTTACATGCCCACCATGCTAAACAGGATGTGCCCACACTTCCATTCATTCCTCATTGGCTGCTGCTTGCAGTTTGAATTCTGGGAACTTCCGATTCCGGTATCCGATACGCGGTGAGTATCGGAAATCGGTATCGGAATTCCGATTCCGCAAATATCGGCCGATACCCGATACTTGCGGTATTGGAATGCTCAACACTAGTAAAAACACATGAGATGCTTAGCACAAAATTTGGCAAAAAAATGTGAGCCCATCCACCAACGTCAAGGTAATCTCATGGATCGGATGGGTCCCTGACCTGACTGCCTAGTGTGAACACTTACCTCTGGCTAATATCATGGTAAAGCCTGCATTTATAGGAAGGTGGGAACCAAATGTGTTTAGATATAATTAAAATCACAGCATGGTGAAGGGCGGGGTGTTCAAGTCAGAAAAAATAGTGCATAGTGAGTAATGGCACACTGATTGAACAACAAACTAGTCTGAACTGGTGCATAACCAAAAACAACTTACATAGCAACTACTCACCTCCCTAAAGCTGGCATCTCTCTCTCCGTGGGTAGCACCACAATAATGCCTAGGCAGCAGGCACGCTGTCTGGGTGTTATGTCTCACACCAATCTTTCCTTCACCTCCTATATACAATCCTCCCCTTTCTCACCACTCAAGCACCAAAAACCCTCACTGTTGCCCTGATCCACTCCCGCCTGGACTACTGCAATTCTCTATTATTTGGCCTCCCCCTCACTCGACTTTCCCCTCTCCAGTCCATATTTAATGCAGCAGCCAGGGTCGTCCATCTGGCTAATCGGTACTAGGAAGTGTCTGCTCTTAGCCAGTCATTGTACTGGCTGCCCATTCATTATAGGATCCAATTCAAACTACTTGTTTTCACTCACAAAGCTTTCCACAGTGCGACACCCCCCTTCATCTTCTCCCTCATTTCTATTTATCGGCCTAGCTGCTCATTACACTCCGCAATCGACTTTCAACTAATATTCGCACTAATCCATACCTCCCACTACATTTAAACTGAGTGAACCAGCGGGCCCACCGAGGACCCGGGATCCACCGGAGAAACATCCAGTGTCCCGTGGCTCAATCTGTCCCTGATTAGAAATAAAATACACTTCTGAACCATCTGGCTGTAATATTTTGCCATTCTGGTTATACTCCATGAAAAACAAATTACGGTACATAAAATCATTAAAGGGAACCTGTCACCTGAATTTGGCGGGACTGGTTTTGGGTCATATGGGCGGAGTTTTCGGGTGTTTGATTCACCCTTTCCTTACCCGCTGGCTGCATGCTGGCTGCAATATTGTATTGAAGTTCATTCTCTGTCCTCCGTAGTACATGCCTGCACAAGGCAAGATTGCTTTGCGCAGGCGTGTACTATGGAGGACAGAGAATGAACTTCAATCCAATATTGCAGCCAGCATGCAGCCAGCGGGTAAGGAAAGGGTGAATCAAACACCCGAAAACTCCGCCCATATGACCCAAAACCAGTCCCGCCAAATTCAGGTGACAGAGTCCCTTTAAATATAAATTTTATTTTACCATTAAAATAAACTTGCAGATGCGAGTGTCACATCAACATTAGATCACCTGTCATTGTGACTTGCATGTGTATGGATTTCATGCAAATAAAGGAGAATATTATTCTCTCTATTTATGTAGACCCCAGACTAAAATCTCTCTATTTTTAAAGACCCCAGACCCTTCTGTTGTCCGACCAGACTCTTGTGTGCAGCGTTGGACTGGGGTGTCAAGAGCCCACCAGTAACATTGACTTTGAGGGGCCCACTTTTCACCTGCATACAAATATTGCACGACCCTCATTCACAAATCTATCTATATCTCTATATAATAATAAAATGGGTAATGTGTTTGGTTAATGAACGAGATGCTGTTTTTTTTCTGTACAGAGTTAATCAAGCGAATTATGACAAGTACTGCCCATACAGTGGGGTTGGGGGCCCACATGGGCACAGGGGCCCAACGGGGGATTCCCCTGTTCCCCTATGGGCCAGTCCGAGCATGCTTGTGTGTCATATCCAGATTTTTATGTAAAACCAAATTATTTGCGTCTAAGTTGAATAAAAAATGTACTGCAGACCCCTTATTAGTTATTTGGGTTTTATCTACAGAATGGGGATAGAGGGGCTTTTTTATGACTGATGAACTAATGGTTCTTTATACTGTACTGTGAGTGTTTGGTCAAAAGAATACCATAATATTACAGCAGATATGTCATTAAATTTCGCAATGCAAACTGTGTATAGTACATTGTTACATAGATTTTTTTTATACCTAATGAGATTGTTGTATTTACTTTTAAAATCTAAACCAGAAGAGTTGCAAAATCCTGATTCTAAGAGGAGTCCAGCTATAGTGGAAGCTCATGAGTCCTCATGCATTCAGTCTCCGTTCACCTAGCCTGATTGACAGCTGCAGCTTTTAGTTGAGAAGTGTGACACTACAGCGAAGAGGAGGGACTCTGAAGAGCTGTCAGTCAGGCTAGGTGGGAGGAGATTGAGTTACATTTTCACAAAGTCATTTACACAGTCATTTTGACATGAATCTACAAAGTATGTACACCAGATTCATCAGGTCTAACAAAGCTATTTAAAATTGCATAAAGTTTGTATTGTGAATTCTGGTGACAGATCCACTTTACTTTCATGTGTAACTATTGAAGTTATAATTATGAATTTTTATTGTGAATTATACCATTCTTTTCTGCAACAGCTTTACTAAAGATCTTGAAATCTCTTTTATAATTTCTGTCATTTTCAGGGAAAAATAAACCGAGTGTACAACAAATGTGTAAAATTATGGAGAGACTTTTACAAAATGTTACCAATGTAGACTTTTTTCAAATAGTTCAGATATTTTTATTAATAATTTTTAAATACATTTTTGAGATTTTATATATTTTGCTTTATTAAATACATAAAAACCTATACAAGTGAAATATAATTGTTATATTATAACTATAATTATGTTAAATACATACATGATTATATATGTGATCGAGACTACAGTTAATTATTCTTTAGAATATTTTCAATGGAACAAAATATCTGTTAAAAGTTGCATATTTTACAATTCTCAAAATTTAATTTTTTTGGTGCTCTCCACATGGCTATTATACCTTATGTAGGAAAATATTACAAATAGATTTGAACATCTCTTCTGTCCATATTTTAGTTACAACATGACATAGGACACAGTGAACATTTGACATTTTTCAATTTCTTTTTGCAAAAATGAACTCACTAAAAAATAGATGGCAACAAAACATCTGAAAAAAAGTTAGGACAGGGTTAGAAAAAGTAAGTTGAACTAATGAAAACAACCAACTGGTCAAAAAAGCATGTTAGAGAGGTAGAGTCTTTCTCAAAAGCAAAGATGGTCGGAGGTTCACAGATCTGTGAGCAACTGCATCTAAAAATTGTGGAACAATTCAGAAAAATGTTCCACAAAATTGCAAATACTTTGAATATTCCACCATCAAGAATCAGTACTGTTGTGAATTATGTGGCTGAATTCACTCCTGTGGTCACAAGTGGTACTGCAGCTTCTGAGCTTCCTCCCTCAGGTGTTTTGGTGAGCTCGTTAACTGCTTCATTACTTAACTCCGCCTGATGCTGCTATCCTTGCTCCTTGTCAATGTGTCAGTGTTGGATCTGAGCTTCTCCTGATTGTTCCTGTGACCTGCTGCTCTGTATAGCTAAGTGCTTTTTTCTTTTTTGTTGCTTTTTTTCTGTCCAGCTTGTCTTTTGTTTTGCTGGAAGCTCTGAGACGCAAAGGGTGTACCGCCGTGCCGTTAGTTCGGCACGGTGGGGTTTTTTTGCCCCCTTTGCGTGGTTTTGCTTTAGGGTTTTTTGTAGACTGCAAAGTTCGCTTTAGTGTCCTCGCTCTGTCCTAGAATATCGGGCCCCACTTTGCTGAATCTATTTCATCCCTACGTTTTGTCTTTTCATCTTACTCACAGTCATTATATGTGGGGGGCTGCCTTTTCCTTTGGGGAATTTCTCTGGGGCAAGTCAGGCCTATTTTTCTATCTTCAGGCTAGCTAGTTTCTTAGGCTGTGCCGAGTTGCCTAGGTAGTTGTTAGGCGCAATCCACAGCCGCTTTTAGTTGTGTTTAGGATAGGATCAGGTGTGCAGTCTACAGAGTTTCCACGTCTCAGAGCTCGTTCTTGTATTTTTGGGTATTTGTCAGATCACTGTGTGCGCTCTGATCGCTAAGCACACTGTGTTTCTGGATTGCCTTCATAACACCTGTCATTAGCAAACATAACAGTACAAGGAGCCAAACTAATGATTCTCAATAGAGGGAAAGAAAAAGTTCTGACATCATTTTTTTTTTTTCTGCTCTGTGTTCACTTTTTTTTTTTCCCCTAGACATTTGGGTGATTCTGGACACAGGTGTGGACATGGATATTCAGGGTCTGTGCTCTTCAATGGATAATCTCGTTATAAATGTACAAAAAATTCAAGATACTATTGATCAGAAATCTATGTTAGAACCAAGAATTCCTATTCCTGATTTGTTTTTTGGAGATAGAACTAAGTTTCTAAGTTTCAAAAATAATTGTAAGCTATTTCTGGCCTTGAAACCTCATTCTTCTGGTAATCCTATTCAACAGGTTTTGATTATTATTTATTTTTTGCGCGGCGACCCTCAAGACTGGGCATTTTCTCTTGCGCCAGGAGACCCTGCATTGAGTAGTGTCGATGCGTTTTTCCTGGCGCTCGGATTGCTGTACGATGAGCCTAATTCAGTGGATCAGGCTGAGAAAAATTTGCTGGCTTTGTGCCAGGGTCAGGATGATATAGAAGTATATTGTCAGAAATTTAGGAAATGGTCAGTACTCACTCAGTGGAATGAATCTGCGCTGGCAGCTTTGTTCAGAAAGGGTCTCTCTGAGGCTCTTAAGGATGTCATGGTGGGATTTCCTATGCCTGCTGGTTTGAATGAGTCTTTGTCTTTGGCCATTCAGATCGGTCGACGCTTGCGCGAGCGTAAATCTGTGCACCATTTGGCGGTACTGCCTGAGGTTAAACCTGAGCCTATGCAGTGCGATAGTACTATGACTAGAGTTGAACGGCAGGAATACAGACGTCTGAATGGTCTGTGTTTCTACTGTTGTGATTCCACTCATGCTATTTCTGATTGTCCTAAACACACTAAGCGGTCCGCTAGGTCTGCCGTCATTGGTACTGTACAGTCCAAATTCCTTCTGTCCATTACCTTGATATGCTCTTTGTCGTCGTTTTCTGTCATGGCGTTTGTGGATTCGGGCGCTGCCCTGAATCTGATGGATTTGGATTATGCTAAACGTTGTGGGTTTTTCTTGGAGCCTTTGCGGTGTCCTATTCCATTGAGAGGAATTGATGCTACACCTTTGGCCAAGAATAAACCTCAATACTGGGCCCAGCTGACCATGTGCATGGCTCCTGCACATCAGGAAGTTATTCGCTTTCTGGTGTTGCATAATCTGCATGATGTGGTCGTGTTGGGGTTGCCATGGCTACAAACCCATAATCCAGTATTGGATTGAAATTCCATGTCGGTATCCAGCTGGGGTTGTCAGGGGGTACATGGTGATGTTCCAATTTTGTCGATTTCGTCATCCACCCCTTCTGAGGTCCCAGAGTTCTTGTCTGATTATCAGGATGTATTTGAAGAGCCCAAGTCCGATGCTCTACCTCCGCATAGGGATTGTGATTGTGCTATCAATTTGATTCCTGGTAGTAAATTCCCTAAAGGTCGATTATTTAATTTATCCGTGCCCGAACACGCCGCTATGCGCAGTTATGTGAAGGAATCCCTGGAGAAGGGACATATTCGCCCATCGTCATCACCACTGGGAGCAGGGTTCTTCTTTGTAGCCAATAAGGATGGTTCGCTGAGACCGTGTATTGATTACCGCCTTCTTAATAAGATCACTGTTAAATTTCAGTATCCCTTGCCATTGTTATCTGACTTGTTTGCTCGGATTAAGGGGGCTAGTTGGTTCACTAAGATAGATCTTCGTGGTGCGTATAATCTGGTGAGAATCAGGCAAGGAGATGAATGGAAAACTGCATTCAATACGCCCGAGGGTCATTTTGAGTATCTAGTGATGCCGTTCGGACTTGCCAATGCTCCATCTGTGTTTCAGTCTTTTATGCATGACATCTTCCGTGAGTATCTGGATAAATTCCTGATTGTTTACTTGGATGACATTTTGATCTTCTCAGATGATTGGGAGTCTCATGTGAAGCAGGTCAGAATGGTTTTTCAGGTCCTGCGTGCTAACTCTTTGTTTGTGAAGGGATCAAAGTGTCTCTTCGGTATGCAGAAAGTTTCATTTTTGGGGTTCATCTTTACCCCTTCTACTATCGAGATGGATCCAGTTAAGGTCCAAGCCATCCAGGATTGGATTCAGCCGACATCTCTGAAAAGTCTGCAAAAGTTCCTGGGCTTTGCTAATTTTTATCGTCGCTTCATCTGTAATTTTTCTAGCATTGCCAAACCATTGACCGATTTGACCAAGAAGGGTGCTGATTTGGTTAATTGGTCTTCTGCTGCTGTGGAAGCTTTTCAGGAGTTGAAGCGTCGTTTTTGTTCTGCCCCTGTGTTGTGTCAGCCAGATGTTTCTCTTCCGTTCCAGGTCGAGGTTGATGCTTCTGAGATTGGAGCAGGGGCGGTTTTGTCACAGAGAGGTTCTGATTGCTCAGTGATGAAACCATGTGCTTTCTTTTCCAGGAAGTTTTCGCCCGCTGAGCGTAATTATGATGTGGGCAATCGAGAGTTGCTGGCCATGAAGTGGGCATTCGAGGAGTGGCGTCATTGGCTTGAAGGAGCTAAGCATCGCATGGTGGTATTGACTGATCATAAGAACTTGACTTATCTCGAGTCTGCCAAGCGCTTGAATCCTAGACAGGCCCGTTGGTCGTTATTTTTTGCCCGCTTCGACTTTGTGATTTCGTACCTTTCGGGCTCTAAAAATGTGAAGGCGGATGCTCTGTCTAGGAGTTTTGTGCCCGACTCTCCGGGTTTATCTGAGCCAGCGGGTATCCTCAAGGAAGGAGTCATTGTGTCTGCCATCTCCCCTGATTTGCGGCGGGTGCTGCAAAAATTTCAGGCGAATAAACCTGATCGTTGTCCAGCAGAGAAACTGTTCGTCCCTGATAGGTGGACTAATAAACTTATCTCTGAACTTCATTGTTCGGTGTTGGCTGGTCATCCTGGAATCTTTGGTACCACAGAGTTAGTGGCTAGATCCTTCTGGTGGCCATCTCTGTCACGGGATGTACGTACTTTTGTGCAGTCCTGTGGGATTTGTGCTAGGGCTAAGCCCTGCTGTTCTCGTGCCAGTGGGTTGCTTTTGCCCTTGCCGGTCCCAAAGAGGCCTTGGACACATATTTCGATGGATTTCATTTCTGACCTTCCCGTTTCTCAAAAGATGTCAGTCATTTGGGTGGTCTGTGATCGCTTTTCTAAAATGGTCCATCTGATGCCCTTGGCTAAATTGCCTTCCTCCTCTGATTTGGTACCTTTGTTCTTTCAGCATGTGGTTCGGTTGCATGGCATTCCTGAGAATATTGTTTCTGACAGAGGTTCCCAGTTTGTTTCAAGGTTTTGGCGAGCCTTTTGTGGTAGGATGGGCATTGACCTATCCTTTTCCTCGGCTTTCCATCCTCAGACTAATGGCCAGACCGAACGAACCAATCAGACCTTGGAAACATATCTGAGATGTTTTGTTTCTGCAGACCAGGATGATTGGGTGTCATTTTTGCCGTTGGCTGAGTTCGCCCTTAATAATCGGGCCAGCTCGGCTACCTTGGTTTCTCCATTTTTTTGCAATTCTGGGTTCCATCCTCGTTTCTCTTCAGGACAGGTTGAGTCTTCGGACTGTCCTGGTGTGGATTCTGTGGTGGATAGGTTGCAGCAGATCTGGACTCAGGTAGTGGACAATTTGATCTTGTCCCAGGAGAAAGCTCAACTTTTCGCTAATCGCAGACGCCGTGTGGGTCCCCGACTTCGTGTTGGGGATCTGGTTTGGTTATCTTCTCGTCATATTCCTATGAAGGTTTCCTCTCCTAAATTTAAACCTCGTTTTATTGGTCCGTATAGGATTTCTGAGGTTCTCAATCCTGTGTCTTTTCGTTTGACCCTCCCAGACTCCTTTTCCATACATAATGTATTCCATAGGTCGTTGTTGCGGAGATACGTGGCACCTATGGTTCCATCTGTTGAGCCTCCTGCCCCGGTTTTGGTGGAGGGGGAATTGGAGTATATTGTGGAGAAGATTTTGGATTCTCGTGTTTCTAGACGGAAACTCCAGTATCTGGTTAAATGGAAGGGTTATGCTCAGGAAGATAATTCCTGGGTTTTTGCCTCTGATGTTCATGCTTCCGATCTTGTTCGTGCCTTTCATGCGGCTCATCCTGGTCGGCCTGGGGGCTCTGGTGAGGGTTCGGTGACCCCTCCTCAAGGGGGGGGGTACTGTTGTGAATTCTGTGGCTGAATTCACTCCTGTGGTCACAAGTGGTACTGCAGCTTCTGAGCTTCCTCCCTCAGGTGTTTTGGTGAGCTCGTTAACTGCTTCATTACTTAACTCCGCCTGATGCTGCTATCCTTGCTCCTTGTCAATGTGTCAGTGTTGGATCTGAGCTTCTCCTGATTGTTCCTGTGACCTGCTGCTCTGTATAGCTAAGTGCTTTTTTCTTTTTTGTTGCTTTTTTTCTGTCCAGCTTGTCTTTTGTTTTGCTGGAAGCTCTGAGACGCAAAGGGTGTACCGCCGTGCCGTTAGTTCGGCACGGTGGGTTTTTTTTGCCCCCTTTGCGTGGTTTTGCTTTAGGGTTTTTTGTAGACTGCAAAGTTCGCTTTACTGTCCTCGCTCTGTCCTAGAATATCGGGCCCCACTTTGCTGAATCTATTTCATCCCTACGTTTTGTCTTTTCATCTTACTCACAGTCATTATATGTGGGGGGCTGCCTTTTCCTTTGGGGAATTTCTCTGGGGCAAGTCAGGCCTATTTTTCTATCTTCAGGCTAGCTAGTTTCTTAGGCTGTGCCGAGTTGCCTAGGTAGTTGTTAGGCGCAATCCACAGCCGCTTTTAGTTGTGTTTAGGATAGGATCAGGTGTGCAGTCTACAGAGTTTCCACGTCTCAGAGCTCGTTCTTGTATTTTTGGGTATTTGTCAGATCACTGTGTGCGCTCTGATCGCTAAGCACACTGTGTTTCTGGATTGCCTTCATAACACCTGTCATTAGCAAACATAACACAGTACCTTTACCTTCTACATTTATTTTTTGAACGTTGAGCTATCTTTTCACACTGATATGCTCGCTAAAGGGGTTGTCTTGTTTAGGAACCAATACACTTTCTTAAGTAGTTAATAGAAAGGCCGGTCTTTTGATCAGGATCCTTATCGCTAGATCATAGTGAAGAGTAGTTTCTAGGAAAGTCTCTCTCTCTGAAGGTCCTGTCCTGCATGACACAGACAACACATTGATTTGAAAGGGCATCATGTAATGCATTGTTTCTCCTGTGGTGGTATTGCAAGGAAATTGAATACTTGCTACCATGTTTCCTTACAGATTGCAGCTGATCACTGAGGAAACTTTATGACCTGCTCATTATCAAAGGACTCATCCAAGTAGGAGTTGTCCAAAGTAAAGAACCCCTTTAATTACATGTAAATTAAAAGAACAAAACAGCCTTAAAAGTAAATGAAAAACATAAATGATAAAAATGGGAAAAAATGCATAACATATTTCTTACAACATTTTATGGATTCATTTTTGCTCTTGACTGACAGAATAACAACCTTGATGCTTTTTTGATCTCCTGATTCCTCATGCTGTAGAGCACAGGGTTAATTAATGGTGTAAATGCTGTATATAGGAGGGATTTCAGTTTATTTTCATATGGTGTATTTCCCCCAACCGGAAACATGTATATCGCTATTAATGGTCCATAATACGTACACACGGCAGCAAGATGAGAACTGCATGTAGAAAATGCTTTCCTCCGCCCATCATTGGATGTTATTTTGATGATGGCAATAAATATGCAGATATAGGATATTATAACAAGGATAAAGGGTGAGAAGGCTAGGAGAATGGAGAGGAAGAAGTCTTCAAAAACCACTTTGGAAGTATCAGAGGAGGACATTTCTAAGATGGGAGCAAAATCGCAGAAAAAATGGTCAATTTTATCGGTGTTGCAAAATTCAAGTTGTCCTATAAATGCCATCTCACTTGGAATCAGGAAGATCCCAATAGCCCATGGCCAGAAAGAGAGATGGAGGCAAAGTTTTTGGTTCATAAGGACAGTGTACCGGAGGGGGTGACATATCGCTAAATATCGGTCAAAGGCCATGGCTGTCAGTATCAGTGACTGCGTGTAGGTGGCGATACAGTGGAAGTAGTACTGGATGAAGCAACTGGTCTTTGATATGGTAGTCCTCTCAAGCCATGTTACCTGTAACAGTTTTGGTGTGATATTTGAGGTGAGAAGAAGGTCGGCCAGAGCCAAGTTTCGGAGAAAGAAGTACATGGGGACATGAAGGTGGTGGCAGGTTGACACTAATGTGATGATGAAGCAATTTTCCGCCACTATTAGGACATAAACCACAAAGAAAAGACAGAACAGTAAGACTTTGATGTGGTGGAAATTGTGGAATCCCAGCAGGATGAACTCATGAAATGCAGTCTGGTTGGTTCCACACATTGTTAAGGAGTATTCGTCTAAAAAAAAAAATTCAACGGAAGTGAGTTATTTTTCATTTTTATGGTTTACATATATGAAATCTAGTGAAGGTTGTTTCCTTCAAGGCAAAAGTTTCTAATCCTGAAAAAAAATCTAAAGACCTGATTAAAACTACCTCCACTAAACATGCGGATGCTCCAGAGTCCGGCTCCTCTAAGCTCTTACTACCAGTACTATAAGAAGATTATGATGTGAATGTCCATGAGCTAGGACCTCCACCAATGAATGGAGCAAATGGTCTAAGGGTACCGTTACACTAAACGACTTACCAACGATCACGACCAGCGATACGACCTGGCCGTGATCATTGGTAAGTCGTTGTGTGGTCGCTGGGGAGCTGTCACACAGACAGCTCTCTCCAGCGACCAACGATCCGGGGAAAGACTTCGGCATAGTTGAAACTGTCTTCAACGATGCCGAAGTCCCCGGGTAACCAGGGTAAACATCGGGTTACTAAGCGCAGGGCCGCGCTTAGTAACCTGATATTTACCCTGGTTACCATTGTAAAAGTAAAAAAAAAAAAACAGTACATGCTCACATTCCGATATCTGTCACGTCCCCCGGCGTCCACAGGGTTAAAACTGCTTTCGGCAGGAGCGCTGCTAATGCACGCGCTGCTGCCGAGAGCTTTCCCTGCACTGTGTCAGCGCCGGCCGTAAAGCGGCCCTGCGCTTAGTAACCCGATATTTACCCTGGTTACCAGTGAAAACATCCCTGGATCGGCGTCACACACGCCGATTCAGCGATGACAGCGGGTGATCAGCAACCAAAAAAAGGTCCTGATCATTCCCCATGACCAACAATCTCCCAGCAGGGGCCTGATCGTTGGTCGCTGTCAAGCTTAACGATTTCGTTAACGATATCGTTGCAACGTCACAAAAAGCAACGATGTCGTTAACATGTGTGAAGGTACCTTAAGTCTAGGATCTTCTAAACAAGTACTCTACAGGATTAGTCATAAATGTCTTATCTCCTGGGGCTCCACCCTTTTTCTAGAGCACTATAACTAGAGCAGTGGTCACACTTGAGCCATGCTATTTACTACACTGCCCAGGGTACATATCCATGTTATCTATGTATATCTCATATATATGGGAACAAAAAGTCACCTCTCCTGTTCTTCCAGTGAAAAATAAAACCTCAGCTGAAATATCTTGACTTTGCAAAGGCATTTGATACTGTACCACACAAAAGACTTGTTCAGAAGCTTCAGAAGTGGATATTAGCAGAGACTATATGCACATGAGTAAAAACTGGTTAATGGACTGCAAACAAAGAGTCATAAATGATATATTCTCTAAATAAGCTGTCGTAAATTATTTTTATTCTATTTATCAATGACCTTTTGGATGCGAATGAGCATAAAGTATCCGTGTCTGCTGATGACACAAAAACTTTGTAAGTTAAAAGCTGAACTTCACTGAATAATATTGCAGAATGTGTGGATAAGATGTTTGCATGGGCAAAAATGTGCCAGAGGAAGACAAATGTAGCTAAATGTAGAGTAATACACTGCAGACACAGTAATTCAGATGGAATTACACTAGGGACTGCAGAACAGCAGAGAGACTGGGGGATTACACGTAAACTCAGCAGGAATACTCAATGTCAAGCAGCAGCTGCAAAAGCAAACAAGATTTAGAGTCTATAAATAGAGAGAAAATCTAATGATCCAAACATATTATTACCCCACTAAAAATGTATTATTACCCCTCTATAAATCTCTTGTAAGAGTATATGTAGAATATCCAGTTTTGGGCACCACATTTTTGAAATTATATTGGGAAGTTAGTCAGTCCAAAGTCAAACAGACAACTTGATATATTTCTATGCAGCTGTCATACTCGGAGAAGGAAGACACGCGGCCGGTCCATGCATTGCAATCCAAGATCGAACTGACATTCATGGACCTCTGAAAGAGCCCTTATAGTGTATGTATATTATTATTATTTATTTATATAGCACCAATGATTCCATTGTGCTGTACATGAGAAGGGGTTACATACAAATTATAGATATCACTTACAGTAAGCAAACTAACAATTACAGACTGATACAAAGGGGCGAGGACCCTGCCCTTGCGGGCTTACATTCTACAGGATGGTAGGGAAGGAGACTATAGGTTAAGGGTTGCAGGAGCTCCGGTGTTGGTGAGGCAGTAGATTCGGTAGTGGTGAGGAGGCAGCGGGGTCAGTGCAGGTTGTAGGCTTTCCTGAAGAGGTGGGTTTTCAGGTTCCATCTGAAGGATCCGAATGTGGTTGATAGTCGGACGTGTTGGGGCAAAGAATTCCAGAAGATGGGGATATTCGGGAGAAGTCTTGGAGGCGGTTGGGTGAGGAGTGAATAAGTGTGGAGGAGAGAAGGAAATCTTGGGAGGACCGGAGATTATGTGAGGGAAGATATCGGGAGATTAGTTCAGAGATATATGGATGAGACAGGTTATGGATGGGTTTGTAGGTTAGTATTAGTAATTTGAACTGGATACGCTGGGAATAGCAGCCATTGAAGAGATTTGCAGAGGGGGAAACAGAGAAGTAGCAAAGAGAGAGATAAATTAGTCGGACAGCAGAGATAAGGATCAACTGGAGAGGTGCAAGGGTGTTAGCAGGGAGGCCACAGAAAAGGATGTTGCAGTAGTCAAGGCGGGAGATGATGAGGGCATGCACAAGCATTTTAGTAGATTGACGGTAGAGGAAAGGACGGATTCTGGAGATAGTTTTGAGCTGGAGGCGACAGGAGGTGGAAAGAGCTTGGATGTGCGGTTTGAAGGACAGAGCAGGGGTTACTCCGAGGCAGCGGACTTCCGGTACGGGGAAAGCGTGATGTCGTTAATTGCGATAGATAGATCAGGTAAGAAAGATCTATGAGATGGAGGAAATATGATTAGTTCAGATTTGTCCACATTAAGTTTGAGGAAGCGAGAGGAGAAGAAGGAGGATATGGCTCATAGACACTCCAGGATTCTGAACAGCAGAGAGGTGACGTCTGGGCCAGAAAGGTAGATCTGAGTGTCATCAGCATAAAGGTGGTACTGGAATCCATGGGACTTTATGAGTTGTCCCAGGCCAAGTGTATAGATTGAGATGAGTAGGGGGTCCTAGAACAGAGCCTTGGGGGACTCCAACAGAGAGAGGGTGAGATGAGGAGGTAGTGTGGGAGTGGGAGATGCTGAATGTACGATTGCAAAGGTATGAAGAGATCCAGGATAGGGCGAGGTCTTTGATGCCAAAGGAAGAGAGGATCTGTAGTAGGAGGCAGTGGTCAACTGTCGAAAGCAGAGGACAGGTCTAGAAGGAGGAGTAGAGAGTATTGTCCGTTAGCTTTGGCTGTAAGTAGGTCGTTAGTAATTTTAGTCAGGGCTGTCTCAGTTGAGTGATGGGAGCGGAAACAGTTTGTAGATTGTCAAAGAGCAAGTTAGATGAGAGGTGGGAGGAAAGTTCAGCGTGGACAAACAAGGAGTTTGGCAGCGATATTGGGCGATAGCTGGACATAGCAGTTAGATCAATGGTTGGCTTTTTAAGGATAGGCATGATATGATTGTGGCATGTTTGAATGCAAAAGGGAAGGTGCCAGAAGTTAGTGAAAGCTTGAAGAGGTGGAATAGGGATGGGATAAGAGTGGTGGTGAGGTTGGGGAGGAGATGGGATGGGATGGGGTTGAGCGCACAGGTGGTGAGGTGCAATTTGGAGAGGAGACAGTTAAGCTCCCCTTCAATGATGTTGGATAGGGAGGTTATGGGGTTTGGGCATTGGTCTGGAGTACAAAGGGGTTGTGGTGGTTGAACAATGAAGACTTGCCTTGTTTGGTCGATCTTATTTTTAAAGTGTGTGGCAAAGTCCTCAGCAGAGATGAGGGAGGTTGGAGGGCCAAGTGGGGGGCGGAGGAGGGAATTAGTTTTGAATAACTGTTTGGGGTTGTAGGATAGGGAAGATACAAGGGTTGTGAAGTAGGCCTGTTTAGCAGAGGTGAGAGCTGATTTAAAAGCTAGTGTTGCCTGTTTGAATGCAGTGAAGTTGTCTTGCGAATGCATTTTCTTCCAATACCGCTCTGCAACCCTGGACACTTGCTGGAGCTTTTTAGTGGTGCTATTGTGCCAGGGTTGTCTATTGATACGTCACACTCTGCCATGAACGAGAGGGGCATCCGTGTCAATAGCTGATGCAAGAGTGGCATTGTAGAAAGCAATGGCACTGTCTGCATCGTGGAGTGAGGATATGGATGCCAGTGGTAGGATAGAGTCAGAAAATCTGTGGGTGTCAAGGTGTGCGAGGTTTCTGCAGGGGTGCGCATGTTTCTGGACATGGGTGACTGGTGAGGAGGACAGGGATGGAAAGTGAGCAGATGGTGGTCGGATAGAGGGAGAGGGGAGGTGGTGAAGTTAGATAGAGAGCAGAGATGGGTGAAGACCAGGTCTAGTGTATGTCTGTCTGTGTGGGTGGCTGGCTGCAGAGGACCACTGAGTAAGTCCAAAAGATGAAGTAAGGAACAGAAGTTTGGAGGCTGTTGACTGAAGGGTATCAGTGGGGATGTTGAAGTCACCCATGATGGTGGGAATGTCAGCAGAGAGAAAGTGAAGAAGCCAGGTGGAGTATTGGTCTATAAAGGCAGGGCCGGGCCCAGAGATCGGTATATGATGGCCACTTGGAGGTTGAAGGGAGAGTAGATGCAGATTGAGTGGACTTCAAAAGAGGGGGGATAAGGGAGGGCAGAGGTGGGATTGGGTTAAAGGTGCAGTTTGAAGAAAGGAGAATACCCACTCCACCACCATGTCTGTTGCCGGGGCGAGGGGTTTGGGTGAAGAGGAGGCTGCCATAACACAGCGCAGCAGGGGATGCAGTGCAGGAGGGTGTTAGCCATGTTTCTGTGAGGCCGAGGAAAGCAAGCTTGTGAGAAAGAAAAAGGTCATGAATTACATAAAGCTTTTTGCAGATTGAGCGGGCGTTCCAGAGTGCTCCAAAGAGAGGGAGTAGGGGGGTGGGTGTCAGGGGCATGGGTTTTAAGTTGGAAACATTGCGGTAGTTCATATTAGATAGGGAGTGGTAGGAGGGGGTAATAATGGGAGGTATGAGCTTTGGGGGTTCAGGTTTGGGAGATATGTCACCAGCAGTGAGGAGAAGCAGAGAAAGGGAGAGCAGATGGGAGAAGGAGAGTGACTGGCTTGTTTTATGCTTTATTAGGACAGATTTGAGATTGAGGAACAGGTCAACAGAGGAGGACAGGTGGGTAGGTAAGAGGGGAGGGGAGATGATTATTTGGCTAAAGGGTGCTGGGGTTTGTGGATAGCAAAGGAGAGTGAGGATTAGTGGAGCAAACACTGTCAGGGCATATGTAAACATGGTGAAGGAGTAAGATGGGTTAATACAAAAGCTAGATCCAAGCAATAAGAAGTTGCTTATTCAGCAGACATATTCAAAAGAGACAGATACATAGTGTGGAGTCCTGACTCCTGCCGTGACTAACTGTCGTTGAAATAACTGCACTTCACAATACTTAGCTGCCGTAATACTTAGCTGCTGGGAGACACCTGCCTGACCCACACACGAGCCACCCCTAGAATGCTACTAAATTTATAGGACTAAGTAGAGGATCAGGTGAGGGAGATTATGGGACCTTATTTGGGATAAATTAGCAATTGGCCAACACACCAGGGGAGGTTATATGCTCAAAGGCACTGGGCCTGGCTACAACCATATGCTGTAAGGGTACCGTCACACAGTGGCACTTTGATCGCAAGGACGGCATGATCCGTGACGTTCCAGCGATATCGTTACGATTTCGCTGTGTCTGACACGCTACTGCGATCAGGGACCCCGCTGAGAATCGTACGTCGTAGCTGATCGTCTGAAACTTTATTTTGTCGCTGGATCTCCCGCTGACATCGCTGAATCGGCGTGTGTGACACCGATTCAGCGATGTCTTCACTGGTAACCAGGGTAAACATCAGGTTACTAAGCGCAGGGCCGCGCTTAGTAACCCGATGTTTACCCTGGTTACCAGCGTAAACGTAAAAAAACAAACACTACATACTTACCTTCCGTGTCTGTCCTCCGGCGCTGTGCTTCTCTGCACTGGCTGTGAGCGCCGGCCAGCCGGAAAGCACAGCTGTGACATCACCGCTCTGCTTTACGGCTGACCGGCGCTGACAGTGCAGAGGAAAGCACAGCGCCGGAGGACAGACACGGAATGTAAGTATGTAGTGTTTGGTTTTTTTTACGTTTACGCTGGTAACCAGGGTAAACATCGGGTTACTAAGCACGGCCCTGCGCTTAGTAACCCGATGTTTACCCTGGTTACCAGGGGACTTCGGGATTGTTGGTCGCTGGAGAGCTGTCTGTGTGACAGCTCTCCAGCGACCAAACAGCGACGCTGCAGCGATCGGCATCGTTGTCGTATTGCTGCAGCGTCGTTTCAGTGTGACGCTACCCTAACACCTTGCACCAGATAGTATCTCCTGTGACCCCAGCATGGATGTGCAGCAGTAAGTATTGAATACAATTGTTCTGTTTGATGAATCCTGTCATAAATCACACTCTGTGAGTATCTCCAGGCTCTTTATTCACATCATGTCTCAACCTCCATTACATGAATTCCGAGTACAACAACATCCAACAAGTTCCAAACAAAGAATATAGAACACACATAAAAGTAGTGAGACCCCTAGAGGCCACATGAACATATAACATATTGCTACATCCTTTCTCTTTTAACTAGAGGAACAATAAAAGATACTAAACTAATGTATACTATGACAAAGTTAGAAATTAACCTAGTACGTCCAGTTAGATATAATCTTTGAGGTGCGCCGGCTTTTTGCTAATTCTGCCAGCTCTGGTAATATAAGATGTGTCACTTTCTACATCTGGTACATCTGGTAGTTCTTCTGATATTGTCTGTCTCTGGCCAGAGTCCTCACCCTGATGGTCAGCTGTCACTGTTGGTGCCTGACTTGTACTTGCTGCCTCGTTGTCTTGGGTGTCTGGATACTGTTCAAAAGGCCAGGAATCATCTCTTTCTTGCGTTTTCCTCAAATATCTTCGATTCCTCCTTAGTCTTCTTCCGTCGTCTGTTAGAATTTCGTTAGACCGAGGTCCCAGTTTCTGGACAACCTTTGCCTTTTGCCAGTGTTTGTCAAATGTGGTGCTTGGCTGCAGCCGAATGTTGTCATTTCTCTGGAGCTCAGGCAGATCCTTTGCAGATTTATTGTAATAGAAAGCTTGCCTAGCTTGATTCTTCTGTAATTTAGCTTCGATGTTTCCCAGCAGCTTTGGCTCTAACAGATGACACGCAGTTGGTACTAGTGTCTTTGTACGCCTACTAATGAGCCTCTGTGCCGGACTGCTGTCTACGCCTTGGGTGGGTGTGTTTCTATGATTCAGTATAGACAGATATACATCAGCACCCGCCTGGTTTGCTTTCTGCATGAGTCTTTTGGCCGTTTTTACTGCTGACTCTGCTTTCCCATTACTCTGAGGATATCTTGGAGAAGACATCTGGTGTTCAAATTCCCATTTCTTACTGAAAGTTTTGAATTCTTCCAACGTAAACTGTGCCGCATTGTCAGAGAAAACGATATCTGGAATGCCATACCTGGCAAAATGGGCCTTGAGTTTTTTAATCACTGTTCTCGCCCTTGTGTCCTGCACCAAATCAACCTCCCAGAAGTTAGAGAATAGTCCACTGTAATCAGGTATTCTTTGCCATTCCATGTGAACAAGTCTGTTCCTATTTTTGACCAAGGCCTATGTGGAATTTCATGAGGTTGCAATGTCTCCTTTGGTTGCTCATCATTGCAGGATGCACATATTTCACATTGTGCTATGTAATTTTTTATGTGGTCATTCATTCCTGGCCAATAAACTGATTCTCGTGCACGACGTAGGCATCCTTCCATGCCTGTGAGAAGAGTGCAATGTCTTCAATATGCCTCTTCTGAGAACTTCAGGTATAACAGCCCTGTCTCCTTTAAAGATGATTCCTTGCTGCACTGACAATTCATCTCTTATGTGGAAGAATGGTGAGACTTCCCTCGGAGCATGCTGCTTGTATTTTGGCCAGCCCTGCAAGATGACAGTCTTTAAATTCTGGAGACTTTTATCCTTCTCTGTAAAAGTCTGGATTTGCTTGGCCTTTTCTTTTGACACTGCAAGGTAGTTACACATATTGATGGTTTCAATGTCTTCCTCCTCATCATTTGTGATAGGAAGGTAAGCTCTGCTTAGCGTATCTGCAATCAGTAAGTCTCTTCCTGGACAGTACCCGATGTCAACATCATATTTCTGAAGTCGCAACAGCATGCGCTGTAGTCTCTTTGGGGCATTTAGTAATGGTTTCTTTGTAATGCTCTCCAATGGTTTGTGATCCGACTGCCCTGTTACCCGTCGACCGTAGGTGTACTGGTGAAACTTCTCCATCCCAAATACCACAGCCAGTAGTTCCTTCTCAATCTGCGCATATCCCTGCTCTGTTGTTGTAAGGGCTCTGCTTGCAAAGGTAATTGGCTGTTTGTTCTGCATTAATGTGGCTCCAAGGCCTTTTTCCGAAGCATCACATTGTACCACCACTTCTCGATCTGGATCGAAATACTTTAGGGTTGCTGTTTCTGCAATGGCATTCTTTACTGCTCGGAAAGCAGTCTCCTGGCTTTCTGTCCATTCCCAGCGCACATCTTTGTGGGTTAGCTGTCTCAGTGGCTCACACATGTCTGACAGATGTCTGCAAAATTTTGAGAGATAATTCACCATGCCCAAAAATCGTTGTACTCCAGAAACATCAGTAGGGGTAGGCAAATCTTGTATTGCTCTCACCTTTTCAGGATCCACTTTGACCCCAGTTGAAGTCAGTCGATGACCAATATAGGCCACTTCTGTCATTTTCAATTTGAATTTGTCCAAATTCAGCTTTATGTTTTTTTCTCTGCATCTGTCCAAAAATTGTATCATCTTCTGATCGTGATCCTTGATTGCAGATTCCATATTTTCACCTTCTCCCACTACTAGGATATCATCCGCTATTATCTTCACTCCAGTAAGTCCTTCCAAAGCCTGCATCAATTTCTGCTGGAATATCTCTGGAGCAGGTTTTAGTCCCATGGGCATTTTCAGCCATTTAAAGCGTCCAAATGGTGAAGAAAATGTTGTCAATAAACTTGAATCTTCAATCAGGGCCACATGCCAGAATCCATTTTTTACATCACATACAGAAAATATTTTAGCCTTTGATAAATCTGGTAGAACATCATCTAATGTTGGCATTGGGTAATGATTTCGTTTCAGCGCCTTGTTGAGTGGCTTAGGATCAATACATATTCTTAACTTGCCCGATGGTTTCTGCACTATGACCAAACTGCTGATCCAATCTGTGCTCTTATGGACTGGTGCTATCATGCCTCTTCTCTGTAGATCTTGCAGTTCTACTTTCAGCGGTTGCATTAACGCTACAGGCTGTTGTGAATTCTGTGGCAGAGCTCCCTCCTGTGGTCACAAGTGGTACTTCGGCTGATTCTCTCTGTAAGCTTCCGTTGGTGGAGGGAAGTGGTACTGCGGCTTCTGAGTTTCCTCCCTCAGGTGATGTGGTGAGGTCGTTAGGTGCTGCTCTACTTAACTCCACCTAGTGCTTTGATCCTGGCTTCCTGTCAATGTTCCAGTATTGGACTTGTTTTCCTCCTGGATCGTTCCTGTGGCCTGCTGCTCTGCATAGCTAAGTTTTCCTTTGCTATTTTGTTTGCTTTTCTTCTGTCCAGCTTATCTATTTGTTTGCTGGAAGCTCTGGGACGCAGAGGGTGTACCTCCGTGCCGTTAGTTCGGTACGGAGGGTCTTTTTGCCCCCTTTGCGTGGTTTTTAGGGTTTTGTGTTGACCGCAAAGTTACCTTTCCTATCCTCGCTCTGTTCAGAAAGTCGGGCCTCACTTTGCTAAATCTATTTCATCTCTACGTTTGTCTTTTCATCTTACTCACAGTCATTATGTGTGGGGGGCTGCCTTTTCCTTTGGGGTATTTCTCTGAGGCAAGGTAGGCTTATTTTCTATCTTCAGGCTAGCTAGTTTCTCAGGCTGTGCCGAGTTGCATAGGTAGCGTTAGGCGCAATCCACGGCTGCCTCTAGTGTTGTTGGATAGGATTAGGGATCGCGGTCAACAGAGTTCCCACGTCTCAGAGCTCGTTCTATGTTTTTGGATTATTGTCAGATCACTGTATGTGCTCTGACCTCTATGTTCACTGTGGTACTGAGTTGCCTAATCATAACAGTACAGGAAGCCAAAGTACTAATCATTCTCAATAGAGGGAAAAAAGAAGTTCTGAGACCATTTTTTTTTCTCTGCACTGTGTTTTGCCTTTTTTTTCCCCTAGACATTTGGGTGGTTCAGGACACAGGTGTAGCAATGGACATTAGAAGTCTGTCTTCATGTGTGGATCAGCTCTCGGCAAGAGTACAAAAGATTCAAGACACTATTGATCAGAAATCTATGTTAGAACCAAGAATTCCTATTCCTGATTTGTTTTTTGGTGATAGAACTAAGTTTCTGAGTTTCAAAAATAATTGTAAACTATTTCTGGCCTTGAAACCTCGCTCCTCTGGTGATCCAGTTCAACAGGTTTTGATCATTATTTCTTTTTTGCGTGGCGACCCTCAGGACTGGGCATTTTCTCTTGCGCCAGAGGATCCTGCATTAAGTAATATCGATGCGTTTTTCCTGGCGCTCGGATTGCTGTACGATGAGCCTAATTCTGTGGATCAGGCAGAAAAAAATGTGCTGGCTCTTTGTCAGGGTCAGGATGAGATAGAGTTATATTGTCAGAAATTTAGAAAGTGGTCCGTGCTCACTCAATGGAATGAATCTGCGCTGGCAGCTATGTTCAGAAAGGGTCTCTCTGAAGCCCTTAAGGATGTCATGGTGGGATTTCCTATGCCTGCTGGTTTGAATGAGTCTATGTCTTTGGCCATTCAGATTGGTCGACGCTTGCGTGAGCGTAAATCTGTGCACCATTTGGCGGTATTACCTGAGCTTAAACCTGAGCCTATGCAGTGCGATAGGACTTTGACCAGAGTTGAACGGCAAGAACACAGACGTCTGAATGGGCTGTGTTTCTACTGTGGTGATTCCACTCATGCTATCTCTGATTGTCCTAAGCGCACTAAGCGGTTCGCTAGGTCTGCCACCATTGGTACAGTACAGTCAAAATTTCTTCTGACCGTTACCTTGATCTGCTCTTTGTCATCGTATTCTGTCATGGCGTTTGTGGATTCAGGCGCTGCCCTGAATTTGATGGACTTGGAGTATGCTAAGCATTGTGGGTTTTTCTTGGAGCCCTTGCAGTGTCCTATTCCATTGAGAGGAATTGATGCTATGCCTTTGGCCAAGAATAAGCCTCAGTACTGGACCCAGCTGACCATGTGCATGGCTCCTGCACATCAGGAGGTTATTCGCTTTCTGGTGTTGCATAATCTGCATGATGTGGTCGTGTTGGGGTTGCCATGGCTACAAGTCCATAATCCAGTATTAGATTGGAAATCCATGTCGGTGTCCAGCTGGGGTTGTCAGGGGGTACATGGTGATGTTCCATTTCTGTCAATTTCGTCATCCACCCCTTCTGAGGTTCCAGAGTTCTTGTCTGATTACCGGGATGTATTTGATGAGCCCAAGTCCGATGCCCTACCTCCGCATAGGGATTGTGATTGTGCTATCAATTTGATTCCTGGTAGTAAGTTCCCAAAAGGCCGATTGTTTAATTTATCTGTGCCTGAGCACGCCGCTATGCGCAGTTATGTGAAGGAGTCCCTGGAGAAGGGGCATATTCGCCCGTCATCGTCGCCATTAGGAGCAGGGTTCTTTTTTGTAGCCAAGAAGGATGGTTCGCTGAGACCTTGTATAGATTACCGCCTTCTAAATAAGATCACGGATAAATTTCAGTACCCCTTGCCATTGTTATCTGATTTGTTTGCTCGGATTAAGGGGGCTAGTTGGTTCACCAAGATAGATCTTCGTGGTACGTATAATCTTGTGCGAATTAAGCGAGGCGATGAATGGAAAACTGCATTTAATACGCCCGAGGGTCATTTTGAGTATCTAGTAATGCCATTCGGACTTGCCAATGCTCCATCAGTGTTTCAGTCCTTTATGCATGACATCTTCCGAGAGTACCTGGATAAATTCCTGATTGTGTACTTGGATGACATTTTGATCTTCTCGGATGATTGGGAGCCTCATGTGAAGCAGGTCAGAACGGTTTTCGGGTCCTGCGTGCTAATTCTTTGTTTGTGAAGGGATCAAAGTGTCTCTTTGGTGTGCAGAAGGTTTCATTTTTGGGGTTCATCTTTTCCCCTTCTACTATCGAGATGGATCCTGTTAAGGTCCAAGCCATCCATGATTGGACTCAGCCGACATCTCTGAAAAGTCTGCAAAAGTTCCTGGGCTTTGCTAATTTTTATCGTCGCTTCATCTGCAATTTTTCTAGTATTGCTAAACCATTGACCGATTTGACCAAGAAGGGTGCTGATGTGGTCAATTGGTCTTCTGCTGCTGTGGAAGCTTTTCAAGAGTTGAAGCGTCGTTTTTCTTCTGCCCCTGTGTTGTGTCAACCAGATGTTTCGCTTCCGTTCCAGGTCGAGGTTGATGCTTCTGAGATTGGAGCAGGGGCTGTTTTGTCGCAGAGAGGTTCTGATTGCTCAGTGATGAAACCGTGCGCCTTCTTTTCCAGGAAGTTTTCGCCTGCTGAGCGAAATTATGATGTGGGCAACCGAGAGTTGCTGGCCATGAAGTGGGCATTTGAGGAGTGGCGTCATTGGCTTGAAGGAGCTAAGCATCGCGTGGTGGTCTTGACTGATCATAAGAACTTGACTTATCTCGAGTCCGCCAAGCGGTTGAATCCTAGACAAGCTCGTTGGTCGTTGTTTTTTGCCCGTTTTGACTTTGTGATCTCATACCTTCCGGGCTCTAAAAATGTGAAGGCGGATGCTCTGTCTAGGAGTTTTGTGCCAGACTCTCCGGGTGTATCTGAGCCGGCGGGTATCCTCAAAGAGGGAGTAATTGTGTCTGCCATCTCCCCTGATTTGCGGCGAGTGCTGCAAAAATTTCAGGCTAATAAACCTGATCGTTGACCAGCAGAGAAACGGTTTGTCCCTGATAGGTGGACGAATAAAGTTATCTCTGAGGTTCATTGTTCGGTCTTGGCTGGTCATCCTGGAATCTTTGGTACCAGAGAGTTAGTGGCTAGATCCTTTTGGTGGCCATCTCTGTCGCGGGATGTGCGTACTTTTATGCAGTCCTGTGGGATTTGTGCTCGGGCTAAGCCCTGCTGTTCTCGTGCCAGTGGGTTGCTTTTGCCCTTGCCAGTCCCGAAGAGGCCTTGGACACATATCTCTATGGATTTTATTTCAGATCTTCCCATTTCTCAAAAGATGTCAGTCATTTGGGTGGTCTGTGATCGCTTTTCTAAGATGGTCCATTTGGTACCCTTGTCTAAATTGCCTTCCTCCTCTGATTTGGTGCCATTGTTCTTCCAGCATGTGGTTCGTTTACATGGCATTCCAGAGAATATCGTTTCTGACAGAGGTTCCCAGTTTGTTTCGAGGTTTTGGCGAGCCTTTTGTGGTAGGATGGGCATTGACTTGTCTTTTTCCTCGGCTTTCCATCCTCAGACTAATGGCCAGACCGAACGAACCAATCAGACCTTGGAAACATATCTGAGATGTTTTGTTTCTGCTGATCAGGATGACTGGGTGTCCTTTTTGCCTTTGGCTGAGTTCGCCCTTAATAATCGGGCTAGCTCGGCTACCTTGGTTTCGCCATTTTTCTGCAACTCTGGGTTCCATCCTCGTTTCTCGTCAGGACAGGTTGAGTCTTCGGACTGTCCTGGTGTGGATACTGTGTTGGACAGGTTGCAGCAGATTTGGACTCAGGTAGTGGACAATTTGACCTTGTCCCAGGAGAAGGCTCAACGTTTTGCTAATCGCAGACGCTGTGTGGGTCCCCGACTTCATGTTGGGGATCTGGTTTGGTTATCTTCTCGTCATATTCCTATGAAGGTTTCCTCTCCTAAGTTTAAACCTCGTTTCATTGGTCCGTATAGGATTTCTGAGGTTCTTAATCCTGTGTCTTTTCGTCTGACCCTTCCAGATTCTTTTTCCATACATAACGTATTCCATAGGTCATTGTTGCGGAGATACGTGGCACCTATGGTTCCTTCTGTTGACCCTCCTGCCCCGGTTTTGGTGGAGGGGGAGTTGGAGTATATTGTGGAGAAGATTTTGGATTCTCGTGTTTCAAGACGGAAACTCCAGTATCTGGTTAAGTGGAAGGGTTATGCTCAGGAAGATAATTCCTGGGTCTTTGCCTCTGATGTCCATGCTCCCGATCTTGTTCGTGCCTTTCATGTGGCTCATCCTGGTTGGCCTGGGGGCTCTGGTGAGGGTTCGGTGACCCCTCCTCAAGGTGGGGTACTGTTGTGAATTCTGTGGCAGAGCTCCCTCCTGTGGTTACAAGTGGTACTTCGGCTGATTCTCTCTGTAAGCTTCCGTTGGTGGAGGGAAGTGGTACTGCGGCTTCTGAGTTTCCTCCCTCAGGTGATGTGGTGAGGTCGTTAGGTGCTGCTCTACTTACCTCAACCTAGTGCTTTGATCCTGGCTTCCTGTCAATGTTCCAGTATTGGACTTGTTTTCCTCCTGGATCGTTCCTGTGGCCTGCTGCTCTGCATAGCTAAGTTTTCCTTTGCTATTTTGTTTGCTTTTCTTCTGTCCAGCTTATCTATTTGTTTGCTGGAAGCTCTGGGACGCAGAGGGTGTACCTCCGTGCCGTTAGTTCGGTACGGAGGGTCTTTTTGCCCCCTTTGCGTGGTTTTTAGGGTTTTGTGTTGACCGCAAAGTTACCTTTCCTATCCTCGCTCTGTTCAGAAAGTCGGGCCTCACTTTGCTAAATCTATTTCATCTCTACGTTTGTCTTTTCATCTTACTCACAGTCATTATATGTGGGGGGCTGCCTTTTCCTTTGGGGTATTTCTCTGAGGCAAGGTAGGCTTATTTTCTATCTTCAGGCTAGCTAGTTTCTCAGGCTGTGCCGAGTTGCATAGGTAGCGTTAGGCGCAATCCACGGCTGCCTCTAGTGTTGTTGGATAGGATTAGGGATTGCGGTCAACAGAGTTCCCACGTCTCAGAGCTCGTTCTATGTTTTTGGATTATTGTCAGATCACTGTATGTGCTCTGACCTCTATGTTCACTGTGGTACTGAGTTGCCTAATCATAACAACAGGCACTCTTCTTGTAGGTAATCTGGTGGGCTGCACTGTGTTGTCAATTTCTAGCCTATATTTACCTTCAAAGCATCCATCACCTTCAAATACATCAGCATACTCTGCTTTTATTTTCTGCATGTCCAAGTTGTGCTCTGCATTTAGGTTTGGATTTTGTATATCCTGGGCAACTTCAACAGACATAATGTTCTGAGACTGTACTTTTATTAAATCCATTGCCTGAACTGCTTTTACTCCCAGTAATGGTACATGGTTAGCACCCCGTAACACGGTAAATTCAACTCTATAACTCTTTCTGTTACATGGGTTTCGTATTTTTAGCTTACATGTCCCCATTGGTTTCAGAACACTTTTGTTGTACATCACCAGTACCTTGTCAGTTGGCTCAATAGAAACCTGTTTGTTTAGCAGATCAAATGAAATTACATTGCAGCTTGCTCCACAATCCAGCTGAAATCTAATGGGCTTCTCATCCAACAAGAATGTTGCATAAAGCTGCTTGGCATCCTTCACTACTGACTGTCCGACTACATTGACTTTCTCTGTTGTAGACTGCATTTGTAGCCATGTAATGTCCTCTGCACTGTCAGTGTCTGGTGTCACAGTGTGGAGCTGTCTGTACTGTTTGATGAATCCTGTCATAAATCACACTCTGTGAGTATCTCCAGGCTCTTTATTCACATCATGTCTCAACCTCCATTACATGAATTCCGAGTACAACAACATCCAACAAGTTCCAAACAAAGAATATAGAACACACATAAAAGTAGTGAGACCCCTAGAGGCCACATGAACATATAACATATTGCTACAACAATGCAACAAATGAATTTAGCAAACATTCAGCAGGCACTGTTATATACCATTAAAGGAAATGTTGCAGGATGATAAGCAATAGATGACAGCAAGCACGGATTGTACCATTAAAGGAATTGTTGCAGGATGATAGGCAGCAGATGACAGCAAGCAGAGATTGTACCTGTGTGAAGAGAGGAGATGGATGTTGATTCCCGGCCATTGAAATACTGTAACTGCATTTCACGATACTTTAGCTGCCGTGATACTTTGCTGCCGGGAGACGCGTGCCTGACCCGCACAAGTGCCCCCTAGAATGTTACTGTACAATGCAACATTTCAGCCTTCTTGGAAAAAGTCTCTATTGCTGAGCTAAAACCTATACAGATTTTTTGTCAATTTGGATTCTTAAACCCTGGTCAGGATCTTTTGAACTTTAACATAGGCACTATGTTTTTGTTACTTGTATATGTTGAATTTTTATCTTAGGCTTAATTTAGACATCCTTTTTTCTGCAAGTACCATTTTTTATTAGTGTGTTGAGTCCAATTTTCAACAACGCAGTATCTCGTGTGCGAAAAAAAAGTATAGTAGTTTTTTTAGCCAATTGATGGTAAAAACTGAACAACACTTGCATGACACTCGGTTGGCTTTTATTTTTACCCATTCACCCCTTGACCCTGGAAATTGGATCACATACAGACATGTATGGTTGTTTTTTTATTCTATTTTATGCCAGACATTTAGTCCACATTGTGTCATGAGTGTGTCACATCCTTCAGGGAGATCTAGGGGTAGAAATCACTACATATTGTGAATCGCAGTCTTGTTTGCCTTATATTTCTGATCAGGGGATAACAGGAGCACAACAAGGTCGAAGACTCGGGCCTCTCTACCTTCAAGAATACCCGGGACAGGGATAGTTAGGGTCCAGGTCCAGGGACAGTTTGAGGCCCCCCTTCCTTACCGAAGACCAACATAGCGTGACACTGATTAGATCATGCTTAAACTTCTCATGTGTTTTTCTTCTTACAAAGCGATGGAAACAAACTCAATAACTCAAGTCAACCAATTAAAGAAAACATATTTTTTTTTTTAAGGCAAACATATTTTGGACTATTGATTTTCGATGTCCACATGTATGTATCTAACTCTCCGCTATTTTGATTTCAACATAATCTATTTGGTTGAAACCCTTTTTGCTTGTGAATCTCATATTAACGTCATTGTGATTTAAGAAGTTACCAAATTCAGTAGATTCCTGTTGTTTACCATTAGTGATGAGCGAGCATGCTCACCTCTGATCGATACTCGATAGAGCATCAGGATGCTCAGGTACACCTGTTACTTGATAGAGTATCGCAGGCGCTCGAGCACCTTGCTCGAGTCCCCGACCTGCATGTTTCACGGCTGTTAGACAGCCAATAATCATCCAGGAAATGCATGCCATACACGATAATGCCATAGCCATATTGGCTACTGGCATTACTGTGATTAGCCAGCCGCACTGCGTCATTGGATCTTATATAAGACCTGGTGATGCGATGCTCGACACACTGTCCTCTGGAAGCAGTTCATGGAGAGTTGATGTAGGAGGGAGAGCTTAGATTAGAGCAGACATATAAGCATTTAATTGCTATTGCAGTACTTGTACACCCCTACTACACCATTAAAAAAGTCCTTTTCAGGGCTACATACTGTCTTTCCTCTAGGAAAACCGCTGTTACCCGCATTAAGTTTAGGGATAACTGGTGGAGGAGAGAAAGTTTTGGATTAGAGGCATGTAGGCAGGGTTTATTGCCTTAGACTGTGTGCACATGATCAATACTACTAGCATTCTGGATGCAGCGTATTTTCCCTGCAGCATATTTTCCCTGCATCCAAAACACTGTGTTGCACAGTGGATGGAATTAATAGAAATTCCATGCCCCCTGTGCTACTTTTTTACGCTGCGTAAAATCACCTGCGATGTGGGTTTCCTAGCCGCAGCATGTCAATTTCCATTGCGGGAATGCTCAGTCTTCTGTGCAGAATTTTCCAATAGATTTGCATTAGATGCAGTTAAATCCGCAGTTTAAAGAAGCATGTGTGTTGTATGTTTTTAGCCTGGTTTACATTAAAAATAAATATTTTTTAAAAATGATGTAGGGTCCCCCTTATTTTTGATAACAGCCAAGGTAAAGCAGACAGCTGCAGGCTTATATTATCAGGCTGGGAATGTCCCTGGTTATTGGGTGCTTCCTAGCCTAAAAATAAAAGCTCACAGCCACGCCAGAATTTGCACATCACATTAGACGCGCCAATTCTGGCGATTTGCGCAGCTCTTCCGGATTGCCCTGGTTCCATGGTAATCAGGAAAATGGTAGTTCGGGTTGATGACAGTTATGATTTGTCAAAAATCAAAGCTGGATCACTCGGACACCTCAATTACTAATTTGGCAATGTAATAAAAAATAAAAACACACAGAAAAAAACACTTTAATTGAATAAAGACTCCCCCCCAACTATCCCTCGTTTATCAATTTATTGAAAAAAAATTAAAAAAAATTCCATGCAGGTCCGAAGTAATCCAACAAATCCGAAGTCGTCCAGAAAAAGATAACTAAAAGACAGAAAAAGGCAGAAATAAAGGCAATAGACACTCCCTTGTTCACCAATTTATTACTCAAAAATGTTGCCATGCAGGTCCGATGTAGTCCACATTTCTCAAATCTGTCTCCAGTATCTGTGAATAGCAGTAAAGTCTTCAAACCCAACTACCTTTACCTCGATAGCTACCGCATAAGGGCAATCGGGAAGGGCTGGGAAAAGCGCCAGAATTGGCGCATCTAATGTGATGCATTAATTCTGGGGCAGCTACAAGCTTGTATTTTTATTCTGGAAAGGGCCCTATAACTATAGACCTTTGCAGGCTGATAATACCAGCCCACAGCTGTCTGTGTTAACTTGGCTGGTTATCAAAGATAGCCAATATTGTAATTCTGTCAAATAATAGGAAAGGAAAATTATTGTAATTCAGTCTGAGAACAAGGAAACACAAAAAAAATGCTTCCAGATAAATAAAAGTTTGATCAAGACAACATTTTTCAGATGAATAAAATTAGCAAATGTTTAAAGAACAACTATAATAATAATAAGTGAAAAATACTGATTATTGGAACACAGACTCGGGTTCAGATGCTGGAGTTAATGATGAAGTGTCATCTCATAAGGTTAATTGGGAAATCAGATTGACAGACTGAAGGGGCTGTACTTACTGCTGAGGGGACAACAAAAACAAAAGAAATATCAGAGGCGGCTTGAAGAGCAAACAGGTCCACCAAGGACAACATCTGCAAAGAGTTTGTATGTTCTCCCTGTGTTTGCGTGGGTTTCCTCCGGGCACTCCGGTTTCCTCCCACATTCCAAAGACATACTGATAGGGAATTTAGAATGTGAGCCCCATTGGGGACAGCGATGATAATGTTTGTAAAGCGCTGCGGAATATGTTAGCGCTATATAAAAATAAAGATTATTATTATTATTATTATTAGGTCTCTTGGAGAAGATAAGTGGATCCATGAACTGTGATGTATCAGAAAATGTTACAGAGACTAATGTCATTAGTACTTCTAATGTACAACTCTCTGAAGCTTGTCTGACAGTGTTATCTAAAGGCTTACATTTTTGTGTCACTAATAACGTTGAATATGATAAATCTGAAGTGGACCTTTATAAGGCAGTACAGAACATGACTTTTACATTATTTATTTTCAGCGGGTGCAGATACGAAAATAAAAATACAAATGGCACATGAACAACTTATCAGTGTTTGTCTAGATTTTTAGGAAACTTGTTATATAAACCTTTAGATACCTTACTAGAGACTTGAAATATAGCATCATTAGATAACAAAATGACTCCATTTACAGGTGGGGTCCCCTCCTCGGGAAATCCCCACTGGCCTCCAAGCTCTGCTTCTCAGAGATACTAAATCTTTACCGGGTCCAGTGCTCACAAGGGGAGTTCACGGTGGCAGCGACCCGGTCTGTGGCCCTGGACGCCCATGTAAAAGGGAGATTGAATAAAGTTTATGTTCGTGACGCCACCTGTGGTGTTTGGTCAGTGGGGACCGATGCTGCTTAGAGGGGTCCACTGGGGTGATGTTATGGCAGCTAGATGGTATAAATTCCCACAGGTGAAGTATGTCCCCAGGGCTCCCGGTGTATAGATGAGGATGGTTAATGGCACAGTAAAGAACGAGGACACAGGGTTGCAGTCTCTTTACCTGGTTTACTGAATTGTTGTGAATTCAGCTTTTGGTCTCCCTCCGGTGGTTGTAGTGGGTAAAGCAGTTGTGCCTGGACTGCAGGAGTGGACAGGTGTATCTACTAATTGCAAAACTGACTGGGGTATATAGCTTTGCTGGATCCTTTAGTCAGTGCCAGTTGTCCATTGTTCTTGAAGGATTCACTTCCCTGCTGGTCTCTCCAGTTTGCTGTGTTTTTCTACAAAGATAAGTCCTGGCTTTGTTTTTGCTGTCCACCTGCAGTGGACCTTATAGTTCTGTGCATTTTCATGTTTTTGTCTTGTCCAGCTTGGTCTGTGAAGGATTTTTTGCAGCCTAGCTATTTCTCTGGAGATGCAGATATACCCCCCCATGTCTTTAGTCAGATGTGGTGATCCGTATTTTCTGCGGTGGATATTTTCTAGTGTTTTTATACTGACCGCATAGTACTCTGTTCTATTCTTTCTTTTTAGCTAGTATGGCCTCCTATGCTAAAATCTGATTTCATATCTGCGTATGTTATTTCCCTCTCCTCTCACAGTCAATATTTGTGGGGGGCTATCTATCCTTTGGGGATTTTCTCTGAGGCAAGATAGGTTTCCTGTTTCTGTCTTTAGGGGTAGTTAGATCTTAGGCTGTGCCGAGGGGTCTAGGGAGTGTTAGGTACCCCCCACGGCTACTTCTAGTTGCGCTGCTAGGCTCAGGGTTTGCGGTCAGTACAGGGACCACCTTCTCCAGAGTACGTCTCATGCTGCTCCAAGGCCACGAGATCATAACAGTACAACTGGCCAACAATGAGTTAATTGCATCTCAGAAGAAGGGTGGAAAGATTTTGAACCATTTTTTTTTCCTTAGCCTGTTTGGTCTGTTCCTCCCTCTTTACCTCTGGGTGGCTACGGAGTCTAGTATTAACATGAATGTTCAGGAGTTAGTTTCTCGGGTGGATCAGCTTGCTGCTAGGGTACAGGGTATTTCAGATTTCATTGTTCAGACTCCTGCCTTAGAACCTAAGATTCCCACTCCTGATTTATTCTTTGGTGACAGATCCAAATTTTTGAGTTTCAAAAATAACTGTAAACTGTTTTTTGCATTAAGACCCCGGTCTTCTGGTGATCCTATTCAGCAGGTTAAAATCATCATATCTCTGCTGCGTGGTGACCTGCAGGATTGGGCATTTTCCCTGGAATCTGGCAATCCTGCTTTGCTTAATGTTGATTTGTTCTTTCAGGCATTGGGGTTGTTGTATGATGAGCCTAATTCTGTGGATCAGGCTGAGAAAATCTTGTTAGCCCTGTGTCAAGGTCAAGAAGCGGCAGAATTGTATTGCCAGAAATTTAGAAAATGGTCTGTACTGACTAAATGGAATGAGGATGCCTTGGCGGCAATTTTCAAAAAGGGTCTTTCTGAATCCGTTAAAGATGTTATGGTGGGGTTCCCCACGCCTGCTGGTCTGAGTGATTCTATGTCTCTGGCCATTCAGATTGATCGGCGCTTGCGCGAGCGCAGAATTGTGCACACTGTGGCGTTGTCCTCTGAGCGGAGCCCTGAGCCTATGCAGTGTGATAGGATTTTGTCTAGAGCTGAACGTCAAACATTCAGGCGTCAGAATAGGTTGTGTTTTTACTGCGGCGATTCTGCTCATGTTATTTCTGATTGCCCTAAGCGTACTAAGAGAATCGCTAGTTCTGTTGCCATCAGTACTATACAACCTAAATTTCTGTTATCTGTGACCTTGATCTGCTCATTATCATCATTTCCTGTCATGGCATTTGTGGATTCAGGCACCGCTCTGAACTTAATGGACTTAGAATTTGCCAGACGTTGTGGTTTTCCCTTGCAGCCTTTGCAGAACCCTATTCCTTTGAGGGGCATTGATGCTACACCGTTGCCTAAAAATAAACCTCAGTTTTGGACACAGCTGACCATGCGCATGGCGCCAGCCCATCAGGAAGATTGTCGTTTTCTGGTGTTGCATATTTTGCATGATGATATTGTGCTGGGTTTTCTATGGTTGCAGCTACATAATCCGGTGTTAGATTGGAAATCCATGTCTGTGACTGGTTGGGGTTGTCAGGGGGTTCATGATCAGGTTCCTTTGATGTCAATCTCCTCTTCCCCCTCTTCTGAAGTTCCTGAGTTTTTGTCTGACTTCCAGGATGTATTCGATGAACCCAAATCCAGTTCCCTTCCACCGCATAGGGACTGTGATTGTGCTATTGATTTGATTCCAGGTTGTAAGTTCCCTAAGGGCCGACTTTTCAACCTGTCTGTGCCTGAACATACCGCCATGCGGAGCTATATTAAGGAGTCTTTGGAGAAAGGGCATATTCGGCCATCTTCTTCACCGTTGGGAGCAGGGTTCTTTTTTGTTGCCAAGAAGGATGGCTCCTTGAGACTTTGTATTGATTATCGCCTCTTGAATAAGATCACGGTTAAATTTCAATACCCCTTGCCTTTGCTTACTGATTTGTTTGCCAGGATTAAGGGGTCTAGCTGGTTTACTAAGATTGACCTTCGAGGGGCATATAATCTTATTCGTATCAAGCAGGGTGACGAATGGAAAACTGCATTTAATACGCCCGAAGGCCATTTTGAATACCTTGTGATGCCATTTGGACTCTCTAATGCCCCATCTGTGTTCCAATCCTTCATGCATGATATCTTTCGGAGTTATCTTGATAAATTCATGGTTGTATATTTGGATGATATTTTGATTTTTTCCAATGATTGGGAGTCTCATGTGAAACAGGTCAGGATGGTATTTCAGATCCTCCGTAATAATGCTTTGTTTGTGAAGGGGTCAAAGTGCCTCTTTGGAGTGCAGAAGGTTTCTTTTTTGGGTTTCATTTTTTCTCCCTCATCTATAGAAATGGATCCGGTTAAGGTTCAGGCCATTCATGATTGGATTCAGCCCACATCTGTGAAGAGCCTTCAGAAATTCTTGGGCTTTGCTAATTTTTATCGTCGTTTCATTGCCAACTTCTCCAGTGTGGTTAAACCTCTAACCGATTTGACCAAGAAAGGCGCTGATGTGACGAATTGGTCCTCCGCGGCTGTTTCTGCCTTTCAGAAGCTTAAACGCCGATTTACTTCTGCCCCTGTGTTGTGTCAGCCAGATGTTTCTCTTCCATTTCAGGTTGAGGTTGACGCGTCTGAGATTGGGGCAGTGGCCGTTTTGTCTCAGAGGAATTCTGATGGTTCCTTGATGAAACCGTGTGCCTTCTTTTCTCGGAAGTTTTCGCCTGCGGAACGCAATTATGATGTCGGCAATCGGGAGTTGTTGGCTATGAAGTGGGCATTTGAGGAGTGGCGACATTGGCTTGAGGGGGCCAAGCACCGTATTGTGGTCCTGACCGATCATAAGAATCTGATTTACCTCGAGTCTGCCAAACGGCTGAATCCTAGACAGGCTCGATGGTCCCTGTTTTTCTCCCGTTTTGATTTTGTGGTCTCGTACATTCCTGGTACTAAGAATGTTAAGACGGATGCCCTCTCTAGGAGTTTTTTTCCTGATTCCCCTGGGGTTCTTGAGCCGGTCGGCATTTTGAAGGAAGGGGTGATTCTTTCTGCCATCTCCCCTGATTTGCGATGGGTTCTTCAGGAATTTCAGGCTGATAAGCCTGACCGCTGTCCTGTGGGGAAACTGTTTGTTCCTGATAGATGGACTAGTAAAGTGATTTCTGAGGTTCATTGCTCTGTGTTGGTGGCCATCCTGGGATTTTTGGTACCAGAGATTTGGTTGGTAGGTCCTTTTGGTGGCCTTCTTTGTCACGGGATGTGCGTTCTTTTGTGCAGTCCTGTGGGATTTGTGCGCGGGCTAAGCCTTGCTGTTCCCGCGCTAGTGGGTTGCTTTTGCCATTGCCGGTCCCTGAGAGACCTTGGACGCATATTTCTATGGATTTTATTTCCGATCTTCCTGTTTCCCAAAGAATGTCGGTTATCTGGGTTGTCTGTGACCGATTTTCTAAGATGGTTCATTTGGTGCCTTTGCCTAAATTGCCTTCTTCTTCTGATTTGGTTCCGTTGTTTTTTCAGCATGTGGTACGTTTGCATGGTATTCCGGAGAATATTGTGTACGACAGAGGTTCCCAGTTTGTTTCTAGGTTTTGGCGGGCCTTTTGTACCAAGCTGGGCATTGATTTGTGTTTTTCCTCTGCATTTCATCCTCAGACAAATGGCCAGACTGAGCGAACTAATCAGACCTTGGAGACCTATTTGAGATGCTTTGTGTCTGCTGATCAGGATGATTGGGTGGCTTTTTTGCCATTGGCCGAGTTTGCCCTTAATAATCGGGCTAGTTCGGCTACTTTGGTTTCGCCTTTTTTTTGTAATTTTGGTTTTCATCCTCGTTTTTCTTCTGGGCAGGTTGAGCCTTCTGACCTTCCTGGTGTTGATTCTGTGGTCGACAGGTTGCAGCAGATTTAGGCTTATGTGGTGGACAATTTGGTGCTGTCTCAAGAGGAGGCTCAGCGTTTTGCTAACCGTCGTCGGTGTGTTGGTTCCCGGCTTCGGGTTGGTGATCTGGTTTGGTTATCTTCCCGTCATGTTCCTATGAAGGTTTCTTCCCCTAAGTTTAAGCCTCGATTTATTGGTCCTTATAGGATTTCTGAGATTATTAATCCGGTGTCCTTTCGCCTGGCGCTTCCGGCCTCTTTTGCTATTAATAATAGATCTTTGTTGCGGAAATATGTGGAGCCCGTTGTTCCCTCTGTTGATCCTCCGGCCCCTGTATTGGTCGATGGGGAGTTGGAATATGTTGTTGAGAAGATTTTGGATTCCCGTTTTTCGAGGCGGAAGCTTCAGTACCTTGTCAAGTGGAAGGGTTATGGCCAGGAGGATAATTCTTGGGTTTCTGCCTCTGATGTCCATGCCGTTGATTTGGTTCGTGCCTTTCATCGGGCTCATCCTGATCAGCCTGGGGGCTCTGGTGAGGGTTCGGTGACCCCTCCTCAAGGGGGGGGTACTGTTGTGAATTCAGCCTTTGGGCTCCCTCCGGTGGTTCTAGAGGGTAATGCAGTTGTGCCTGGACTGCAGGAGTGGACAGGTGTATCTACTAATTGCAAAACTGACTGGGGTATATAGCTTTGCTGGATCCTTTAGTCAGTGCCAGTTGTCCATTGTTATTGAAGGATTCACTTCCCTGCTGGTCTCTCCAGTTTGCTGTGTTTTTCTACAAAGATAAGTCCTGGCTCTGTTTTTGCTGTCCACCTGCAGTGGACCTTATAGTTCTGTGCATTTTCATGTTTTTGTCTTGTCCAGCTTGGTCTGTGAAGGATTTTTTGCAGCCTAGCTATTTCTCTGGAGATGCAGATATACCCCCCCATGTCTTTAGTCAGATGTGGTGATCTGTATTTTCAGCGGTGGATATTTTCTAGTGTTTTTATACTGACCGCATAGTACTCTGTTCTATTCTTTCTTTTTAGCTAGTATGGCCTCCTATGCTAAAATCTGATTTCATATCTGCGTATGTTATTTCCCTCTCCTCTCACAGTCAATATTTGTGGGGGGCTATCTATCCTTTGGGGATTTTCTCTGAGGCAAGATAGGTTTCCTGTTTCTGTCTTTAGGGGTAGTTAGATCTTAGGCTGTGCCGAGGAGTCTAGGGAGTGTTAGGTACCCCCCACGGCCACTTCTAGTTGCGCTGCTAGGTTCAGGGTTTGCGGTCAGTACAGGGACCACCTTCTCCAGAGTACGTCTTATGCTGCTCCAAGGCCACCAGATCATAACACTGAATACTTCAGGCAGCCACAGTTCAGGGTACCAGATCACAGGATAGGCAGAGACTGGCCGGCTTGGAGGCAAGTTGGAAGTCCCCTTATCCAGGTGGAGTAAAAAGCCTACCTCTAGTGCAGTGGTGCTGTAGTCCCTTACTGCCTATGGCTTCTGATAAGGTCCTCACAGTTCTTCTCTCTGTCCCCCATATAGGATAGGACACAAACTCGTATGGCAGGCGACTCGATCCTTTTTACAGGATCTCTATCATGACCCTGGCTCTATACATCACTGTGCCTCCTGGGTATTGGGGCGGACAGGTAACTTGCAGTTCAGCTGTCCTGCCGGTCTCTGCTGTAAGTTGTAGAGTCCCTTACAACCTCGGTGTTCCAGCTACCGGTTATCTGTGCCTCAGAGAGAGGCAGCCCATTCGCAGCTGGTCTCCCCTGATATCACTCTCCTGTGCCTTGCTCTCCTGCACTGAACAATGTTCTTTCCTTCTGTATCTCTCTTTCTCCAGGGGTTGTAGTACTTCAGACTACAGGGCCCCTTCAGACCTTCTGACACTCTATGTTGGTCTGCACTCTCCTAGGTCTCTCTCTAACAGGAACTGACTCCCTTTCCCTCCAAACCACAATATATATATATATAGGGGAGTAACCTAGGAATAGGATAAAAAGCTCCCCCTTGTGGCCTTGAGTGTGAACATGTTGTGTGCATTGTGATTCCCTGATGAAAGTTATCCTTCCTTGCCTCCAAGAGTAACACCATTCTCCCCTTGAGGAAAGCAATGTTACTGTGACGACCAGGAACCTGGGGCACCATACTCCCCCCACCCCTGTTAAATCCAGTACTCCCGGACTGGGAAAAGAAGAACAACAGTTACAAGATGAAAGACATACAAATTTTGAATGCTTATAAACAAGTAGAACAAGTTAATTAACCCCTTAGTGACAGAGCCAATTTGGTACTTAATGAACAAGCCAATTTTTGCAATTCTGACCACTGTCACTTTATGAGGTTATAACTCTGGAACGCTTCAACGGATCCCGCTGATTCTGAGATTATTTTTTCATGACATATTGTACTTCATGGTAGTGGTAACATTTCTTCGATATTACTTGCGATTATTTATGAAAAAAACGGAAATATGGCGAAAATTTTTAAAATTTTGCAATTTTCAAACTTTGTATTTTTATGCCCTTAAATCAGAGAGATATGTCACAAAAAATAGTTAATAAATAACATTTCCCACATGTCTACTTTACATTAGCACAATCTTGGAAACAAAATTTTTTTTTGTTAGGGAGTTATAAGGGTTAAAAGTTGACCAGCAATTTCTCATTTTTACAACACCATTTTTTTTAGGGACCGCATCACATTTGAAGTCATTTTGAGGGGTCTATATGATAGAAAATACCCAAGTGTGACACCATTCTAAAAACTACACCCCTCAAGGTTCTCAAAACCACATTCAAGAAGTTTATTAACCCTTTACGTGCTTCACAGGAACTGAAACAATGTGGAAGGAAAAAATAAACATTTAACTTTTTTTTGCAAGCATCTTAATTCAGAACCATTTTTTTTATTTTCACAAGTGTAAAATCAGAAATGTAACCATAAATTTTGTTATGCAATTTCTCCTGAATACGCCAATACCCCATATGTGGGGTAAACCACTCTTTGGGCGCACCGCAGAACTTAGAAGTGAAGGAGCGCCGTTTGACTTTTTCAATGCAGAATTGGCTAGAATTGAGATCGGACGCCATGTCACGTTTAGAGAGCCCCTGATGTGCCTAAACAGTGGAAACTCCCCACAAGTGACACCATTTTGGAAACTAGACCCCTTAAGGAACTTATCTAGATGTGTGGTGAGCACTTTGAACCCCCAAGTGCTTCACAGAAGTTTATAACGTAGAGCCGTGAAAATAAAAAATCGCTTTTGTTTACACAAAAATGATCTTTTTGCCCACAAATTCTTATTTTCACAAGGGTAACAGGAGAAATTAGGCCACAAAAGTTGTTGTGCGATTTCTCCTGAATACGTCGATACCCCAAATGTGAGGGTAAACCACTGTTTGGGCGCACCGCAGAGCTTGGAAGTAAAGGAACGCCGTTTTACTTTTTCAATGTAGAATTGGCTGGAATTGAGATTGGACGCCATGTCGCGTTTGGAGAGCCCCTGATGTGCCTAAACAGTGGAAACCCCCCACAAGTGACACCATTTTGGAAACTAGACCCCTTAAGGAACTTATCTAGATGTGTTTTGAGCACTTTAAACCTCCATGTGCTTCACAGAAGTTTATAACATAGAGCTGTGAAAAAAAAAAAATCGCATTTTTTCTACAAAAATGATCTTTTTGCCCACAAATTTTTATTTTCACAAGGGTAACAGGAAAAATTAGACCACTAAAGTTGTTGTGCAATTTCGCCTGAGTACGTCGATACCCAATATGTGGGGGTAAACCACTGTTTGGGCGCACCGCAGAGCTTGGAAGAGAAAGAGTGCCGTTTTACTTTTTCAATGTAGAATTGGCTGGAATTGAGATCGGACGCCATGTCGCGTTTGGAGAGCCCCTGATGTACCTAAACAGTAGAAATCCCCCACAAGTGACCCCATTTTGGAAACTAGACCCCCCATGGAACTTATCTAGATGTGTGGTGAGAACTTTGAATGCCCAAGTGCTTCACAGAAGTTTAGAATGCAGAGTCGTGAAGATAAAAAATATTTTTTTTTCCACAAAAAAGATATTGTAGCCCCCAAGTTTTTATTTTCACAAGGGTAACAGGAGAAATTGGACTGCAATAGTTGTTGTCCAATTTATCCCGAGTACGCTGATGCGCCATATGTGGGGGTAAACCACTGTTTGGGCGCACGGCAGAGCTCGGAAGGGAAGGAGCGCCTTTTTGGAATGCAGACTTTGATAGAATGGTCTGTGGGCATTATGTTGCGATTGCAGAGCCCCTGATGTACCTAAACTGTAGTAACCCCCCACAAGTGACCCCATTTTGGAAACTAGACCCCCCAAGGAACTTATCTAGATGTGTGGTGAGAACTTTGAATGCCCAAGTGCTTCACAGAAGTTTAGAATGCAGAGTCGTGAAGATAAAAAATATTTTTTTTTCCACAAAAAAGATATTGTAGCCCCCAAGTTTTTATTTTCACAAGGGTAACAGGAGAAATTGGACTGCAATAGTTGTTGTCCAATTTATCCCGAGTACGCTGATGCGCCATATGTGGGGGTAAACCACTGTTTGGGCGCACGGCAGAGCTCGGAAGGGAAGGAGCACCTTTTTGGAATGCAGACTTTGATAGAATGGTCTGTGGGCATTATGTTGCGATTGCAGAGCCCCTGATGTACCTAAACTGTAGTAACCCCCCACAAGTGACCCCATTTTGGAAACTAGACCCCCCAAGGAACTTATCTAGATGTGTGGTGAGAACTTTGAATGCCCAAGTGCTTCACAGAAGTTTTAAATGCAGAGTCGTGAAGATAAAAAATATTTTTTTTTCACAAAAAAGATATTGTAGCCCCCAAATTTTTATTTTCACAAGGGTAACAGGAGAAATTGGACCACTAAAGTTGTTGTTCAATTTATCCTGCGTATGCTGATGTCTCATATGTGGGGGTAAACAACTGTTTGGGCGCACGGCAGAGCTCGGAAGGGAAGGAGCGCCGTTTTGGAATGCAGACTTAGATAGAATGGTCTGTGGGCGTTATGTTGCGTTTGCAGAGCTCCTGATGTACCTAAACAGTAGTAACCCCCACAAGTGACCCCGTTTTGGAAACTAGACCCCCCAAGGAACTTATATAGATGTGTGGTGAGAACTTTGAATGCCCAAGTGCTTCAGAGAAATTTATAATGCAGAGTCATAAAAAAATATATATATATATTTTTCCACAAAAAAAGATTTTGTAGCCCCCAAGTTTTTATTTTCACAAGGGTAACAAGAGAAATTGGACCCCAGAAGTTGTTGTCCAATTTATCCCGAGTACGCTGATGCCCCATATGTGGGAGTAACCCAATGTTTGGGCGCACGGCAGAGCTCAGAAGGGAGGGAGCACCATTTGACTTTTTGAGCGCAAAATTGGCTGTTGTGTTTGGAGACCCCCTGATGTAACTAAACAGTGGAAACCCCCCAATTCTAGCTCCAACCCTAACCCCAACACACCCCTAACCCTAATCCCAACCTGATCCATAATCCTAATCACTAACCCTAACCATAATCACAACCCTTACCCCAAAACAACCCTAATGTCAACCCTAACCATAACCCTAATCAAAACCCTAAATCCAACACACCCCTAATCCTAATCTCAACCCTAACCTCAAACCTAACCCTAATCCCAATACACCCCTAATCACAACCCTAACCCTAACCCTAATCACAACCCTAACCTTAACCCTAATCCCAAACCTAACCCTAATCCCAAGCGTAACCCTAATGCCAACCTTAACCCTAATACCAACCCTAATCCAAACCCTAACCCTAATCCCAACTCTAACCCTAACTTTAGCCCCAACCCTAGCCCTAACTTTAGCCCCAACCCTAACCCTAGCCCTAAGGCTACTTTCACACTTGCGTCGTTTGGCATCCGTCGCAATCCGTCGTTTTGGACAAGAAACGGATCCTGCAAATGTGCCCGCAGGATGCGTCTTTTGCCCATAGACTTGTATTGCCGACGGATCGTGACGGATGGCCACACGTCGCGTTCGTCGTGCACTGGATCAGTTGTGTTTTGGCGGACCGTCGGCACAAAAAAAGTTCAATGAAACGTTTTTTTGTACGTCGCATCCGCCATTTCTGACCGCACATGCGTGGCCGTAACTCCGCCCCCTCCTCCCCAGGACATAGATTGGGCAGCGGATGCGTTGAAAAACTACAGCCGCTGCCCACGTTGTGCACAATTTTCACAACGTGCGTTGGCATGTCGGGCCGACGCATTGCGACGGCCCCGTACCGACGTATGTGTGAAAGAAGCCTAACCCTAAATTTAGCCCCAACCCTAACCCTAAATTTAGCCCCAACCCTAACCCTAAATTTAGCCCTAACCCTAGCCCTAACCCTAGCCCTAACCCTAGCCCTAACCCTAACCCTAGCCCTAACCCTAACCCTACCCCTAACCCTAACCCTAACCCTAGCCCTAACCCTAGCCCTAACCCTAACCCTAGCCCTAACCCTAACCCTAATTTTAGCCCCAACTGCTGTTCTCCTGCCGGCCAGCAGATGGAGACAGATGGCGGGCGCACTGCGCATGCGCCCGCCATTTTCTTTTGCCGGCGGCCAGGAGGAGCAGCAGGAGGATCCAGGGACGCAGGTGAGTATTGTAGGTCCCCGAATCCCCCTATTTCTCTGTCCTCTGATGTGCGATCACATCAGAGGACAGAGAATTACACTTTTTTTTTTGCGGTCGCCGGTAAACAGTTAATTACCGGCGATCGCAAAACAGAGGTCGGTAAAACCGACCCCGATCATGCTCTTTGGGGTCTCGGCTACCCCCGGCAGCCGAGACCCCAAAGATTCTCACGGGGCGGCGCCCATTGGGAGTCACGAGGAGCACCGGGGGAGATAGGTAAGTATTGGGGGGCCACCTGGGACCCCTTTTCTCTGTCCTCCGATGTGCAATCACATCGGAGGACAGAGAAATTAAAAAGAGATCGCTTTTTTTTTTTTTTGCGATCGCCGGTAAACGGTTAATTACCGGCGACCGCAAATGCTGGGTGGGTAAAAAAAAACCCGAATCATGTTCTCTGGGGTCTCGGCTACCCCCGGCAGCCGAGCCCCCTGAGAAAATCCGACTCTGGGGCGCTATTTACTTTTTCCACAGCGCCGTTAATTAACGGCGCTGTGGTTTAAGTACCCTTAGCGGCCGCCGTTAAAAGGCGTATCGGCGGTCGCTAAGGGGTTAATGTAAACTGGAGCTTCAATTTATTGGAGGAACTGATGCTTGACCGTTGCAAAAACATATTTACATAAATATATATATACTTTCAAAAATAGAAAACAGTACTATAACACACTATGAAATGCAATTACCCTCTAAGGGTATACTATCTTTAAGGCTTCAAAGTGCAAAACAAACGTTATCTTTATTTTCTTCAAAGTGCAGAACTTTTCTTACATATGGCGACTACCCCTACGGGTATACTGCATCAGGTCCGCTTAATTCAAAAGTGCAACTTTAGGCATACTGTAATCTTCAACACTTCCTGGACATAACACTATCTTACATATAAAATACAGTTCTAACTTTTCTGACACTATCAAACATCACTTTAATAAAGTGCAGCAAATCAACATTCCCTTTAAGGGTGCAAATATTTTCCAAGTCTTTCAGCATTTTTCTCACTTTCTCTAACTAAAGTAAACATTACCGCTACCCTGAGGTGCAACACATTTAACTTTTTATACTGAGGTAGCATATTTAAAGGTGCAGTTATCAGTCAAGTTAATATTCAAGTCTATCAATAACATTCTTGAACAGCAGCAACGATGTGAGGGACCCGTCATGAACCCCCAACATAGGCTTTGGGCGAGCTACAAGGCGTGTATCCAGACCCAAAATCCTGCCGAGCCAAAAGGGTTTTCCTTCAGGTCTCTGTAAAACAAGACAACTTTCACAGCAATATTAGAAACAGTTTCTTCAAAGCTTCTTTGTAAAACCAGCAGGAAGCACCTAAATAGGTGCCAACTATATACAATGGAAAGTTTTTGGATCACTCACTGTCCATGATCTCATTTTCTTTTAAGAAATTAAATGGTTAGCGGAAACCAGGTCAGGTTAAGGGAAATTTTCCAACTTGAACAACAGAGGTATAATCCAACAGGGTTAATTTAACTCTGAACAGTCATATTCAAATTTTTCAGATTTAGTTCTTTTTCCAAAGGCAGCACTTGGCATTGGCTGATTCCTGGTCTGGGAAGATCCTGGGTTAAGGTTACACCTGCTGCCAAGTAAACATCATGTGGTTGATCCTCATGTACAGTCAAATCATGTCCTGCAATAAAGTTTTGCGCAGCCTGGGTACGCGTAATAACAGGTGCTGTAGCTACTTCAGTTTCAGTTGTCGTTATTGTGCACACTGTCGTTTTTGTAATGGCTTTAGGGGCTGGTGCTGCATCTGGAGCTGCAGTGGTGACCAATTTAGCACTAGGTGGTGCTGCTGATGTTTTTGGTCTGGTTTCCTTTACTTTTGGAACAGTGTCTCTGAGTTTACTGAATTTTAAGGTATACCACCCTTTGTCACCAAAATGCCTGGTGTAAGTCACAGTATCCCCTGGATACAGATCCCTGTCCGGGTGTCCTTCCCTGAGGTTCGATTCTATGTCTCTTCTGTTAACAAATACCTCAGGGTATAGGCCTGGCCCCTTAACAAATCCCAGTCTCTTTTTAGCTTGAAGGCCACTACAGTGCCCTGCCTCAGTGGGGCCTGGTATATTTGTTTGTCCTTGCGGGCCTGAGCCTTAGCACATAGATCCCTTTCGTCAAATGCTTTGCGCCCAGCCTGGTACTCCTTGACCTTTTTTTTCTTCCACTTATAGGCGAGCTGCTATTGGTACTCCTCCCAGCTAAGGACTTCCATGACCTCTCCTTCTTTCCTTTCCATCCCGGGACACCCCATCAGTTCTGTCCCAGGGTTCACCCAGCGATACACTGTCTTTTTGGCGTATATCCCGCCTGGCATACTGGTGGGCTGGATCAGTGCTCTCATGTGGCTCTCCATCCCCGTGGCCTGGTCCCATTCCCCAGGATCTGAATCCATCCGGATACATAGCATGGTGGTGCAGCTAGCGAGCTCAATAGGAGTTCCTCTGCTGATGGGGCAGGGTCGATCTCCTTACCTGTCGCTGCGGTGTCTCCGGTGCCAGTCTCCTCCGCTGGAATCAGGGGCCGCCGGATGGGACATTGCTCCTGCAGTTTCATTCCTAGCGTCGCCTTCCATCTGGTCTCAGCCTTCAGCTGCATCTGCAGGAGTTGGTTGGTGAGTTCTTCCACATCCGCTTGTGGGAACTCTGGGACTTCTGGTGATGGCTCGCCGCGGCTTTCGTTCTGGTGGCTGGGGGAGTCCTCAGCTTCCACCCCACGCTCTGGGTCCGGGCTGCTCGCCATGTCGTCCTCCACATGTCTTGCTGCATCCTCGTCTCTTTCATGCTCTTGGAGCATCCCCAGACACAGGGCCATGGGGTACTCGGTACCGGTCCTCTCTGTCTCGGTTCTAGGCTTGTCACTGTGGCTGGACCCGGTCCGTGACCCTGCTAAGGGGCGTCCAATGAAAGGTGATGCAAGTTTGTCAAGGTTTCGTGACGCCACCTGTGGTGTTCGGTCAGGGCGACCGATGCTGCTTGGGGTTCACTGAGGTGGTGTTATGGCAGCTAGATGGTACACCTTCCCACAGGTGAAGTGCTTCCTCAGGGCTTCCCAGTAGTGTAGGTGGTGATGATGTAAGGCGCGGTTAATAACGAGGACACAGGGTTGCAGTCTCTTTACCTTTTTACTGAAGGCTTTGGGATCCGCAATCCAAATCACTGCTAACAGGGCTGGCTGAGACCGCCCGGTCCGAAGGCACATCCAGAGTTCCCTTTGCAGGTGGAAATCGTTGCCTACCAACTAGCACCTGTGTGTTGTAGTCCTTCCCTGCTGAGCACCACGGGATAGTCCTCACAACTCTCGTATCAGTTCTTTCTCTTCTCCGTCCCCCAAGTTTATCTGGCTAGGATGCACCCGTTTGACGGGTAGGCTCGGAGCTATTCTGGGACCCTAGAGACGCCCCTCTCCACGTTTGCCCCCTGTGTCTGCTTAGGTGATTTAAGGTAGACAGCCAACCTGTAATCAACTGTCCTGCCGCTATTTGAAGTAATGCTTGGAGTCAGTTACTTCCTTGGCGTTCCGGCCACCGGCTACACACCTCAGTAGGATGTTGCCGATCTCGGGGCACGACTCCTACTGGTTCTATCTCCTTGTGCTTTGATCTCGTTTCTCACTTCTCCACAAAATACTTTGCTTCGTGTCCTTCCTTAGGATGCCGCCGCAAGGTAGTGCAGGCGTGGCTCTGTAACGATCTGTCCTTTCTGCTAGGTACCTGCCAGGAAGCCACCCCTGACAGGTCCCCCCTGGAGCCCTCCCAGGCTGCTTTCTCCCTAACTTCCTATCCAACCCCCAGTTTTACCAGAGTGTGAGGAGTGGCCTAATACATAGTGCCTTTTGCTCCCCCTGGTGGCCGGAGTGTGAAGTGTAATGTGTGACTGTGATACCTGGTCAGGTGAACTCCTTTAGTGCAATCAGACATAACATCACTCCCCTTAGTGGCAGAGCGACATTACTGCAACGACCAGGACTCTGGGGCGCTGCACTCTCTCCTGAGGGGGCGGAGCTTCTTTTTCCTCTTTCTCCTGCCATTCAGTATTTGGAGGCGGATCTCAGTTGCTGATGGGCATGTCCGCATGGTGCAGAAGTATTTGGAGTGGGCAGCCATTATTTTTGCACCCCACAGCTAGTCCTCGCCTACGATGGCGCACTTTTCTTTTCCAGTGCTCCTCATGGCACTATAATGGTGGCAGTAATGGTGGCAATTTACAGTTAACAGTCTCTCAGCACAACAGTCTTTTAGGTGCACATGACCCGATTCTCAGGGTCGGTCCATCCTGTTCGTGATGCCAAGATGAGTCGCCAGCCAGTACTGAGTCCGGTGTTCACAGGGGGAGGTCACAGTGGCGGCGACGGGGTCTGTGGCCCTGGGCGCCCATGTAAAAGGGAGATTGAATAAAGTTTATGTTCGTGACACCACCTGTGGTATTTGGTCAGTGGAGACCGATGCTGCTTAGAGGGATCCACTGGGGTGATGTTAGGGCAGCTAGATGGTATAAATTCCCACAGGTGACGTATGTCCTCAGGGCTCCCAAGGGAAAAAGATGAGGATGGTAAATGGCACAGTAAAGAACGAGGACACAGGGTTGCAGTCTCTTTACCTGGTTTAATGAGTACTTCAGGCAGCCACAGTCCAGGGTACCAGATCACAGGATAGGCAGAGACTGGACGGTTTGGAGGCAAGTTGGGAGTCCCCTTATCCACGTGGAGTTAAAAGCCTACATCTAGTGCGGTGGTGTTATAGTCCCTTACTGCCTATGGCTTCTGATAAGGTCTTCACAGTTCTTCTCTCTGTCCCCCGTATAGGATAATACACAAACCCGTATGGCAGGCAACTCAAGCCTTTTTACAGGATCTCTATCATGACCCGGGCTCTATGAGTCACTGTGCCTCCTGGGTATTGGGGCGGACAGGTAACTTGCAGTTCAGCTGTCCTGCCGTCTCTGCTGTAAGTCGTAGAGTCCCTTACAACATCGGTGTCCCGGCTACCGGTTATCTGCGCCTCAGAGGGAGGCAGCCCATTCGCAGCTGGCCTCCCCTGATATCACTCTCCTGTGCTTCGCTCTCCTGCACGCTCAGTGAACGATGTTCTTTCTTTCTGTATCTCTCTTTCCCCAGGGGTTGTAGTACTTCAGACTACAGGGCCCCTTCAGACCTTCTGACACTCTATGTCGGTCTGCACTCTCCTCTGTCTCTCTCTGACAGGAACTGACTCACTTTATTTCCCTCCAAACCACAATATATATATATGTAGGGGGTCTCCTAGGAATAGGATGAAAAGCTCTCCCTTGTGGCCTGGAGTGTGAACATATTGTGTGCCTTGTGATTACCTGATTAAAGTTATCCTTCCTTGCCTCCAGGCGTAACATCATTCTCCCCATGAGGAACGCAATGTTACTGTGATGACCAGGACCCTGGGGCACTACAATTACTTTGTATCTCCGTTCATACTGCACCCACACACACAAATGATACACCAATTGAAAGGTAAACTTGCCTCCTTCAGCAAGAAAATAGCCAAACAAACCACACATCCACGATGTGATCACAAAATACAGTTTAAACATTAATTTTCATAAACCTGCAGTAAGGAAAAATAACCTGCAGTAAGGAAAAATGACCTGCAGGTGGCACCACACTACCCCAACACACACTACCACAAAGCTGCTTACAGACATCACAAACAAATCTTAATATTTGCCTTGGGGGCTTTCCAGCTTGCCGAACTCCTTGCCCAGCCGATTTCAGGCACATTGGATGATTGCACACTTCACTGCAGGTGAGTCACATATGCAAACACGTTTGTAAACATGCATGGCCTATTCAATTGCATACTTGCTCCTTTTATACTCCACCAACACACACAAATGATACACCATTTCAGAGGTCAAATTACCTGCAGGTGGCATTTGCCTTGGGGTCTTCCAGCTTGCCATAGTGCTTGCCCAGCCTATTTCAGGCAAATTTGAGGATTGCACAATTCACTGCAGGTGAGTCACATATGCAAACACATTTGTAAACATGCACTGCTTTTTCAGTGATTACTTCGCCCCACACACACAAATAATACACCATTTGAAAGATAAACTTGTCCCCTTCAGCAAGAAAAGACACAAACAAATCACACATTCATGATTTGATCAATAAATACAGTTTAAATATTCATTTTCAGAAACCTGCAGAAAAAAAAAAATAACCTGCAGGTGGCACCACAACCTTAAGACATGTTTTAGCTTCTACTTATCAAACCAATTTATTGTATTACCAATCTACATATACAGTATAAATACCTCTCTGTGTTCATCATCTCATTAAATACATTAACATTTGTCAGCTTGATTTTCCTGAAATTGCCTGCGCCCCCCGACAAGCAATGTGTGAAAATTTCGCACGGGCCAACTATTTAATATATTAAAGTGAAAAACGGAAAAGACCCTAATATTAAAAACACATTTGCCATAATAGGGGGAACATCAACTACGTACAGTTGAAACCAGAGGTTTACATACACTGTATAAAAAGACACATATGCATGTTTTTCTCAATATCTGACATTAAATTGGAATAAACCTTTCCTGTTTTAGGTCAATTAGGATTACCATAATTATTAATATTTGCCAAATGCCAGCATAATGAGAGAGAATGTTTTGAGGCATTTTTATTACAGCAAAGTCAAAAGCTTACATACACTATGTGGTGTGACTGGTGGTCGCATTGTTAATGGGAGGTATGTGGGAGGTATGTGTCACAGGGATGGATGCTCCCTGCGATGCAACCCGCAGGATTTTGTCTTTAGTGCATGTGATCACTAAAGATGTCGTTTAGTGCACCTGGGTCTGGGTTGCGGGTAGCTATGAGAGATGGGAGGATCTGGCTACCAGGGGCGTAACTACCACGGTCGCAGCAGTCGCCATTGCGACCGGGCCCGGGGTAGTCAGGGGCCCCGGCAGGGCAGATGCACGCTAACACCAGCAAAAAGTTAAAAGCTGTTGCCGTGCAGGTGATTCGTCCCGCACAGCAACAGACAGACCTGCCCTCCACCTGACCTGCCGGGCGCACACATCAGATCAGCAGCCGACGCCTGATCTGAAAGGAAGAGCTGAAGATCCTGTGGTGACGTCATCACTATCATAGGTCTTTCACCATTTATCAGCTCCGCCTCCTGATCACATGACGATGACGTCACCACAGGTCCTTCAGCTCTCAGCAGCTCAGTCCTGGTTGTGTACAGCTCGTGTTCTCTGGTATCAACCAGCAGCAGATTTCTGGTTCCTGCTGTTCTGGTGAGATATGGAGACGGGCAGAATGTGGAGATGGATGGGGCAGAATGCGGAGATGGATGGGGCAGAATGCGGAGTCGGATGGGGCAGAATGCGGAGATGGATGGGGCAGAATGCGGAGATGGATGGGGCAGAATGCGGAGTCGGATGGGGCAGAATGCGGAGACGGATGGGGCAGAATGCGGAGTCGGATGGGGCAGAATGCGGAGATGGATGGCGCAGAATGCGGAGACGGATGGGGCAGAATGCGGAGACGGATGGGGCAGAATGCGGAGACGGATGGGGCAGAATGAGGAGACGGATGGGACAGAATGCGGAGACGGATGGGGCAGAATGCGGAGTCGGATGGGGCAGAATGCGGAGACGGATGGGGCAGAATGCGGAGACGGATGGGGCAGAATGCGGAGATGGATGGGGCAGAATGCGGAGATGGATGGCGCAGAATGCGGAGTCGGATGGGGCAGAATGCGGAGACGGATGGGGCAGAATGCGGAGACGGATGGGGCAGAATGAGGAGACGGATGGGACAGAATGTGGAGACGGATGGGGCAGAATGCGGAGTCGGATGGGGCAGAATGCGAAGACGGATGGGGCAGAATGCGGAGACGGATGGGGCAGAATGCGGAGACGGATGGGCAGGAGCATGGGCAGGATGTGGATTTGGGTGGAAAATGTTTTGGTGGGGGGCCCCATTTGAAAGTTCGCACCGGGGCCCATAACTTTGTAGTTATGCCACTGCTGGCTACCCATATATACCTCACCTCTGACAGACTTCCATGTGTCCCGGCTGGACACTACAGAGAGACCGTGTTTAGGCTGTAGAGCCTGCGTGCTGGACATAGCACAGCCTGTGTGCCCACAGACCTGAGAGAGCGGAGCTCTACTATGGACATTGAGGATTTATCTGTCTGATGTAACTGTTTACCGTTTCTTCTTGTTTCTATGGTTTATGGAGAGAATAAACCAAACAGACTGCTTTAACCCCTTAATGACAGCCAATACATCTTTTAACTGACCTGAGATGTAAGAGAATAGCCTCCCCATACAGGTGACAATCCAGCAGCTGTCGGCTGTCCACTATAGCTGACAATTTGCTTTATCAGCCACGATCAGTGTTTGCACCGTCCAACTCTGTTTAACCCCTTAGATGCTGCTGTCAATAGTGACTACATCATTATAAATGGTTAACAGAGTGTGGGGGCTTCTTATTTAACCAAATTGGTGCCCTCAGATCTTGATTGTGTGGTCTTGATGTTTGCCATGGCAATTCATGACCAAATAGCGGCCTTAGAGTCTGATGGCTGTAGTAATCTGTTCAGGAGTTAGAGACATTTAGGTGGTAAAAATGCACATTTTCATTCCTATCATGCCACTTTGCATTAATTCCTGTAAAGCACCTGAAGAGTTAATAAACTACCTGACTGCAGTTTTCAATAAGCCTGGGGGTGCGGTTTTTAAAATGGTATCACGTTTGGGGGTTTCCCAATATATGAGACCCCTAAAGTCACTTCAAACATGGATAAGTCCCTAAAAAATAAATTTAGTACATTTCCTTGAAAAAATGAAAAATTGCTGCTACATTTTTAATCCTCCTAAAATGCTAACAAAATAAAATAACATTTTACAAATGGTGCTGATCTAAAGCGGACATGTGGGAAATGCTATTTATTAATGGTTTGCTGTGGTATGGCCATCTGGATTAAAGGGATAATCATTCAAAGTTTGAAAATTGCTAATTTTTTAACATTTTTCTCAAATTTTTGATATTTTTTATAAATAAACACAAAACATATTGACCTAAATTTACTATTATCAGAAAGTATAAAGTGTCACAAAAAAACAATTTCAAAATCACTGGGATTTGTTGAAGCATTGCAGAGTTATTACCACATAAAGTGACACTGGTCAGATTTCAAAAATTTGGCTCCGTCACTAAGGGGTTAAGTGGAAAAACCGTGCCAAAGTGCTTGAATCCCATGCCAAGCGAGTGTCCCCCAAGACACGTAGTATGCGAAATGTTACAACTATTATTACTATGCCTTTAAACCATTCTGGACTTCCCATATGAAGATGTCCTGTGTTTAGAAGCTTTTGATTTTTTTTGCAATATCTGTGTAAATTAGACACACCTGTTGATGTTTTAAATGCACACCTGAAACACACTGCTTCTTTGTGTAGCATCATGGGAAAGTCTAAATAAATCAGCCAAGATATCAGGAAGAGAATTGAGGAGTTGCACAATCTCATCATTGGTTACAATTTCAAGATATCTGAAGATGCCCTGTTCGTCTGTACAAACAAATATACGCAAATACAAACAAGATGGGAATGTCCAGCCGTCATACAGCTTAGGAAGGAGAAGGGTTCTGTGTTCCAGAGATTAACGTGCTTGGGTCCTACATGTGCATATAAACCCAAGGACAAAATCAAAAGACCTTGTAAGATGATGGCTGAAAGCCAGGAAGAAGTCATTACTCCAAAAGAAACATAAAAAGCCAGATTAATGTTTGCAAATGCCCGCATGAACAAAGAATGTAATTTTTAGAGACATGTCCTGTTGTCTGATGAAGCTAAAATTGAACTTCTTGGGCATAATGACCATTGTTACATTTGGAGGAAAAAGGGAGAAGCTTGGAAGCCTAAGAACATCATCCCAACTGTGAAATATGGGGGTGGCAGCATCATGTTGTGGGGTTGTTTTGCTGCAGGAGTGACTGGTGCACTTCACAAAGTAGATGGCATCATGAAAAGAGAATATTATGTGGCAATACTGAAGCAACATCTCAAGACATCAGACAGAAAGTTAAAGCTTGGTTGGAAATGGGTCTTCCAAATGATCAATGACCTGAAGCATACTACCAAAATGGTAACAAAGTGGCTTAAGGTTAACAACTTCCGACAAGCCTACAACCTGCAGTAACCACCGATTGACCAAACCGCTGCACGGCCAGCTCTACCCTCACCTACTGTATCCTCACCCATCCCTTGTAGATTGTGAGCCCTCGCGGGCAGGGTCCTCTCTCCTCCTGTACCAGTTGTGACTTGTATTTTTCAAGATTATTGTACTTGTTTTATTATGTATACCCCTCCTCACATGTAAAGCGCCATGGAATAAATGGCGCTATAATAATAAATAATAATAATAATAATAACAACGTCAATGTTTTGGAGTGGCCCATCACAAAACCCTTATCTCAATCCTATTGAAAATTTATGGGCAAAGCTGAAAAGGCTGGTGCGAGCAAGACGACCTACAAACCTGGATCAGATACACCAGTTTTGTCAGGAGGAAAGGGCCCAAATTCTGACCAACTATTGTGAGAAGTTTGTGAAAGGAGATCCCAAACGTTTGACCCAAGTCATTCAGTTTAAGGCCAATGGTGCTAAATACTAATGAAATGTGTAAATAACAAGCCACCAACACAACCACATATTATACGGGATTCCAAACTTTTATACATATAATATCAATCATAGACCCTCATATGGACACTTTGTCATAGCGAACACATCAATTACACAACAACCCAATTCCACTAGGGAACAAATGATGTACTAGTCCAATTTAAAATTTTATATACTCTTTATTAGAATTAATAAAATAACAAAATTGCCAGGTGTCTGTAAATTACAACCATGAAAAACATTTATACCAAGACACTACACCCCCCTGTATATCCCCACCAGTGTCAAATTTCCATACTAGAATAATCTATTATACTAACCAAGGGGTCTTAACCCCATAACTATCGCTACCCTGCACCAAATGTCCATCACATATGCATCTCCTCACTAGACCATGTCCCAAATAGAGACTCCATATCATAATCAATTAATATATTTATACTCACTATAAAGTGCAGAGTGCGCAGCTAGAGGTAGGGAACCAAGAGAGTGTGCGCCCGCCTCAATGTGCGTTTCGGTCCGTCCTCCATCAGGGATCACACTTTCTCATGTCCCGTGCATTAAATACTCCTAATTCACCTGTAGCCGCCAATGGTTCATAGCGGCGTCCCCCCGGATGTGTCATCACTGCTGGATATGACTCGCACATTCCCACCACAACGCCACAGAGCGTTAGCGCAGCACCGCTATTCATGCCGAAAGCCCTGGGGAGTCACTGGAGCCGAGTGGGACCGCGCATACAGGCAGAGACGCAACATTACATATTATATATATATATAAGGTGCTTATAGCCAGCGATCTATTATTCATTATACAGCAGCATAAACCCATTTATTCATATAGCCACAATTAGAACAATCAATATATATATATATATATATATATAATTACCATACCATATCAACATCAGTGTCCACACAGTATATTATACAAAATAATTAACATAATTAAATATAAAAGAACATTAATGTGCCGATGCTGCCATATTCCTTGCTTGGGAGGCCACAGAACTGAATAAGTCCATTCATCATATACGGCTTGAAGGATCAGTACATGTTATTACATAACCTTGAATCACTGCACAAAGTACAAAAGAGATTCATAAAATCAATAAAATTAAAAATTAAAAACAATATTTTTCATAGTTGAAACCTTAAGTACTGAGAAACGTAAGGTTTCAACTATGAAAAATATTGTTTTCATATATTTAAATTTTTTATTTTATTTTCAAATTGTGGCTATATGAATAGATGGGTTTATGCTGCTGTATAATGAATAACACTGGTCTACAAAAAAAATAATTTCTGGCATGGACTTTAACCCCTTTACCCCCAAGGGTGGTTTGCACGTTAATGACCGGGCCAATTTTTACAATTCTGACCACTGTCCCTTTATGAGGATATAACTCTGGAACGCTTCAATGGATCCCAGTGATTCTGACACTGTTTTCTCGAGACATATTGTACTTCATGATAGTGGTAAAATTTCTTTGATAGTACCTGCGTTTATTTGTGAAAAAAAAAAGAAATTTGGCGAAAATTTTGAACATTTTGCAATTTTCCAACTTTGAATTTTTATGCAATTAAATCACAGAGATATGTCACACAAAATACTTAATAAGTAACATTTCCCACATGTCTACTTTACATCAACACAATTTTGGAACCAAAATTTTTTTTTTGTTAGGGACTTATAAGGGTTAAAATTTGACCAGCAATTTCTCATTTTTACAACACCATTTTTTTTTTAGGGACCACATCTCATTTGAAGTCATTTTGAGGGGTCTATATCATAGAAAATACCCAAGTGTGACACCATTCTAAAAACTGCACCTCTCAAGGTGCTCAAAACCATATTCTAGAAGTTTATTAACCCTTCTTGTGCTTCACAGGAATTTTTGGAATGTTTAAATAAAAATGAACATTTAACTTTTTTTCACAAAAAATTTAATTCAGCTCCAATTTGTTTTATTTTACCAAGGGTAACAGGAGAAAATGGACCCCAAAAGTTGTTGTACAATTTGTCCTGAGTACACCGATACCCTATATGTGGGGGTACACCACTGTTTGGGCGCATGACAGAGCTCGGAAGTGAAGGAGCGCCATTTAACTTTTCAATGCAAAATTGACAGGAATTGAGATGGAACGCCATGTTGCGTTTGGAGAGCCACTGATGTGCCTAAACATTGAAACCCCCCACAAGTGACACCATTTTGGAAAGTAGACCCCCTAAGGAACTTATCTAGATGTGTGGTGAGTGCTTTGACACACCAAGGGCTTCACAGAAGTTTATAATGCAGAGCCATAAAAATAAAACAAATATTTTTTCCCACAAAAATTATTTTTTAGCCCCCAGTTTTGTATTTTCCCGAGGGTATCAGGAGAAATTGGACCCCAGAATTTGTTGTCCAATTTGTCCTGAGTGCGCTGATACCCCATATGTGGGGAGGAACCACTGTTTGGGCGCATGAGAGGGCTCGGAAGGGAAGGAGCGCCATTTGGAATGCAGACTTAGATGGAATGGTCTCCAGGTGTCACATTGCGTTTGCAGAGCCCCTAATGTACCTAAACAGTAGAAACCCCCCACAAGTGACACCATTTTGGAAAGTAGACCCCCTAAGGAACTTATCTAGATGTGTGGTGAGCGCTTTGACCCACCAAGGGCTTCACAGAAGTTTATAATGCAGAGCCGTAAAAATAAAACAAAAAATTTTTCCCACATAAATTATTTTTTAGCCCCCAGTTTTGTATTTTCCCGAGGGTAACAGGAGAAATTGGACCCCAAAAGTTGTGGTCCAATTTGTCCTGAGTGCGCTGATACCCCATATGTGGGAGGGAACCACCGTTTGGGCGCATGGGAGGGCTCAGAAGGGAAGGAGCGCCATTTGGAATGCAGACTTAGATGGAATGGTCTGCAGGCGTCACATTGCATTTGCAGAGCCCCTAATGTACCTAAACAGTAGAAACCCCACACAAGTGTCACCATTTTGGAAATTAGACCCCTTAAGGAACTCATCTAGATGTATTGTGAGAGCTTTGAACCCCCAAGTGTTTCACTACAGTTTATAATGCAGAGCCGTAAAAATAAAACAAAAAATTTTTCCCACATAAATTATTTTTTAGCCCCCAGTTTTGTATTTTCCCGAGGGTAACAGGAGAAATTGGACCCCAAAAGTTGTTGTCCTATTTGTCCTGAGTATGCTGATACCCCATATGTTGGGGTAAACCCCTGTTTGGGCACACGGGAGAGCTCTGAAGGGAAGGAGCACTGTTTTACTTTTTCAACGCAGAATTGGCTGGAATTTAGATCGGACGCCATGTCGCATTTGGAGAGCCCCTGATGTGCCTAAACAGTGGAAACCCACCAAATTATAACTGAAACCCTAATCCAAACACACCCCTAACCCTAATCCCAACAGTAACCCTAACCACACCTCTAACCCAGACACACCCCTAACCCTAATCCCAACCCTATTCCCAACCGTGAATGTAATCTAACATAGTAACATAGTAACATAGTAACATAGTTAGTAAGGCCGAAAAAAGACATTTGTCCATCCAGTTCAGACTATAGTCCATCATAATAAATCCCCAGATCTACGTCCTTCTACAGAACCTAATAATTGTATGATACAATATTGTTCTGCTCCAGGAAGACATCCAGGCCTCTCTTGAACCCCTCGACCCTAACCCTAACTTTAGCCCCAACCCTAACTGTAGCCTTAACCCTAGCCCCAACCCTAACCCTAGCCCTAACCCTAGCCCTAACCCTAGCCCTAACCCTAACCCTAACTCTAGCCCTAACCCTAGCCCTAACCCTAACCCTAGCCCTAACCCTAGCCCTAATGGGAAAATGGAAATAAATACATTTTTTTAATTTTTCCCTAACTAAGGGGGTGATGAAGGAAGGTTTGATTTACTTTTATAGCGTTTTTTTAGCGGATTCTTATGATTGGCAGCCGTCACACACTGAAAGACGCTTTTTATTGCAAAAAATATTTTTTGCGTTACAACATTTTGAGAGCTATAATTTTTCCATATTTTGGTCCACAGAGTCATGTGAGGTCTTGTTTTTTGCGGGACGAGTTGACGTTTTTATTGGTAACATTTTCGGGCACGTCCCTTTTTTTGATCGCTTTTTATTCCGATTTTTGTGAGGCAGAATTACCAAAAACCAGCTATTTATTAATTTCTTTTGGGGGAGGCGTTTATACCGTTCCGCGTTTGGTAAAATTGATAAAGCAGTTTTATTCCTCAGGTCAGTACGATTACAGCGATACCTCATTTATATCATTTTTTATGTTTTGGCGCTTTTATACGATAAAAACTATTTTATAGAAAAAATAATTATTTTTGCATCACTTTATTCTCAGGACTATAACTTTTTTATATTTTTGCTGATGATGCTGTCCGGCGGCTCGTTTTTTTGCGGGACAAGATGATGTTTTCAGCGGTACCATGGTTATTTATATCTGTCTTTTTGATCGCGTGTTATTCCACTTTTTGTTCGGCGGTATGATAATAAAGCGTTGTTTTTTGCCTCGTTTTTTTTTTTTCTTACAGTGTTTACTGAAGGGGTTAACTGGTGGGCCAGTTTTATAGGTCGGGTCGTTACGGACGCGGCGATACTAAATATGTGTACTTTTATTGTTTTGTTTTTTTTATTTAGATAAAGAAATGTATTTATGGGAATAATTGTTTTTTTTTTCATTATTTAGCATTTTTTTTTTTTTTTTACATATGTGTAAAAAAAATTTTTAACTTTTTTATTTTGTCCCGGGGGGGGGGGGGGGGCATCACAGATCGATAAACTGACAGTTTGCATAGCACTCTGTCAGATCACTGATCTGACTTACAGCGCTGCAGGCTTCACAGTGCCTGCTCTAAGCAGGCACTGTGAAGCCACCTCCCTCCCTGCAGGATCCGGATGCCGCGGCCATTTTGGATCCGGGCCTGGAGCAGGGAGGGCTCAGGGAAGCCCGCAGGGAGCCCCCTCCCTGCGCGATGCTTCCCTATACCGGGGTTAATGTGCCAGGGGCGGTCCGTGACCGCTCCTGGCACATAGTGCCGGATGTCAGCTGCGATAGGCAGCTGACATCCGGCCACGATCGGCCGCGCTCCCCCCGTGAGCGCGGCCGATCGCTATGACGTACTATCCCGTCGGTGGGAATTAAGGCCCACCCCACCTCGACAGGATAGTACGTCATATGGGATTAAGGGGTTAAGAACAGTTTGGGTATGTGCACACGATGTGGAAAACGCTGCGGATCCGCAGCGTTTCCGCAGCTGCAGGTCCGCAGCAGTTTCCCATGAGTTTACATTACAATGTAAACCTATGGGAAACAAAAAACGTTGTGCACATGCTGCGGAAAAAAACGCGCGGAAACGCAGCTGTTTACATTCCGCAGCATGTCACTTCTTTCTGCGGATTTACAGCTGCTCCTATAGAAAACCGCAGTTGTAAAACCGCAGTGAAATCCGCAGAAAAACCGCAGTAAATCCGCGGTAAATCCACAAAAAAGCGTTTTTGCCCTGCAGATTTATCAAATCCGCTGTGGAAAAATCCGCAGTGGACCATCATACGTGTGCACATAGCCTTTTAGACTAATTTGAGGGTGCTGAATTCAAATCTGATCTTATAATTTCTCTATCACATCATGTTTTTGCGCTATAGGTATATAGCCCATTTTCATGAATTCCATGATAAATATAAGTAGAGTATAAAAAGTGCCGGTTTGTACGGTTGACTAAGGTAAATTTAGTTTTCATTTAGTCTCCCAATAAATGTGAGAATATCTTTGTTTTCTCTGAACATGCATAATTCCCATTTGTTATGAAACACCCTTGTTTTCTGTGCTACTGGGACAGTAGAGCTACAGCAGAGCATTGGGTGAAAACTGAATGGCCTCAGCGACAGAGTTTGGCATCTGGCGATAACAATGTCATCCATGATCCTCTAGTGGATAGGAAGGACATTGTCTTTCCTCCCTTACACATAAAACTTGGTTGATGAAGCAGTTCGTCAAAGCTCTCAATCACAGTGGAGAATGCTTTAACTATATATGTTCAAATTTTCCTGGTCTTAGTGAAGAGAAGAAAAAGGCTGGAATATTTGATGGACCTCAAATAAGAACACTTATGAGAGACCCAAATTTTATCACATCAATGAATGAGACAGGAGAAAGAGCTTGGAATGCATTTTGTAATGTGGTGCAGAATTTTCTAGGGAATAAGAAAGCAGACAACTATGAAGAGATTGTGGAAGAGCTTCTAATGAGTCTGCAAAATCTTGGATGTAGAATGAGTATCAAGATTCACTATTTACACAGCCATTTGGACTTTTTTTCTAGAGAACCTTGGGGATGTGAGCGAGGAACAAGGGGAGCGTTTTCATCAGGACATTAAAACAATGGAAGAACTGTATCAAGGCTGGTGGGACTCACATATGATGGCTGACTATTGCTGGAGCTTGATGAGAGACAACCCAGAAGCTGTACATCACAGATCAGCCAAGAAAAGAAAGTTCAAATAACTGCCATTTGTTATTCATCTGTGTGCCATATCTATGTGTTTTTATATTTTGTAGTTTAATTCTGTAAGTATATTTGATTTGCTGTACATACACTTTGTAATCTTTGTTATTCCTTGATTAAAAATATACAAAATGTAGTACCAAAAACCATGTGTTTTTATCATAAAACATTAGGAGTAATTTTCATCAAAAATTGAAAATATCTCGAAATCCTGATGTGATAGCCAAAAACTGAGTTCATATTCGTAATCAGCAGCCAAAATTGACTTAAAATATGTATTAAAACCTTTTGCCAGAAAAATTGCGTTGACCAGTGTAATAGATCGCTGGCTATAAGCACTATATACGGATATATATAAATATGTGATGTTGTGTCTCTGCCTGTACGTGCGGTCCCACTCAGTGCCCATGACTCCCCAGGGCTTTCAGCGTCAATAGGGGTGCTGCGTGATGCCGACGCTCTGAGGCGTCGTGGTTGCCGTGGGGATGTGCGCATCATATCCAGCAGTGACATCACATCCGGGGGGACGCCGCTACCAACCATTGGCGCTACAGGTGAATTAGGAGTATTTAATGCACGGGACATGAGGAAGTGTGTGCCCCCTGATGAAGGACGGACGCGCGTTGGGGTGGGCGCACACTCTCTTGGTTCCCTACCTCTAGCTGCGCACTCTGCATTTTATAGTGAGTATAAAAATATTAATTGATTATGATATGGAGTCTCAATTTGGGACATGGTCTATTGAGGAGTTGCATATGTGACAGACATTTGGTGCAGGGTAGCGATAGTTATGGGGTTAAGACCCCTTGGTTAGTATAATACATTATTCTGCTATGGTAATTTGACACTGCTGGGGATATACAGGGGTGTGTAGTGCCTTGGTATAAATGTTTTTCATAGTTGTAATTGACACACACCTGGTAATTTCATTCTTTTATTATTTATAATAAAGAGTATATAAAATTTTAAATTAGACTAGTACATCGCTTGCTCCCTAGTGGAATTGGGTTGTAATGAAATGTGTGTAAACTTTTGACTTTGCAGTAAATAATAAAAATGCCTTAAAGCATCCTCTCTCATTATTCTGGCATTTGGCAAATATTAATAACTAGATGGTGGCCCGATTCTAACGCATCAGGTATTCTAGAATATGTATTTATGTATGTATATAGCAGCCACATAGTATATAGCACAGACCACGTAGTATATAGGAGCCATGTAGTATATAGCAGACAAATACTACGTGGCCTGTGCTATATACTATGTGGCTGCTGTATACATACAAATTGTAAAATACCCGATGCATTAATACAGGCCACGCAATATATAATAGTGGCCACGCAGTATATAACACAGCCACGTACTATATAACACAGCCACGTACTATATAACACAGCCCACGTAGTATATAGCAGCCACGCAGTATATAACACAGGCGACGTAGTATATAACACAGGCCACGCAGTATATAACACTGCCCACGTAATATATAGCACAGCCCACGCAGTATATAGCAGCCACGTAGTATATAACACAGCCCACGCAGTATATAGCAGCCACGTAGTATATAACACTGCCCACGCAGTATATAGCAGCCACGTAGTATATAACACTGCCCACGCAGTATATAACAGTGGCCATGTAATATATAGCACAGCCCACGGAGTATGTCACACAGCCCATGCAGTATATAACACTGCCTATGTAGTGTATAGCAGCCATGTGGTATCTAACACAGCCCACGTAGTATACAGTAGTGTGGGCACCATATCCCTGTTAAAAAAATAATTAAAATAAAAAATAGTTCTATACTCACCCCCTAGAATCCACCGAAGCTCCGGCGATGCGCGCGCGGCTGCCGCTATCTTCCGTTCCCAGGATGCATTGCAAAATTACCCAGATGACTTAGCGGTCTCGCGAGACCACTAAGTCTTCTGGGTAATTTCGCAATGCATCGCCGGGAACGGAAGATGGCGGCCAGCGCGAGCAGATCGTCGGACAATGGAGGGTGAGTATAGCAGGTTTTTTGTTTTTTTTATTATTTTTAACATTAGATCTTTTTACTATTGATGCTGCATAGGCAGCATCAATAGTAAAAAATTGGTCACACAGGGTTAATAGTGGCGGTTACAGAGTGCGTTACCCACGGCATAACGCGGTCCGTTACTGCCCGCATTAACCCTGTGTGAGCGGTGACTGGAGGGGAGTATGCGGGCGCCGGGCACTGACTGCGGGGAGTAAGGAGCGGCCATTTTCTGCTGGACTGTGCCCGTCACTGATTGGTCGTGGCTGTTTTGCCGCGACCAATCAGCGACTTGGATTTCCATGACAGACAGAGGCCGCGACCAATGAATATCCGTGACAGAAAGAAGGACAGACAGACAGACAGATAGAAAGACGGAAGTGACCCTTAGACAATTATATAGTAGATTAGGGTAATCCTAATTGACCTAAAATGGGAAAGGTTTATTCTGATTTCATGTCAGATATTGAGAAAAATATGAGTATGTGTCTTTTTATATAGTGCATGTAAACTCCTGGTTTCAACTGTATATACTTTAACTTTTGATAGGTTGAGAGCTAAATGCTGATTCAGTGCAATATCTGCCGCAAATGTATTGCACTACTTTGTCCTACTTGTCGTATGATCCTCCCTGTTTGCAATATGCTATTAAAACTGATCAGCTACTAGCCTCCCCAAAATATTTCACCACTAAGGTATCATCAGGTGAATGAGGCTGTAATGAACTGATTTGTAGACAAACAGAACCTTTTATAGTTTTGCTTGTGACATGATAGAAAGGTCACTCAATCCTTATATTCTTAACACACTGTTATGCACTTCATCACTTTGTGGAAGTATCACTGTTTCACCAACAGATTCATTTTCCATCAAAATCTCCATTTTTCATTCTCAGTCATTCGTTTTCATTAATGTCAATGATTTCCTGTCAGAGTTCTTATTGAGGTTTCCTCTATAATGGCAAAAATGCGTTTTTAATATTAGGCTCTTTTCTGTTCTTCACTTTAATATATGAATTAAAAACTATGTTAAATAAGGTTTTTAGTTAGGGCATTTTTTTTTTTTTTACCTATGGCAATATTGTAATACAATCTGAGGACCGAGAAACAACAGGCTCTCAATTGGCATGGCTCCAACATTGACATACTTATAAAGCCAGCAGACAAGGGGGTAATATTGTGGTCATGTCATACTACATGGCTGAAGCCAATTGTCAATTAATTGATAAAAATACTTACTGTATATACTCGAGTATAAGCCAAGATTTTCAGCCCATTTTTTTGGGCTGAAAGTCCCCCTCTCGGCTTATACTCGAGTCATACCCAGGGGTCGGCAGGTGAGGGGGAGCTGTCTAATAATACTCACCTGCCACGTCACCGACCACACGAGCTGCCGCCATGTCACTGACCACCCGAGCTGCCGCCATGTCACTGACCACCCTAGCTGCCGCCACGACCACCCGAGCTGCTGCCACGACCACCCGAGCTGCCGCCTCACCACCACCAGTGCTGCAGCACACCAACCTCCTGTCTCTTCCCCACTATCCTGAAGAATGTAAGTCCGCAAGGACAGGGTCCTCTCCCCTCTGTACCAGTCTGTCACTGTAAATTTGTTTACTGTTAACGATATCTATAACCCTGTATGTAACCCCTTTTCACATGTACAGCACCATGGAATCAATGGTGTTTTATAAATTAATAATAATAATAATAATAATAATAAACCACAATGAAGTTAATATATTTCCAAACAAAATGGGTGGGAACCAAATCGAATTTCTGGGTGTTGAAATCAGAGTAGTGGAGAGATGGATACATAAATATGAATATGAAAAACCAACAGTAAAGAATTCACTCATGCATTTTGATAGTTATTATCAGTATCACATAAAAAAATCTTTACCCTATGGTCAGTTTTGCGAATTATGTCGCATCAACAATAGTGAGAAATTATTTTTCCAAGCACTCTGAGGAATTAAACAAACAGTTTCAGGATTGTGGTTATGCAATATCGATAAAGATAATTTTGACATAGCCTATTCACAGGAACATTTAATTGATATTAAGATTTAGAAAAAGAAAAATTATAAGAGATACGTCTCATCATTCCAGTATAACCCTATGAGTGAAATTATAAAACCGATAATTAGAAAAAATTGGTATGTCGTTGACAGTAATCCCTTACTAGCTCCATTACCTGCAAAGCAACCAATTGTCTCACTCAGACTTAGTAAAAGTATAAGAGATGCATTGGTTAAAGGAAGAATCACACAAAAACTGAAGGAAAAATAAAGATAATTGGCTTAAAGAAACATCACTCAGTGGTAACTTCAAATGTATATTTTTTATTTTGTTAGACTAGGTTGCTATAAGGTAAGTTTCAATCATTTTATCACATGTCAAACTAAATATGTAGTAAATGCAATAATTTGTGATTGTAATCATTTTTATGTTGGAAAAACCATTAGTTCACTCCATAAACGCTTAAGTGAACATGTTCGTTCAATAAAATCTGGGAACGGTTTTCCTGGGCTTATTACACATATGAAGGAGGAACATAATAGTGATGCAAACTGCCTGCATTTTGTGGATCTATATTTGCAGAAAGTACCACAAGAGGGAAGGAATCGTCACAAAAAAAACCTTTTACAAAAACAAGCATTACGAAGGCATCTTTAGGTCTGTAAATGAGATTACTGGTGAATTGTCAGGGCCTGATGAAGGGCAATTAGATGCGAAACAGCTGTAGCCCAGTCTGTGTGTCTTCACTTTGTATTCCCATATGATCTTGGAATAATAAAGTATAAAATAATGTACCAGTGGTGAGTGCCACTCATTTTCCTTCTATACTCTTAACATTTTTACATAAGGCAATAAATCAAATAGAATGAGACACAAAAAAGTCTTACTTTAGTTTGGATCCAGGCCTTCTTCAAAAAGAGTGGGCATTGGTTCTTTGTTGGGTCCTTTTATATATACGTGTCACAACAAAAACAAATATGTGGTGATTAGCTGTCATCTTGTTCCTTCACGATCCCTTGAGCCATAATTATAAGTTAACTAACGTAAAAACATCAAAAATAACAAAACATTTCATTAAATTAGTTTGAAAAACAATTAATTCTATCCACAGGGGTCACAGATATTCCTTACCCTGCAGTTTTCATCATGTAATATGCATTGGTAAACATATTGTTAATTGAGGAGATTTATATAGTTATATGGTCCTATCCTTTATCTGAGTAATAATTATATATATATATATATATATATATATATATATATATATATATATACACGTTATGTATATATGTATATATATGTTTATATAGATATATACTGTGTGTGCGCATATTTTTTAATTTTATTTTAATTATCTAAACAATTGTAATTTTCTGATTTTAAATTAGGGTGTACGTCGGGTTACACTCGTAACTGTTAAACTACTTTGATCTGCTACATGCAAGTATATTGGTGGTCATTTAATAGCTATTTTATACAGGTCGACTGCATTTTCATGTGATTTGTGCAGGTCTATGATCTTGCCCTTGACATCCTTATAAAGCTCTTTGGTCTTGCCCATGTTGTAGAGGTTAGAGTCTGACTGATTAATTGAGTCTGTGGACAGGAGTCTTTTATAAAGGTGACAATGTAAGACAGCTGTCTTTAGTGCAGGTAACGAATTGATTAGAAGCGTCTAATTGGTCTGTAGGAGCTAGGAGCTAGACTCTTAATGGTTGGTAGGGGATCAAATACTTATTTCTTAGTGCAAAATGCAAATAAATTTACGCAATGTGATTTTCTGAATTTTATTTTTGATATTCTGTCTCTCAATGTAAAAAATAAAATACCCTTAAAATTATAGACTGTTCATGTCTTTGTCAGTGGGCAAACTTACAAAATCAGCTAGGGATCAAATACTTATTTCACTCACTGTAGGTATTGGGAAGCGCACAAAACAACCTACTAGTGTTATTACTTTTAGGCATATGTGGTCCTCGATTGTGTTAATCTGCTGTTTAATATTATTATTTTTATTTACATATTTAATTTCTTACAATAAAAGATTCTGTTTTGTGACATTAGTGCACCATTGAGTTGCTTTTTGTCGGTATAATTTGTATTTAGGTGCATCTCACACACTTACATTTTTGTCATAAATGTGCTCAGATTTTTGCTGGTCCTAATGTTAAAGGGAATCTGTCACCACATTTGACCTATCTAAACTATTACTATGAGAATACAGGTTATAGACTGCTGAGGAGAGTGATGCCTCATATCAGATGCCTTAATACCAAGAAATAATCTTTTATCACTTAAGTGACTGCTTCCAGGCTCTGGGGAGGCAGCTGCCTGGAGAAAACTCTGCCTCCAGGGATTATTATATATGAAGTAGAGATACCAGTGTGAGAGAAGTAACTAACACAGAACAGGAGAAATTAAATTTGTCTTTTTGCAAACGCATGTTTTGCTTCTTTCTTAGCTCTGCTGTATTGTAACAATATTGTAGCCCTGTCTGCCTGTGAGATAAAAGCTGAGAGGAGCCTTCAGATGTGTCAGGTATAATCACACACAACTCTGAAGTGAGATCATGAGAGCAGAGAATGGCCATCACACTGGTAACATTGGGAACCATTACACATCTGTTAAATATACTTATCCATATATATATAATTGTCTAAGGGTCACTTCCGTCTGTCTGTCTCGGAAATCCCGCGTCGCTGATTGGTCTCACCAGCTGCCTGTCCTGGCTGCCACGACCAATCAGCAACGAGCACAGTCAAGCCGAGAATTAGTCCCTCCCTACTTCAGTCCAGTCAATGCCTGGAGCGCGCTCCATACTCTCCTGCCGTCAGTGCCCGATCCATACTCCCATTCAGTCACCGCTCACACAGGGTTAATGCCAGCATTAACGGACCGCATTATGCCGCGGATAATGCACTCCGTTAACACCGCTATTAACCCTGTGTGACCAACTTTTTACTATTGATGCTGCCTATGCAGCATCAATAGTAAAAAGATCTAATGTTAAAAATAATAATAAAAAAACCCTGCTATTCTCACCTTCTGTAGTCCGCCGAGATATTTTTTTGCAATAAAAAGCGTCTGTGTGTGAAGGCTGCCAATCATAAAAATCTGCTAAAAAAACCCGCTATAAAAGTAAATCAAACCCCCCTTCATCACCCCCTTAGTTAGGGAAAAATTAAAAAATTTAAAAAAATGTATTTATTTCCTTTTTCCCATTAGGGTTAGGGCTAGGGTTAGGGTTAGGGCTAGGGTTAGGGCTAGGGTTAGGGTTAGGGCTAGGGTTAGGGCTAGAGTTAGGGCTAGAGTTAGGGCTAGAGTTAGGACTAGGGCTTGGGTTGGGACTAGGGCTTGGGTTGGGACTAGGGTTAAGGCTACAGTTAGGGTTGGGGCTAAAGTTAGGGTTTGGATTACATTTACGGTTGGGAATAGGGTTGGGATTAGGGTTAGGGGTGTGGTTAGGGTTCCCGTTGGGATTAGGGGTGGGGTTAGGGTTCCCGTTGGGATTAGGGTTAGGGGTGTGCTTGGATTAGGGTTTCAGTTATAATTGGGGGGTTTCCACTATTTAGGCACATCAGGGGCTCTCCAAACGCGACATGGCGTCCGATCTCAATCCCAGCCAATTCTGTGTTGAAAAAGTAAAACAGTGCTCCTTCTCTTCCGAGCTCTCCCGTGCGCCCAAACAAGGGTTTACCCCAACATATGGGGTATCAGCGTACTAAGGACACATTGGACAACAACTTTTGGGGTCCAATTTCTCCTGTTACCCTTGGGAAAATACAAACCTGGGGGCTAAAAAATAATTTTTGTGGGAAAAAAAAAGGATTTTTTATTTTCACGGCTCTGCGTTATAAACTGTAGTGAAACACTTGGGGGTTCAAAGTTCTCACAACACATCTAGATAAGTTCCTTGGGGGGTCTAGTTTCCAATATGGAGTCACTTGTGGGGGGTTTCTACTGTTTAGGTACATTAGGGGCTCTGCAAACGCAATGTGATGCCTGCAGACCAATCCATCTAAGTCTGCATTCCAAATGGCGCTCCTTCCCTTCCGAGCTCTGCCATGCGCTCAAACAGTGGTTTACCCCCACATATGGGGTATCAGCGTACTCAGGACAAATTGTAAAACAACTTTTGGGGTCCAATTTCTTCTCTTACCCTTGGGAAAATAAAGAATTGGGGGTGAAAAGATCATTTTTGTGAAAAAATAGGATTTTTTATTTTTACGGCTCTGTATTATAAACTTCTGTGAAGCACTTGGTGGGTCAAAGTGCTCACCACACATCTAGATAAGTTCCTTAGGGGCTCTACTTTCCAAAATGGTGTCACTCGTAGGGGGTTTCAATGTTTAGGCACATCAGTGGCTCTCCAAACGCAACATGGCGTCCCATCTCAATTCCTGTCAATTTTGCATTGAAAAGTCAAACGGCGCTCCTTCCCTTCCGAGCTCTACCATGCGCCCAAACAGTGGTTTACCCTCCACATATGGGGTATCAGCGTACTCAGGACAAATTGTACAACAACTTTTGGAGTCCATTTTCTCCTGTTACCCTTGGTAAAATAAAACAAATTGGAGCTGAAGTAATTTTTTTGTGAAAAAAAGTTAAATGTTCATTTTTATTTAAACATTCCAAAAATTCCTGTGAAACACCTGAAGGGTTAATAAACTTCTTGAATGAGGTTTTGAGCACCTTGAGGGGTGCAGTTTTTAGAATGGTGTCAAACTTGGGTATTTTCTATCATATAGACCCCTCAAAATGACTTCAAATGAGATGTGGTCCCTAAAAAAAATGGTGTTTTAAAAATGAGAAATTGCTGGTCAACTTTTAACCCTTATAACTCCCTAACAAAAAAAATTTTGGATTCCAAAATTGTGCTGGCTGTTATGACCTGGTGGTTAGGAGCACCCAACCTGATAGTTAAACTCATACAGGACGAGCTCTGGGATGTGGGAGCTCTGCTGACCGCAAGCCCTAATCCTATCGCACACACTAGAAATAGCCGTGGAGCGCTCCTGACGCTCCTTATGCGCCTCGTCACAGCCTAAGAGCTAGCTAGCCCTAGAGAAGAAAATAAAGCCTACCTCGCCTCAGAGAAATTCCCCAAAGGAATAGGCAGCCCCCCACATGTAATGACTGTGAGTAAAGATGAAAGTCACAAACGCAGAAATGAGATAAGTTTCAGCAAAGGGAGGCACGACTTACTAAATAGACAGAGGATAGGAAAGGAATCTTTGCGGTCAGCACAAAAACCTACAAAAGACCACGCAGAGTGTGCAAAAGGGTCCTCCGCACCGACTCACGGTGCGGGGGTGCCACCCTGCATCCCAGAGCTTCCAGCTAGCAAGACAAAATCAAGAAACCAGCTGGACAAAGAAACAAGAGCAATAATAACAATCAGGAACTTAGCTTCTGCAGGAGAAGATAGGACACCAGACAGATCCAGGAGCGAACCGAACCAATGCTAAAACATTGCCAGCTGGCATGGAGAAACGATCTGAGTGGAGTTAAATAGAGAAGCCAACCAAAGGATAAACCACGTCACCTGTGTAAGGAACCTCAGAAGCAGCAGCTCCACTCACAGCCACCAGAGGGAGCCCACGGACTGAACTCACCGAAGTACCATTCTTGACCACAGGAGGGAGCTCGACAACAGAATTCACAACAGTACCCCCCCCCTTGAGGAGGGGTCACCGAACCCTCACCAGAGCCCCCAGGCCGATCAGGATGAGCCAAATGAAAGGCACGAACTAGATCGGCAGCATGAACATCAGAGGCAAAAACCCAGGAATTATCCTCCTGACCATAACCCTTCCACTTGACCAGGTACTGGAGTTTCCGTCTCGAAACACGAGAATCCAAGATCTTTTCCACCACATACTCCAACTCCCCCTCGACCAACACCGGGGCAGGAGGATCAACGGAGGGAACCATAGGCGCCACGTATCTCCGCAACAACGACCTATGGAACACATTATGGATGGCAAAAGAAGCTGGAAGGTCCAAACGAAATGACACAGGATTAAGAATTTCAGAAATCTTATATGGCCCAATGAAACGAGGCTTAAACTTAGGAGAGGAAACCTTCATAGGAACATGACGAGATGACAACCAAACCATATCCCCAACCCGAAGTTGGGGACCAACACAGCGCCAGCGGTTAGCGAAACGTTGAGCCTTCTCCTGGGACAATGTCAAATTGTCCACCACATGAGTCCAAATCTGCTGCAACCTGTCAACCACAGTATCCACACCAGGACAGTCCGAAGGCTCAACCTGCCCTGAAGAGAAACGAGGATGGAAACCAGAATTGCAGAAAAAAGGAGAAACCAAAGTAGCCGAGCTGGCCCGATTATTAAGGGTGAACTCAGCCAAAGGCAAAAAGGACACCCAATTATCCTGATCAGCAGAAACAAAGCTTCTCAGATATGTCTCCAAAGTCTGATTAGTTCGTTCGGTTTGGCCATTAGTCTGAGGATGGAAAGCCGAAGAAAAAGACAAATCAATGCCCATCTTAGCACAAAAGGACCGCCAAAACCTTGAAACAAACTGGGAGCCCCTGTCCGAGACGATGTTCTCCGGAATGCCATGCAAACGAACCACATGCTGGAAAAACAATGGCACCAAATCAGAGGAGGAAGGCAATTTAGACAAGGGTACCAAATGGACCATCTTAGAGAAGCGATCACAAACCACCCAAATGACCGACATCCTTTGAGAAACAAAATCCATGGAAATATGCATCCAGGGCCTCTTAGGGACCGGCAAGGGCAAAAGCAACCCACTGGCACGAGAACAGCAGGGCTTAGCCCGAGCACAAGTCCCACAGGACTGCACAAAAGAACGCACATCTCGTGACAAAGAAGGCCACCAAAAGGATCTAGCCACTAAATCTCTGGTACCAAAGATTCCAGGATGACCAGCCAACACCGAACAATGAACCTCAGAGATAACTTTATTCGTCCACCTATCAGGGACAAACAGTTTCTCCGCTGGGCAACGGTCAGGTCTATCAGCCTGAAACTTCTGCAGCACGCGCCGCAAATCAGGGGAGATGGCAGATAAAATTACCCCCTCTTTAAGAATACCCGCCGGCTCCGGAACACCCGGAGAGTCAGGCACAAAACTCCTTGACAGGGCATCAGCCTTCACATTCTTAGATCCCGGAAGGTATGAAACCACAAAATCAAAACGGGAGAAAAAGAGCGACCATCGAGCCTGTCTAGGATTCAACCGTTTGGCAGACTCGAGATAAGTCAAATTCTTGTGATCCGTCAAGACCACCACGCGATGTTTAGCTCCTTTAAGCCAATGTCGCCACTCCTCGAATGCCCATTTCATGGCCAACAACTCTCGATTGCCAACGTCATAATTGCGCTCAGCAGGCGAGAATTTTCTAGAAAAGAAGGCACATGGTTTCATCACCGAGCCATCAGAACTTCTTTGCGACAAAACAGCCCCTGCTCCAATCTCAGAAGCATCAACCTCGACCTGAAACGGAAGCGAAACATCTGGCTGGCACAGCACAGGGGCAGAAGAAAAACGACGCTTCAACTCCTGAAAAGCCTCTACAGCCGCAGAGGACCAATTGACCACATCAGCACCTTTCTTGGTCAAATCAGTCAACGGTTTAGCAACACTAGAAAAATTAGCGATGAAGCGACGGTAAAAATTAACAAAGCCCAGGAACTTCTGTAGGCTCTTCACAGATGTCGGCTGAGTCCAATCATAAATGGCCTGGACCTTAACAGGGTCCATCTCGATAGTAGAAGGGGAAAAAGTGAAACCCAAAAATTAAACCTTCTGAACTCCAAAGAGACACTTAGACCCCTCCACAAACAAGGAATTAGCACGAAGAACCTGGAACACCATTCTGACCTGCTTCACATGAGACTCCCAATCATCCGAAAAGACCAAAATGTCATCCAAATATACAATCATGAATCTCTCCAGGTACTCTCGGAAGATGTCATGCATAAAGGACTGAAACACAGATGGAGCATTAGAAAGCCCGAATGGCATAACCAGGTACTCAAAATGGCCCTCGGGCGTATTAAATGCTGTTTTCCATTCATCGCCCTGTTTAATTCGCACCAGATTATACGCCCCTCGAAGATCTCTCTTGGTGAACCAACTAGCCCCCTTAATTCGAGCAAAAAGATCAGACATCAGCGGCAAAGGATACTGAAATTTGACTGTGATCTTATTAAGAAGGCGGTAATCAATACAAGGTCTTAAAGAGCCATCCTTCTTGGCCACAAAAAATAACCCTGCTCCCAACGGTGATGACGACGGGCGAATATGACTCTTCTCCAAGGATTCCTTTATATAATTCTGCATAGCAGCGTGCTCTGGCACAGATAGATTAAACAGTCGGCCCTTAGGAAACTTACTACCGGGAATCAAATTAATAGCACAATCGCAGTCCCTATGAGGAGGTAGGGCACCGGATTTGGGCTCCTCAAATACATCCCTGTAATCTGATAAAAATTCAGGTACTTCAGAAGGAGTGGAAGGCGAAATTGACAACAATGGAACATCACCATGTACCCCTTGACAACCCCAGCTGGACACAGACATAGATTTCCAATCCAACACTGGATTATGGACCTGTAGCCATGGCAACCCCAAAACGACTACATCATGCAGATTATGCAACAGCAAAAAGCGAATATCCTCCTGATGTGCAGGAGCCATGCACATGGTCAATTGTGTCCAGTATTGAGGTTTATTCTTGGCCAAAGGCGTAGCATCAATTCCTCTCAATGGAATAGGATGCTGCAAGGGCTCCAAGGAAAAACCACAGCGCCTGGCAAACTCCAAGTCCATCAAATTCAGGGCAGCGCCTGAATCCACAAATGCCATAACAGAATATGACGACAGAGAGCAAATCAGAGTAACGGACAAAAGAAATTTTGACTGTACCGTACCAATGGTTGCAGACCTAGCGAACCGCTTAGTGCGCTTAGGACAATCGGAGATAGCATGAGTGGAGTCACCACAGTAAAAACACAGTCCATTCCGACGTCTGTGTTCTTGCCGTTCAGCTCTGGTCAAAGTTCTATCACACTGCATAGGCTCAGGCCTATTCTCAGAGAACACCGCCAAATGGTGCACAGCTTTGCGCTCACGCAAGCGCCGATCGATCTGAATGGCCAATGACATAGACTCATTCAGACCAGCAGGTGTGGGAAATCCCACCATGACATCCTTAAGGGCTTCAGAAAGACCCTTTCTGAAAACTGCCGCCAGGGCACATTCATTCCACTGAGTAAGCACAGACCACTTTCTAAACTTCTGACAGTACACCTCCGTCTCATCCTGACCGTGACACAAAGCCAGCAAGATTTTCTCTGCCTGATCCATGGAATTTGGTTCATCATAAAGTAATCCTAGCGCCAGAAAAAACGCATCAACATCACGCAATGCAGGATCTCCTGGCGCAAGGGAAAATGCCCAGTCTTGAGGGTCACCACGTAATAAAGAAATAATGATTTTTACTTGTTGAGCGGGGTCACCAGAGAAGCGTGGTTTCAAAGCTAGAAACAGTTTACAATTATTTTTGAAATTCAGAAACTAAGATCTATTTCCAGAAAATAAATCAGGAGTAGGAATTCTAGGCTCTAACATCGGATTCTGAACCACAAAATCTTGAATGTTTTGTACCCTTGCAGTGAGATGATCCACACAAGAGGACAGACCTTGAATGTCCATCTCTACACCTGTGTCCTGAACCACCCAAAGGTCTAGGGGAAAAGAAAGACAAAACACAGTGCAAAGAAAAAAAAATGGTCTCAGAACTTCTCTTATCCCTCTATTGAGATGCATTAATACTTTGGGCCAGCTGTACTGTTATGACCTGGTGGTTAGGAGCACCCGACCTGATAGGTAAACTCATACAGGACGAGCTCTGGGATGTGGGAGCTCTGCTGACCGCAAGCCCTAATCCTATCGCACACACTAGAAATAGCCGTGGAGCGCTCCTGACGCTCCCTATGCGCCTCGTCACAGCCTAAGAGCTAGCTAGCCCTAGAGAAGAAAATAAAGCCTACCTTGCCTCAGAGAAATTCCCCAAAGGAATAGGCAGCCCCCCACATGTTATGACTGTGAGTAAAGATGAAAGTCACAAACGCAGAAATGAGATAGGTTTCAGCAAAGGGAGGCACGACTTACTAAATAGACAGAGGATAGGAAAGGAATCTTTGCGGTCAGCACAAAAACCTACAAAAGACCACGCAGAGTGTGCAAAAGGGTCCTCCGCACCGACTCACGGTGCGGGGGTGCCACCCTGCATCCCAGAGCTTCCAGCTAGCAAGACAAAATCAAGAAACCAGCTGGACAAAGAAACAAGAGCAATAATAACAATCAGGAACTTAGCTTCTGCAGGAGAAGATAGGACACCAGACAGATCCAGGGGCGAACTGAACCAATGCTAAAACATTGCCAGCTGGCATGGAGAAACAATCTGAGTGGAGTTAAATAGAGAAGCCAACCAAAGGATAAACCACGTCACCTGTGTAAGGAACCTCAGAAGCAGCAGCTCCATTCACAGCCACCAGAGGGAGCCCACGGACCGAACTCACCGAAGTACCATTCATGACCACAGGAGGGAGCTCGACAACAGAATTCACAACAGCTGGCGTAAAGTAGACGTGGGAAATGTTGCTTATTAAGTATTTTGTGTGACATATCTCTGTGATTTACAGAACCAGAAACACATGGGCTACTTGCACAATGAACAAGTCTGTAGGAACCTGTTCACACACCACCAAGAAACTTGAGGACACAAAAGAGCACAGTGAGGTCAAAAATACTCTGTTGTAAAAAAAAATCACAGTAATAAGCAAGTTCTAGTCAAAAGATGGAAAAAACAGGGTATTTAGTTGATACTTTTTTTGCAAAAAAATGTATACTAAGCTGCTCCACCGATCGTCAAGGTATACCCATATAGAGCAGTCCTACCTAATGTATATAATCCCTATCTGATGTATTTAAAAACCTGATCATATGTATAGTACCTGTATAAGCAGTGTTCAGAGAGGGAATTTTCATGTGGACATGCTGGATGGAACAGCTTTGATGCAAATGATACATAAGGAGTGGTGGACTCCCAAGTCTTGTAGAAACAAGAGAACAATTACAGAACCAGAAACACATGGGCTACTTGCACAATGAACAAGTCTGTAGGAACCTGTTCACACACCACCAAGAAACTTAAAGACACAAAAGAGCACAGTGAGGTCAAAAATACTCTGTTGTAAAAAAAAACCCCACAGTAATAAGCAAGTGCTAGTCAAAAGATAGAAAAAAAACAGGGTATTTAGTTGATACTTTTTTGGAAGAAAAATGTATACTAAGCTGCTCCACCAATCGTCAAGGTACACCCATATAGAGCAGTCCTACCTAATGTATATAATCCCTATCTGATGTATTTAAAAACCTGATCATCTGTATAGTACCTGTATAAGCAGGGTTCAGAGAGGGAATTTTCATGTGGACATGCTGGACGGAACAGCTTTGATGCAAATGACCCATAAGGAGTGTTGGACTCCCTAGTCTTGTAGAGACAAGAGAACAATTACAGAACCAGAAACACATGGACTACTTGCACAATGAACAAGTCTGTAGGAACCTGTTCACAGACCACCAAGAAACTTGGAGACACAAAAGAGCACAGTGAGGTCAAAAATACTCTGTTGTAAAAAAAAATCACAGTAATAAGCAAGTGCTAGTCAAAAGATGGAAAAAACAGGGTATTTAGTTGATACGTTTTTTGCAAAAAAATGTATACTAAGCTGCTCCACCAATCGTCAAGGTATACTCATATAGAGCAGTCCTACCTAATGTATTTAATCCCTATCTGATGTATTTAAAAACCTGATCTTCTGTATAGTACCTGTATAAGCAGGGTTCAGAGAGGGAATTTTCATGTGGACATGCTGGATGGAACAGCTTTGATGCAAATGACCCATAAGGAGTGGTGGACTCCCTAGTCTTGTAGAAACAAGAGAACAATTACAGAACCAGAAACACATGGGCTACTGTGCAAGAACATTAGGTAAGTGTTCACATTTGGACAGGGAGGTCAGGGACCCATCAGATTAATGAGACCACCTTGACGATGGTAGATGGGCTCACACTATTTGATCAAATTCTGTGCAAAGCGTCTTTCAAATATTTTCCTAATGTTCAAAAGCCATTTTGCTATTCATATTTCATGTATTTCATATTAGACATGCTTTGGCACGATAGAGTGCAACCTTTTTTGTACAAACTGCTATTTAAGTCAGACCCACACCCATCAGTGCGGTGCCCTGTACTGCTCCGGTCAGCAATCTCTTCCCCCTGCAACACTGGTGACAGCCCCAATGGTTCCGGCCCAGACACGCAGGAGAGAACATTAAATAGGCCCTCCTCGTTACATTTGTGATGCCCCAGGGTCCTGGTCATCACAGTGACATTGCTTTCCTCACGGGGAGAGTGATGTTACGATTGGAGGCAAGGAAGGATAACTTTCACCAGGTAAACACAAACATGCAACATGTTCACACTCCAGGCCACAAGGGGGATCTTTTGATCCTATTCCTATGTGACTCCCCTATATATATTGTGGTTTGGAGGTAAAGTTAGTCAGATAGTGCCAGAGAGCAGACTGGAGCAGTCTGAGGCAGGAAGAACATATGAGGAGCCGTGCAGCCATGAGAAAGTGCTGCAGTTCCTGGACATAGATAATACCGAAAGCAGAACAGATTGCAGCGAGCGTGTAGGAGAGCGAAGCACAGGAGAGTGACATCAGGGGAGGACAGCTGCGAATGAGCGACCCCCCTCTGAAGCGAAGATAACAGGTAGCCGGAACACCGAGGTTGTAAGGGACTCTAAGACTTACAGCAGAGATCGGCAGGACAGCTGAACTGCAAGTTACCTGTCTGCCTCAATACCCAGGAGGCACAGTGACACATAGAGCCCGGGTTGTGATAGAGACCCTGTAAAAAGGCTCAAGTCACCTGTCATATGGGTTTGTGTCCTATCCTATATGGGGGACAGAGAGAAGAACTGTGAGGACCTTGTCAGAAGCCATAGGCCGTAAGGGACTACAACACCACCACACAAGAGGAAGGCTTTTAACTCTACCTGAATAAGGGGACTCCCAATTTGCCTCCAAGCCGGCCAGACTCTGCCTATCCTGTGATCTGGTACCCTGGACTGTGCCTGCCTGAAGTCTTCAGTAAACCAGGTAAAGAGATTGCAAACCTGTGTCCTTGTTCTTTACTGCACCATTCACCATCTTCCATCTACACACCGGGAGCCCTGGGGATATACTTCACCTGTGGGAAGTTATACCATCTAGCTGCCATAACACCACCCCAGAGGACCCCTTAAAGCAGCGTCGGTCCCCACTGACTGAATACCACAGGTGGCATCACGAACATAAACTTTATTCAATTTCCCTTTTACATGGGCGCCCAGGGCCACGGACCGGGTCGCCACCATGACATCCCCCTGTGAACACCGGACCCGGTACGGGGTACCCCACGGCCCTAGCGGGGACTCACATTGACACCACAGGTGTGTCCCAGAATTTTATACCATTGGGCAGTGAAGAAAAAATAATTTACATTTTTACCGCCAAAATTGTGTTAGCCCCAAATTTTACATTTTCATGCTGGGAAAACGGTAAAAATTGCACCAAAATTTGTCCACAGTTTCTGCTGAATGTCGAAATACCCCATATGTGGCTGTACAGTACTGCTTAGCCCTAAGTAGGAGAGACTCGGGAGGGATGGAGCGCTATTTGCCTCCTGGAGTGCAGATTTTCCTAGAATAGTTTGCGGACTCCATATACAGAGTCCCTAAGTGCTAGAAAAGCAGAATCCCCCCTCAAGTGAGCCAATTTTGGAAATAATACTCCTTTGGGAATTTATCTACAGATGTAGTGACGATTTTGACTCCATGGATGTTTTCCAGAAACAAGCGGCAGTGGATGTTGCTGAGTGAAAATTGCAAACTGCCGTTGTAGTGACCAGTACATTGTAGTGACCAGTACATTATGCCCAGCTCATGCTTTTGGAGACATGCACCTGTAAATTAGGCAGGCTCTCATCACCACAGAAATGGCAAACATATGGGCACCAAATGTGGTTTAGGCACACTGGGGCTCAGAAGGGAGGGGGACATTTAGATTTGAGAGCACAGAATTTGCTGAATTTCTTTTGGGGGTCAATGAGCTATTTTGCTTTTCCAGAGCCTTTGTGCTACGAGTAATGTGGAAGCCTCTATGTTTCCATTAACAGGTGACAGACCTGAGTGAGGGATTGCTTTTTGGTGGATTGAGTTGAAGCTTTGATTGGGAACATTTTGCATAACATTTATGATCACATTTATCCAGCGCTCTACGCTGAGCATTTACATCAGACTTTACATCTAAATCTCTGAGTGACGTGACAGATGAAATTCCTTGATTGATCCATTCATTATAATGAGGCAGCAGAGTTACTCTGGACTCCTTCTGGTCAGCGGTGTCCTTGCTTTCAGAAGCGCACAAAACTGTGGTCATCAGCACTTTTATGCAATCCTAAAAACACAGACGCCACCGGATCACAGGTCAGATGGCGTCCACAGCACCTCCAACTGCCTCATTATAGGGAATTTTCCGCTGGGGGTTCTGTCTGAATCACGTATTTCAGAGATTTACACGGAAACCCCGCTGTAAGTACTCAGCACTGTCTGTGATCTATTAGTACACCCAAGTCTTTTTCACATATGCAGTTGCTTAGCCCTATTCCTTCTATTCTGTATATGATTTTTTCATTTACCTTGCCCAGATGTAGTACTTTGCATTTCTCCCTGTTAAGAAATATTGTTAGTTGCTGCCCACAGTTCCAGTATAATTATATCTTTTTGAATCCTCACTCTCTCTTCTCTAGCATTAGCTATCCCTCCTAGCTTTGTGTCATCAGCAAATTAATCAGTTTAACCTCAATTCCTTCATCTAAATAATTGAAAAACTTTTTGAACAATGCAGGGCCCAGGACAGAGCCTTGTGGTACCCCACTTGAGACATTCTTCCAACTGGATGTACAGCCATTTATGACCACTCTTTGGGTCTGATCATTAAGTCAGTTAAGAATCACCTAACACTTGTTTTGTCCATTCAATACTTGGTCATTTTTGCAATAAGGATTGTGTGAGATACTTTGTCAAATGCTTTGCTGAAGTCAAGATACACTATATCTACAGCATTTCCCTGATTCACCCAGTCAGGGATTCTGTCAGAAGAAAATAACACTAGTCTGACATGACTTGTTTGCTACAAACTTATGCTGGCTTTGGTTAATTATTGTATTCTTATCCAAGTACTTACATACATGCTGTTTGAGCAAATTATTAAAGATCTTTCCTGATATAGAAGTAAGGCTCACAGGCCTATAGTTCCCTGGGTCCGTCTTCTTCCCCTTTTTGAACATAAGGACAACATTTGCTCTTGTCCAATCTTCTGGGACTTCTATTCTCCAAGAGTTTTCAAAGATTATGGAGAGTGGATTAATAATTTCATCTGCTATCTCCTTCAGTACCCTAAGATGGAATTCATGTGGACCTGGAGACTTTAATTCATTTATGTTAGCTAAGTATTCGTACACTATCTCTCTGTTTATAGATAGTGTGAATTATTCTATTCCTTCAATAGTACAGTGAAGATCAGTTGATTTTACAATTACTTTCTGAGAGAAAACAGATGCAAAATATTAATTTAAGTTCGGTCTTCTCAACATCATTTTTGACCACTTCACCATTTTCATTCTGTAAAAATCCTATAGCATCTTTGACTTTTCTTTCACTTTCATCATACCGTCAAAATCCTTTCTTATTGCTTTTAACGTCTCTTGCAAGCCTTAATTCATTATCAACTTTAGATAGTCTGATGCGTGACCTGCAGGTTCTGCAGATATTATATTCTTCTTTATATATACCTCCCTCTTTCCATTTGATAAACATTTCCTTCTTCCTTTGTAACATTTGTTTAAGCTCTGTGTTCCTCCATCCTGGCTTCCTTAAACACTTCCTGTTCTTCCCTCTTTTAGGGATTGTTAATGATTCTCCCTATTCTCTTTCTGAGTCCCTTAAAATCTTCCTTTCTGAAATTTAACCATGAAGTCTGATTCTTTACAGGACTTAATCCTCTAGTCATCCAAAATTCTATGATAGCATGATCGCTGCCTCCTAGGGTCCCAGTCACCCTTACCTCCTAAACCATTTCCTCCCTGTTTATTAGGATTAGATCCAAGGTAGCAGATCCTCTTGTTTTCTCTCTGTTACGACCGCACATTCTTACCTGTCTTCTTCTGTCCCTCGGCGCGCTCCCGACTCTGCTCCACGCCGCTCTGCTTCTCCCTTCTCTCGGTCGCGGCGTCCTGTTCTTCCGCGCATGCGCAGTCGCGTCTCCTGCGCCACACTGCCTCCTGGTAGGTTGCGACCCGATGGCTCCGCCCCAACATGGCGGCGCCCATCGGGTATTTCTTCCCGGCGTCTTCCCAGGTAAGACGCCTTTGCTTTGTAGGTTTCCCTGTACTTATTCTCAGCGTACCTATGTCCTAGGCTCTGTACCTTTGTCTTCGCCGTGCCTGCTCTGTGTTCAATTCTTGTCTGCCCTGTCTCTCCTCCGTGCGTACCCTGTGTACTTGCCTTATCTGCCCGGTGTCTACACCGTGCCTGCCCTGCGTTCTTGCCTTGTCTGCCCTGTGTCTACGTCGTGCCTCTCCTGCGTTCCAGTTGTGCCTGCCTTACGTACTTGCCTTGTCAGCCCTGTGTCTCCACCGTGCCTGCCCTGCGTTCCTGCCTTGTCAGCCCAGTGTCTTTGCTGTGCCTTCTCCAAGTTCCAGTCTTTCCCACTCGGTGTCTCCGCTGTGTCTGTCATCTTCTTTTGTTTCAGTAGTCGTCCCTTTGGCTCCTGCTGTTGTGTCTCAATCCCCCTTGGACCTGCTGCTAACGCTACCTGTATAGGGGGTGGTTCCATCTGGTCCGCTCGTCTTCGGGGGCTCTAGAGTCATGACCCAGAGGGTCCACTCTCGGGTTCTTCTCCGAATCCTTACACTCTCCTACCTTTTGGAAGATAAAGTTGTCTTGCTGGACCTGTTACTTTTGCCTGAGAGAGATTCCCAACAAATGTCTGGATAGCTGAAATATCCCATTATCACTACGTCATATTTTTTTGAGAACTTGTCCATCTGATGCATAAAGAGTTCATCCATATCTCTATCTTACCCACGTGGCCTGTAGTAAACGCCTACAATGGTGTCCTTTCCGTAGTTCTCTCCTTGTATTCTCACCCAAACAGTTTCCACCCAGTCTCTGAAGCTTCAATCTCTGTGGAGATAAAATACGCCTTTCTAACGTACAATGCGACACCTCCTTCCCAACTGTTTTGCAAATAAGTTGTATCCTTCTAGCCTTGTATTCTCATCATGTGTATCATCCCGCCAAGTTTCAGTGATGCCAATGACATCATATTTATTTTCCTGCATTAGTAGCTCCAATTCTCCTTGTTTGTTGCCCATGTGTTGTGAATTTGTAAAGAAACATCTTAGTTTGTGATCGGTTTCTCTTTCTCCAATATTTTTATTATTATGATTTATTTGCTATAGCTCTTCCTTTCCCACGATGTTCTAGTCTAAAGCTCTACTGATGAGTGTAGCAAGGTGTGACAGTCACAACACATGCCTGGAGAGCATGTTTGTTGGGCTCTCCATGCATGTGTCGTGACTGTCACACAGCCGCGACACATGCAGCTGCAGAGCTGAACTGCTAATCAGCCGGCACGATCCAGGAAGCGGGGTTCCCTCTGCAGCTTATTCGGTAAGTGCTATAGCTTGCTGAATAAGCCCTGTCCTGATCAAATTCGCTCATCTCTACCCATCGATGACCCGCAATCGTGTGACGGGGGTCACCAATGGGTGGGATTAGTGACGCGCTTCAGGTAAGCGCGAATTAAATGCCACTGTCAGAAATTGACAGCGGCATTTAACTAGTTAACAGCCGTGGGTGGATCACAATTCCACCCACGGCAGTTGAGGGCACATTTCAGCTGTATAAATGGTGCCCGGAAAGGTGCGGGCTCTGGCGCTGAGCCTGCACCTTTCCGGGCACATGTCAGCTGATTTATACAGCTGACATGTGCCCACAACAGCCACGGGTGGAATCATGATCCACCCACGGCTGTTAACTAGTTACAGGGGGAGTCCGACATCAGCGTACTATTACGTCCGATGTCGGAAAGGGGTTACTATACTGTGATTAAGGGGTATATCCGGGACTTTATAAAAAAACAAAAACATACCTAAGCACTAACAGGCAGGTAATTGCAACTTACCTGTCTGTTGTATCCGGCGCCGTTCTTCCCCAACAGCAATCGGTCACAGACACTCCTGCCGGGGATTCAGAAGGACTTCTTTTCCGCTTTGCTCTGTCGACAGGGCGAGACAGCCGACCTCATTCTGATTGACAGACGGATTCCCTGCCTTTTAGTTCTTAGGTAAATTTTTTTCTATAAAGTCCTTGATATACCCTTTAACATTCAAAGTTATTTTTTAATGGGGTTTTCTTTCTTTAGGTTTTTACAGATCCTTTTAGCTAACAGAGCCAGCGGGCGAAGGAACGCTCAAGGAGGAATGAATGGTAGGGCTGATGATGTGTTGTGCTAAGAAAGTAAGCAAATTGTCTCTTCTGAGAGGAAGAGGACTAGAACTCTAGTGCCACCAATAGGAAGTAGCAATCCTAGAATTCATATCCTTGTCACATGACTTAGGATAAAAGCCAAACCAGCTAAGAAAGTAAAGAATACGATGTGCTGAGCTCTATCCCACGTGTTACCACGTGATGAACTTGATCTGACCAGTAAACGTTTGCTTGTTACAATAAATTTGATGTCCCCTGAATTATGTGCAACGGCTCCTGAGGATGACGGCCTGGGGGCATACCTCCCAACCGTCCCGGATCCAGCGGGACTGTCCCAATTTTGACAGTCAGCCCCGTGATCCCGGGCAGGACATTAGTTGTCCCGCAGTGGTTGGGAGGTGTGCTGCAATATCAGGCGGTCAGCCTCATCCCTGCACCCGCAGAGCAGCCTGAGCACAGCACACTAGTGATGGGAAATCTAGTTCATTTTGGTGATTAGTTCACCATGAACTAGTTCACTGAAAAGATTAGTTCAAAAGATTAGTTCATTTAGTTCATTTAGTTCAGTATTTCTCTGGATTCTGCTGAGAAGAGATGGATCGGTTCTAGTTCGTTACACAGACGCTGTGGCTCCTAGGATGAGTTATAGTTTGGTTAAAATGATCAGAAATAGTTAGTACATCTGATCATTACATAACAAACTCTTGCTAAAGGGGTACTCAGTCTGGAGAAAAAAAATTCAAAAGTTATTTATTCAAGTTAATAATTTCTTTTTTTTCTTTGTGAAATATTATTATTATTAATATTATTTAAATGGCGTGACAGATTACCCACAGAACCGCAAGCTACACTTATCACATTTGAGCAGTAGGAACATTTTGCTTTCTTCTGATCTCCACTAAGTGTGAAATGATTCCATACCTGGCTTCTTTCTCTTCAGTGTATTATCTGCACACATTACGGTCACTTGCAGTCTCTGGTATTGAGCACTGAGCAGTCAGACAGGATTCATTTCACACCACTGCAGTAGGTGGCAAAAGGAAGAGATGTGGTGAAACTACACAGAACTACAGATTTACCAAGCTGCCTTACAGTAAATGCCCATAGCAACCAATCACAGCTCAGATTTCACTTGGCAGAGCACTGCACTACTGCAGTATCAGAAAGCTGACCTGTGATTGGTTGCTATGGGGCAAAGAAAATCTTCCTATTAGACAGCCTGATAATTCTCCACCCTATCCTGGGAGGAGCTGATAGGAAATGCATCATGTCATGTGACCTGTGAACTAAATGAACTATGTGAACTAAATGAACTATATGAACTGCTGAACTAGATGTTCTGTATTGAGGCTGATCCTCTGCAGGAGGCGGATCTTATCACAGACTGGTGAGGGGCATGAACCACCACAGAAACACTCTCTCTCACACACACATGAGCTGTGTCTGTCTACTGTACAATTTCAGTTTTTATTATTACTATTATATTTGTATTTACTATTTGATGTGTGGTATAGTGTTTTACTACCTTCTTTTCCAGCATCAGGAGCTATAAAGAGCAAGTGTGAGAGCAGGGATCTTCAGTGTGAGGAGCTGTATGAGGGATCACTCTCTGTCTCCTCCCACTTGCTGTTTAGCTCATAATGAACTAATCTCTGTCAGGATGGTGAACTAGATGAACTAGCTCACTCTGAAGATTAGTTCATTTTGAAATACTCACTCACGAACTACCCATCACTACAGCACACCACATATTGGCTGCTCTGTGCCCACAGGACCTGTGATGAGGTCACAGAGGGGAGGAGTCAGGGGTCACATGATTGGGACCTCTGTGGATTGCAGGACTCGGCTGTGCTGGTTGCCAACTTGCCATGGTGCTGCTGGATGAGGTAAGTAAGCTGCCTTGTGTGGGGTCAGGAGGTGTATGGAGTGGAGCCGTGTGTGTATGAGGTGTATGGAGCGGAGCTGAATGTGCATGAGGTGTATGGAGCGGAGCTGAATGTGTACGAGGTGTATGGAGCGGAGCTGAATGTGTACAAAGTGTATGGAGCGGAGCCGCATGTGTACAAAGTGTATGGAGCGGAGCGCATGTGTACGGAGCGGAGCCGTGTGTGCAAAGTGTACGGAGCGCAGCCGCATGTGTAGGAGTAGCTATGTGTGGCCATTATATGGTACGAAGTATCATGTGCGGCCAATATACAGTATGGAGCATCATGTGCGGCCAATATACAGTATGGAGCATCATGTGCAGTCATTATACAGTATGGAGCATCATGTGCAGTCATTATACAGTATGGAGCATCATGTGCGGCCAATATACAGTATGGAGCATCATGTGCAGTCATTATACAGTATGGAGCATCATGTGCAGTCATTATACAGTATGGAGCATCATGTGCAGTCATTATACAGTATGGAGCATCATGTGCGGCCATTATACAGTATGGAGCATCATGTGTGGCCATTATACAGTATGGAGCATCATGTGCAGTCATTATACAGTATGGAGCATCATGTGTTGCCATTATACAGTATGGAGCACCATGTGCAGTCATTATACAGTATGGAGCATCATGTGCGGTCATTATACAGTATGGAGCATCATGTGCAGTCATTATACAGGATGGAGCATCATGTGCAGTCATTATACAGTATGGAGCATCATGTGCAGTCATTATACAGTATGGAGTATCATGTGCGGCCATTATACAGTATGGAGCATCATGTGCGGCCATTATACAGTATGGAGCATCATGTGCAGTCATTATACAGTATGGAGCATCATGTGTTGCCATTATACAGTATGGAGCATCATGTGCAGTCATTATACAGTATGGAGCATCATGTGCGGTCATTATACAGTATGGAGCATCATGTGCGGTCATTATACAGTATGGAGCATCATGTGCGGTCATTATACAGTATGGAGCATCATGTGGGGCCATTATACAGTATGGAGCATCTTGTGCAGCCATTATACAGTATGGAGCATCATGTGCGGTCATTATACAGTATGGAGCATCATGTGTGGCCATTATACAGTATGGAGCACTGTGTGGCCATTATACAGTATGGAGCACTGTGTGGCCATTATACAGTATTGAGCATCATGTGTTGCCATTATACAGTATGGAGCACTGTGTGGCCATATGTTTTTGTTTATAATTATTCTTTATGAAACAGTGTGATCAGCAGTGCTAAATGGGTGTGGTTGGGACGTGGATATGGGTGTGACTAGTTATGAATGGGTGTGGTCAGAGGCATGGCCTAAAATTTGCCGTGACGCGCGTTGCGCGCCGCAAACTTTGTCCCTCTTTCCCATCTTCAAAAGTTGGGAGGTATGCTGGAGGCAATGGAGGCATGTGGCCTAGAAGTAAATGTGAAGCACCCCACATCTGATAGCACACTGGGACACTATGTTCCTGTAAAGCGCAGGGCGTAACCGGACTGCAGCACGGTCATGACTACCACTCGTGGCCACTTTACAGATAAACCACTGGAAATGATGTGGTGGTAGCAGCATGCTCTGTTACCTGAATACATAGGCACAGCATAGTATTATGAGCCTTAAAATGCTTTGGATGGTGTCATCAGAGGTGTGCACTGAAATACTATGTAACCAGACAGGGCCGGCCATAAGGGAAGGAGGAAATACATTTTTATTGGACATTATTACTTTTTAGGAACACCTTATAATGTTTAACTTTTGTGTTTTTGTCGGTTGAGAATAGATGGGAGGAGCTGGAATCGTGAGAAGTAAAATATTTGCGTTGCAAACTTTGCAGGCGAGTCATGACTGGAAGTAGTCATCATGGTGGTCTGGGTCAGATAGGAAATAAAGTAAAAGTGAAAGACTCCGATCAGATAGGACATTACCCAGGAGCTGATATCACTCTATTATATATACAAAGAGAGAGAGATATCTACTCCTAGTGACATCCTTTCTGATTGGAGTCCTTTACTTTTCCCTTCTTTTCCATCGGACCCAGACCATCATGACAACGTCTTCCAGCCAGTTTCTTATATATACTGTTATCTCTTATAGGTTTGCAGAACTGTTATTATGGTTACTGTATGGCAGTAATACACTGTAGATCTTTGGTCTTTTTTAGTGTTCTTTATTCAGTGACTGCATTGTCATCTGCTGAGGTGCCCACGATGCCCACTATGATTAGCATGCCCTTCTACAGTTGTAAACATGCCTTATCTGGGTTTGAGAACTACACAAATGTATTCTATCACTCTCGCGTGCTGAAGCCCTAGCTAAAATTGCATTGAGAGACCCTTCTTTGGTCACCTGCTTTTGATGTAAGAGAGGGGCAATTAATAGTTGTCATTTCATTTGTCTGTAGAATATTTTATGTCTGTTGAATCACTATTTTTCTGTTTTCTTCATCACTCGGTTGCTTTTATATTTTGTCCTTTAAAGGGATACCAAGCTTTCGTTTACCTTCCAGGTCTCTCGATCTTCTGTCTGCTCAGCAAAGAATTTGCATTTCCCTATAGCCATCACCTGGGGAGCTGAATAGATTGAGATTTTAACTTTCCCTTCAAAGTCAATAGCTGTATACTTCAATTTATACTGAGCTCCTCATAGTGGTGGCTGTATAAATTCATATTCACTGTGCTGCTCCTAGTGGAGGTTATATACAGTAGATTATATAGATTCATATTCAGTTAGCTCCTTCTAGTGGAGCCTAAATAGATGTATATGTACTGAGCTCCCCCTAGTGGTGGATGCATAGATTTATATGTAAGGAGCTCCCCCTAGTTGCGGCTGTATAGATTCATATTCACTAAGCTCCCCCCTAGTGGTGGCTCATATAAATTTACATGCAATAAGCGTCTCCAAGTGGTGGCAGTATAGACTCATATGCACTTAGCTCCCCCTAGTGGTGGCTCATATAAATTCATACGCACCTAGCTCCTTCTAGTGGTGGCTGTATAGACTTATATGCACTGAGCTCCCTCTAATGGAGGCTCATATAAATTCATATGCACTGAGCTTCTTCTAGTGGTGCCTGTATACATTCATATGCACTTAGCTCCCCCTAGTGGTGGCTCATACAAATTCATATGCACCTAGCTCCTTCTAGTGGTGGCTGTATAGACTTATATCCACTGAGCTCCCTCTAATGGTGGCTCATATAAATTCATATGCACTGAGCTTCTTCTATTGGTGCCTGTATACATTCATATGCACTGTGCTCCTCCTAGTTGTGGCTTCAGGTAGCAAGAATGTTATTATTTATATATGACTGTAAAACAATTGAATCCTTAGGCTTGATCATTCTGTGTTTTTGCTTTGGGGTCCTGTAAGTATACCACCACTGTCTGTACAAAACAATTTGGTACTATGAAGTTCTGTATTTCTTGTTTACCTCTCGGAGAACTCGCACAAATAGTCAGTTTTAGAGAAACAATCCCCCATTGGGACAGATGTACAAAGATTGTGCGTCAAGGGAGCGCATCTGAGCTCAAATTCTAGAGGAAACCAATTGTATCAGGATGTTTACATTCTAATTGTTTAGAGACTTGTTAATTAATGAGGACCTGACACTGATGAGATCATGAAAATCCTCACAACCTGCCATCAAGAAGTCTCATGGGTCATTTACTTATTATTATGTTTTCTTTTTTATTATACCTCTGGGATACTTTTCTGAACACATGAACTACGCTGGTCCATTGGCTTCTAGGAACAAGTCTTGCTCACAGCTGAGTGCTTGCTACAGTTACATCCAGTCTAGACAATCAAAGCTTCTCATTCACTTGGTATAGTAAGCAGAGTGCATTCTTATAGGTGTTCGTTGTTTTTCCCCCATTGGTTCTTTGTGTACAGGTCCTTCTCAAAAAATTAGCATATAGTGTTAAATTTCATTATTTACCATAATGTAATGATTACAATTAAACTTTCATATATTATAGATTCATTATCCACCAACTGAAATTTGTCAGGTCTTTTATTGTTTTAATACTGATGATTTTGGCATACAACTCCTGATAACCCAAAAAACCTGTCTCAATAAATTAGCATATTTCACCCATCCAATCAAATAAAAGTGTTTTTTAATAACAAACAAAAAAACCATCAAATAATAATGTTCAGTTATGCACTCAATACTTGGTCGGGAATCCTTTGGCAGAAATGACTGCTTCAATGCGGCGTGGCATGGAGGCAATCAGCCTGTGACACTGCTGAGATGTTATGGAGGCCCAGGATGCTTCAATAGCGGCCTTAAGCTCATCCAGAGTGTTGGGTCTTGCGTCTCTCAACTTTCTCTTCACAATATCCCACAGATTCTCTATGGGGTTCAGGTCAGGAGAGTTGGCAGGCCAATTGAGCACAGTAATACCATGGTCAGTAAACCATTTACCAGTGGTTTTGGCACTGTGAGCAGGTGCCAGGTCGTGCTGAAAAATGAAATCTTCATCTCCATAAAGCATTTCAGCCGATGGAAGCATGAAGTGCTCCAAAATCTCCTGATAGCTAGCTGCATTGACCCTGCCCTTGATGAAACACAGTGGACCAACACCAGCAGCTGACATGGCACCCCACACCATCACTGACTGTGGGTACTTGACACTGGACTTCAGGCATTTTGGCATTTCCTTCTCCCCAGTCTTCCTCCAGACTCTGGCACCTTGATTTCCGAATGACATGCAAAATTTGCTTTCATCAGAAAAAAGTACTTGGGACCACTTAGCAACAGTCCAGTGCTGCTTCTCTGTAGCCCAGGTCAGGCGCCTCTGCCGCTGTTTATGGTTCAAAAGTGGCTTTACCTGGGGAATGCGGCACCTGTAGCCCATTTCCTGCACACGCCTGTGCACGGTGGCTCTGGATGTTTCCACACCAGACTCAGTCCACTGCTTCCTCAGGTTCCCCAAGGTCTGGAATCGGTCCTTCTCCACAATCTTCCTCAGGGTCCGGTCTCCTCTTCTCGTTGTACAGCGTTTTCTGCCACATTGTTTCCTTCCAACAGACTTACCATTGAGGTGCCTTGATACAGCACTCTGGGAACAGCCTATTTGTTGAGAAATTTCTTTCTGGGTCTTACCCTCTTGCTTGAGGGTGTCAATGATGGCCTTCTTGACATCTGTCAGGTCGCTAGTCTTACCCATGATGGGGGTTTTGAGTAATGAACCAGGCAGGGAGTTTATAAAAGCCTCAGGTATCTTTTGCATGTGTTTAGAGTTAATTAGTTGATTCAGAAGATTAGGGTAATAGGTCGTTTAGAGAACCTTTTCTTGATATGCTAATTTATTGAGACAGGTTTTTTGGGTTATCAGGAGTTGTATGCCAAAATCATCAGTATTAAAACAATAAAAGACCTGACAAATTTCAGTTGGTGGATAATGAATCTATAATATATGAAAGTTTAATTGTAATCATTACATTGTGGTAAATAATGAAATTTAACACTATATGCTAATTTTTTGAGAAGGACCTGTATGTATTTAATGCATTAATGCTATACTAGCACTAAATCCTCCATAGACTATAGAAAGGGCTGACAAGTATGAAGTGAGTCAGTGTGCGGCTGCCTCCTAGGGTCCCAGCCACCCTTACCTCTGAACGATTTCCTCCCTGTTTATTAGGATTAGATCCAAGGTAGCAGATCCCCTTGTTTGCTCTCCTACCTTTTGGAAGATCTTGCTGGACCTGTTACTTTTGCCTGAGAGAGATTCCCACATGGCAGGCAGCAGCCCTCTGTAAAGTGTGGAACAAAGAGTAATGGTGGAGTCGTGTAGCCCAATTAAGGGCTTGACAAGGAGGAGCATTAGAAGACCCTCTTAATTTAAGAGAGGTGCAGCTGCAGAGTGGTGGGATATCGGTAGAGTGATTGGAGTAATCTGTACTGGGGCTGAAAAGAGGGACATTCCTACTGTACGTGCATAAACGCAGGGACTACTACTGTTTGGGAGCCATAAAGGGGGGAAATTACTGATATGTTTGGGCACAGAGGGGGCATTACTATTGTGATCTATTTTATTTTTCAGGATAAAGGAACTTTGTTGGTCACAAAAGAGAGGATACTACTACCGTGTAGGCCACCGGTGGAAGCACTATGCAGTTTGTGTAGAAGTGGAGTGGGTGGTAATACTTGTAGTAGAGATGTGTTTTCTGCATGTTTGGCGAGGCAATGTGCTGACATGGGGTCTTTTCATTGTGATGGCTGCTTCAGACAAAATGTTAGCAAATTCGTGTTTTAAGTTACCAGTAGATTATCCAGCATATTGTAGTTCTCAGGCTGTGCAAGTGATCAGATACACAACAAAAACAGTATTACAATTCATGGAATGTTTTGATATAAAAGTTTTGTTATTGGAAGATGTAAAATCGCATAATGTGAACATGTGTTTACAGCATAAAATTGCTCACATGCACATTGGAACTTCTCCTTTGCTTGATGCCAAGTAGTTGTGTTCTGTGGAGCATCTGACAAAAGCCATGGTGAAAGCCCTTGGCCCAAAGTGGTTGCCTCACGTGAACAAAGGATGTACTCCTGGCCCACCCTCTATCTATTCATACTTTTGACCATTACATTCCTGGATGTCATATTGACAGTGTGTCCTGCAGCTCAGAGGGCGCGCTCTCCAGTTTGCAGTAAGGAATCCGCATGTAACAAAGCCTTCCACTTTCCCCGTGTCATCATGGGTATTCCAGCAGGAGAACTCCTGAGAGGCAAAGGAAAATGTTGTGATATTAATGATTACGGTGTTGCGGAAAGCGTGATGTCATTAATTGCGATAGACAGATCAGGTAAGGAAGATCTATGAGATGGAGGAAAGATGATGAGTTCAGATTTGTCCACATTGAGTTTGAGGAAGCTAGAGGAGAAGAAGGAGGATATGGCTGATAGACACTCCTGGATTCTGGACAGTAGAGATGTGGTGTCAGATCTACCTTTCTAGCTCAGAGTGTCATCAGCATAAAGGTGGTACTGGAATCCATGGGACTTTATGAGTTGTCCCTTGCCAAGTGTATAGATTGAGAAGAGTAGGGGTCCTAGAACAGAGCCTTGGGGGATTCCAACAGAGAGAGGGTGGGACTAGGGGGTAGTGTGGGATTTGGAGATGCTGAATGTGCGGTTGGAAAGGTACGAGGAGATCCAGGATAGGGCGAGGTCTTTGATGCCAAAGGAGGAGAGGATCTGTAGTAGGAGGCAGTGGTCAATTGTGTCGAAAGCAGAGGACAGGTTTAGAAGGAGGAGTACAGAGTATTGTCCATTAGCTTTGGCTGTAAGTAGGTTGTTAGTGATTTTGGTCAGGGCTGTCACAGTTAAGTGATGGGGCGGAAACCAGGTTGTAGATTGTCAAAGAGCAAGTTAGATGAGAAGTGGGAGGAAAGTTCAGTATGGACATGCTGCTCCAGGAGTTTGGAAGCGTATGGGAGCGATAGCTGGACATAGCTGTTGGATCGAGGGTTGGCTTTTTAAGGATCCATCGCTCAGCGATCCACGAAGGTTTCCGTGTCAAAGGCCAGCCTATCCCCGCGGGGACTTAAGGCACACTCCACTCGGTCAGTGGGGGCCTCCTGGTCCATTTGGCAACAGGCATCCGCACAGCAAGTGTGTAAGGCAGCGACTTGGTCCAGTCTTCACAAGTTCACTAAACATTACAACATTTGTGTTCAAGCTTCTTCAGATGCGGCCCTCAACAGACAGATTCTGCAATCAGCAGTTTCGCATCTGTAGGCTTCATGTCATCACAATTCTTTAAACATTGGGTGCGTGAGGTTTCACCTGTTGTGACGTTTCCCACCCAGGGACTGCTTACGATGTCCCATGGTCCTGTGTCCCCCCAATGAGGTGAAGGAGAGACAGGGATTTTTGTGTAGTTGGAGCGCCCCCAGACACAGGTCCGCGGGGTACTCGGTCCGGGGTGGTCACGGTGGCTAGACCCGGTCTGTGACCCTGCTAAGGGGCGTGCAATAAAAGGTGATAGTGCATGGTGCAGAATGCGAGGAATAACGAGGACACAGGGTTGCAGTCTCTTTACCTTTTACTGAAGGCTTCAGGATCCACAATTCAGAGCACTGCTAACAGGGCTGGCTGAGACCGGCTGGTCCGAAGGCACATCAGAGTTCCCTTTGCAGGTGGAAATCAGTGTCTACTTTCTAGCGCCTGTGTGTTGTAGTCCTTCCCTTCTGAGCACCACGGGATAGTCCTCACAACTGTCGTATCTGTACTTTCTCTCTCTCCGTCCCCCAGCTTATCTGGCTAGGACGCACCCGTATGACAGGTAGGCCTGGAGTTATTCTGGGACCCTAGTGTCGCCCCTCTCCCACGGTTGCCTACGATGTCTGCTTAGGTGATTTTAGGGAGACAGCCAACCTGTAATCAACTGTCCTGCCGCTGTTTGAAGTAATGCGTAAAGTCTGTTACTTCCTCGGTGCTCCAGCCACCGGCTACATGCCTCAGAAGGATGTTGCCGCGGTCTTAGGGGCACGACTCCTTCTGGTTCTATCTCCTTCGTACTCTGATCCCGTTTCTCATTTCTCCACAATATCCTTTGCTTCGTGTCTTTTCTTTGGATACCGCCGCAAGGTAGTGCAGGCACGGCTCCGTCACATTCTGTCCTTTCTGCTAAGCCCCTGTCAGGAACCCACTTCTGACAGGTCCTCCCTGGAGCTCTCCCAGGCTGCTTTCTCTCTAACTTCCTGTCCAACCCTCAGTTTTACCAGAGTGTGAGGAGTGGCCTAATACATAGAGCCTTTTGCTCCCCCTGGTGGCCGGAGTGTGAAGTGTAATGTGTGACTGTGATACTTGGTCAGGTAAACTCCTTTAGTGCAATCAGACATAACATCACTCCCCTTAGTGGCAGAGCAACATTACTGCAACGACCAGGACTCTGGGGCGCTGCATACTCACCATAAAATCCTTTTCTCCGAGCCAATCATTGGGGGACACAGCACCCACCCTGTTAGCCCGTTGGCTTGTGGTGGCAGCAGCATAACACCCGGAAGTCCGCTGCCTCAGGGTAACCCTTGAATCTGCCCTGTCCTTCAAACCGCACATCCAAGCTCTTTTCACCTCCTATCGCCTCCAGCTCAAAAATATCTCCAGAATCCGTCCTTTCCTCAACCGTCAATCTCCTAAAATGCTTGTGCATGCCCTCATCATCTCCCGCCTTGACTACTGCAACATCCTTTTCTGTGGCCTCCTTGCTAACACTCTTGCACTTCTCCAGTCCATCCTTAACTCTGCTGCCCCAATAATTCATCTCTCTCCTCGCTACTCCTCCGCTCCCCCCCTCTGCAAATCTCTTCACTGGCTCCCATTCCCTCAGCGTATCCAGTTCAAATTACTAATACTGACCTACAAAGCCATCCATAACATATCTCCTACATATATCTCTGAACTATTCTCCTGATATCTTCCCTCATGTAATCTCCGGTCCTCCCAAGACTTCCTTCTCTCCTCCACACTTATTCGCTCCTCACCCAACCGCCTCCAAGACTTCTCCCGAATATCCCCCATCCTCTGGAATTCTTTGCCCCAACACATCCGACTATCAACCACATTCGGATCCTTCAGACGGAACCTGAAAACCCACCTCTTCAGGAAAGCCTACAGCCTGCACTGACATTGCTGCCTCCTCACCACTACTGAAGCTACCGCCTCACCAACACTGGAGCTCCTGCAACCCTCAACCTATTGTCTCCTTCCCCAACATCCTGTAGAATGTAAGCCCAAAAGGGCAGCATCCTCGACCCTCTGTATTAGTCTGTAATTGTTAGTTTGTTTACTGTAAATGATATCAGTAATTTGTATGTAACCCCTCGTCATGTACAGCACCATGGAATCAATGGTGCTATATAAATAAAAATAATAATAATAATAATTACAGATTTGAAGTCAACAGAGTTTGCTCTAACTTGAAAGACAAAACAAGCAGCAAAACAAAAGAATAGAAATCAAGTTGTATCTAAAGATGATGAAATATCATCAATACATTACCTTCCTTCATTTTTCCTATACAACATTCAGTTGAATTTAATGCCATTTCTAGAGCTACAAAAAAGAGACATTCCTGTATTATATAGTCATTGCTTTAAAAAAAAAAATGTAGATGTAGGGGTACATTGTGTTTCATGTAAGGCACCCACTCCGTGCCAAGCACTTTCACTGTCTCTCCACAGAAAACATCTACTTGGCTACTAACAAAGGGGAATTTCATATGTGGACATGCGCAGTGTTTGTTGTAAACTCATGTTGACATCACAAGATTTACTTGATCTGCTTCTGATAACAAAACTGTTCAATTACAGTGGCATGTAAAAGTTTGGGCACCCCTGGTCAAAATTGCTGTTATTGTGAACAGTTAAGCAAGTTGAAGATTAAATTATCTCTAAAAAGCCTAAAGTTAAATATAGCACATTTACTTTGTATTTTAGGCGCACTGCATGGTAACTACCTAGTAGCACTCCCTTTTGCAAGTATCAAAGCTGTAAACGATATTTGTAGCCAGACAAGAGTTTTTCAATTTTCTTTTGATGGATTTTCATACATTTTTCCTTGGAAAATTCTTCCAGTTCCAGGGTCGTCTTGCATACACTTCTATTTTGCGGTCTAGCCACAGATTTTCAATGATGTTCAGACCAGAGGACTGTGAGGGCCATTGTAAAACCTTCATCTTGCTCCTTTTGAAGTTGTCTATTGTGGGCTTTGACGTGTGTTTAGGATCATTATTCATTTGTAAAAGCCATCCCTTTTTCAACTTCAGTTTTTCTACAGATGGTGTTATGTTTGGATCAAGAATTTGTTGAAATTTCATTGAATCCATTCTTCCCTCTACCCATGAAATATTCCCGTGCTATTGGCTGCAGCACAACCCCAAAGCATGATTGATCAACCCCCATGCTTAATGGTTGGCGAAATTCTGTGCCCTTTTTTTCTTCACACATACCTTTGATCATTGTGGCCAAAGACTTCTATTTTAACGTCATCGGCCCTCAGGACTTGATTACAAAATGCAGCAGGCTGGTTTAGATGTTCTTTTGCCTACTTGGGATGCTGAATTTTATGGTGAGGACGCAGGAGAGGTTTTCTTCTCATGAACCTTCCATGAAAGCCATATTTGTGCAAGTGTCTTCGAACAGTATAACAATGTACCACAACTTCAGAGTCTGCAAAATCTTTCTGAAGGTCTTTTGCAGTCAAGTGTGGGTTCTGATTTGCCTTTCTAGCAATTCTACGAGCAGTTCTCACTGAAATTTTGATTTGTCTTCCAGACTTTATCTTGACTGCAACTGTTCCTGTTAACTGCCATTTCTTAATTACATTTCGAACACAGGACAGGGCAACTTGAAAAGACTTTGCTATCTTCTTATAGCCTTTTCCTTTTCAGAGTGCTGGGCAGCTGCTTAGAAGAACCCATGGTTTTTTTTTTTTGGCACAAGGTTAGAGGAAGCTGGGTTTTTAGAAAGCTGGGAAATTTGCATCACCTGGCCCTTCCAAATGATGATAGTGAACAACAGGCTAACGAAGGTCTGAAACCTTGGTCAAAGTTATATGAGCACACAAATCGCCAAGTGTACCAAAACTGTTACATCAGCCCATTTTCCTTTTTGTAATTTTTAAAACATAAAAGAATGTGTGCAAAATGTATATAACAATATTCATAAGTTAAAACAATGAAGGTACTAGATGTGGGTAAGAAGGATGCAATAATCATATATTCACCACATTGTCCTACTATAGTTCGTATATCCGAAACCTGGGATCCCCATTCCATATAAGCCTAAATCAGGCATCATCCATAATAGGTAATTAGTCGTTCTATTATCATTACGGGTCATGCTCTATTGTTATTTATAGGTCTCTACTTGGAAACCGTGTGATGAGGCTTTTTGGTGCTTCTGCATCTTTTACACTTGATATATATACTTATATCTCTACAAACTTTTGCACAATGCACTGGCACTTTTTTTTTTTTAAATTCGTTTATTAATTGCAGAATAAATCATACAATACACACATTTGCATTTGATTCTATCTATAGGCTGAACTGGATGGACAAATGTCTTTTTTCGGCCTTACTAACTATGTTACTATGTTACTATGATTCTATCATTATCCATTATGATATACAATGTGAATCGTTACAATGCGTAGTATTACAAAAGTAATAAACAGTGCATGTCAATCACAAGTATCTTATTATAAAACCTTAACTACCTCAACTACTAAAAGAACGAAAAGAACTAAAAGAACGCCGCCAAAAGAAAGTTCCGTATAGATTTCACCCTGTAAGTAATGTCTCCAAAACCACAGGCCTCACTTCCTATGTATATATTAGAGTATTATAGGTTATAGAGTAAGATGAGAGGAGTTCCATTTACCCCATATTTTCTCAAATTTATCTGGACATCCTCTATTCTGATATAGTGTCCGTTCATATGGGATAATTGAGTTCACTAAATCCACCCAAGCTCTAAGAGATGGGCAAGAACCACCCATCCATCTCAGCGCCAGTACCTTTCGCGCCAGGAACAGTGTCTCTCGCAAAAAAATCCCAGTGTGGTGGTCCCAAACTCCTGAATCCCACACCTCAAATAAGCAGGTCAATGGCTCAAGTGGGACAGGGATCAACAGCAAGGATGTCAACAATGTTGTCACCTCTTTCCAATAATGAGAGATAATGGGACATCTCCATATCATGAATAAAATCCGCATCACTTAAGTGACATCTCAGACAATCTGACGAATGGAGACGTCCCATCTTGAAAAGACGAGTCGGGGTCAGATAGGATTGATATATTATGTACAGCTGAGTCATCCTATTGTTAATTGATGGGGAAACCTTAGTTGGAGATTCCAAAATGTCTTCCCATTCTTCCCCCAGCGTATCCGAAAGAAGCCCCTCCCACCTTTTCTTAATAGAATCTATAGTAGATCCCTCTCCTATGGATAATAGATAAGTGTATAAAGAGGAGATAAGTCCTTGAGGGCCTTGTGAATTGAGAATACCTATCAGTGGAAGAGATGAAATGGCTCGACCCGTACCCACATTTCGCATGTGTGATTGAAAGGCTGATCTCAACTGCAGATAGCGGAAAAACTGGATCTTGGGATGTTATAAGTATTTTGTAATTGTTCAAAGGAGGTAAAAAAACCCTGGTTGTGTACATTTCCTACTGAGAGAACACCGTGTGATATCCAAAATTCCGTGGATGGGTGGCCTAATAATCCCGGGAAATAACTGTTATTCCACAGTGGCATTTCAGCCACTATATCAACAACTTTGGTTATTTTTTTTTATTTGACTCCATATTGATCTTGCCAACCGAAGCAAAGGAAGCAAACGGGGAACACCGACCCTCTCCATCTCCAAAAACCCCAGTGGACAATTGATCCTAGCAGAGTAAAGCAGATGACTCTCTGAATTAGGAAGAGGATTAGAATTATTGGGCATCCACTTATTTATCATTTTAACCTGCCCGGCTAGATAATATAAGTAGAAGTCTGGCAAAGCCGCTCCTCCCCCCCCGTCTCGGTCTCTGTAGAGTAGATAACCTAAGTTTAGGCCTACTTTTCCCCCATATAAAAGACGTGGTTAGGGAATTTAGAGTCGCAAAGAGGGATTTAGGTATTGGGACAGCACTATGTTGAAGGCAGTAGTTTAACTTGGGAAGCAGTATCATTTTGATCAAATTAATGCGGCCAGCCACAGAGAGAGGGAGTTTATCCCAAGTATTAAATTTAGATTTTACCAGATCAATTAATGGGTAAATGTTAAATTGTAAATCAAATCTACTATGTTGAGACATATGTATTCCTAGATATTTGAAATTAGAGACAATGGGTAGCGCCGAGAGAGTCCCGAGACGCAACATTGGGACATGAGAAAGAGGCATCAGGGCAGACTTATCCCAATTTATATAAAGACCAGAGAATTTGCTAAATTTGTCTATAATTGTTATTACTTTTGGTAGCGTATCCTCTGTTTGATCCATAAATACCACCATATCATCAGCATAGAGGCCAATAATATCTACCCGATCTGCAATGCGTATCCCCTTGATGTCGCTGGAGGATCTCATCTGTATTGCCAGAGCCTCTATCGCCAATGCAAATAGAGCAGGGGAGAGAGGGCACCCCTGGCGAGTCCCTCTATGTAAAGAAAAAGGCTCGGATATTGAGCCATTCACTATCATACGCGCCCTAGGTTTCGTATATAATGTTCCTATCCCTTTCAGAAATCTGTCCCCAAAACCATACTTCCGCAAACATGCAAACAGAAAGGACCACTCGAGGGAGTCAAAAGCTTTGGCTGCATCCAGCGATGCCAATGCCCACTTATTATCTGGCTCCAAAGAGCTATATTGAATAACCGATTGGACCCGTCTAATATTGATGGAGGTACTTTTCCCAGGCATAAAGCCTGTTTGATCCGGGTGTATGAGATCTAATATAATCGTATTCAGTCTGGTAGCCAGAATTTTAGTAAAAATCTTGTAATCTACGTTCACCAGGGATATAGGTCGGTACGATCCACAATCGAGAGGATCCTTCCCCTCTTTCCTGAGTACTATAATATTGGCATCATAAAACGTTTCAGGGACAGACTCTCCCCTCCATATTCCCCCGAGTACCTTCGATAGAAGTGGTGCCAACTTGTCCCTGTATTTCCTATATAGCTCAATGGGGAACCCATCAGGACCCGGGGCCTTCCCTGTAGCCATGTGCGCTATAGCCTGCTCCACTTCCTCCAAAGTAAACTCCGCATCCATAAAGGCCTGTTGGGATGGGCTCAACGAGGGAAACATTATATCCGATAAATAATCCAAACATTCATCAGTATCAAAACCGCTACCAGATTTATATAACAAATTATAATAATCGTGAAAACCTTGAAGTACCTCATCAGTAGAGGATACTAATGTGCCATCAGGCATACGGATTTGTAATATTGTGTTGGATGTATTGTGTTGGCGCACTAAGAAAGCCAAGAGCGTACTGGCCTGGTTCCCCAGCTCAAAATAGGACTGGCGGGTAAAGAATAATTTACGTTTCGATTTAACGTCTATATGTTGGGCATACAATCTCTGGGAGGTGAGCCACTCAGCCCTGTTACTGCTGGTTTGATTTGCTATATATGTAGCCTCTGAATCCTTTAAATCGTTGCTCCATCTCGTCATCCTCCCCCGCCGTCACCCTTTTAATGTAAGAGATTGTAGAGGACAAGCATCCCCTTAAATATGCCTTCAGAGTGTCCCAAAATAAACCAAGATTCTGGGGTTCTGGATGTGCTAAAATAAAACTATTTAATTGTTCGACTGTCCTGTCACTTGAATCTATCAATTTCAACCAGAAAGGGTTTAATTTCCAGGATCTATTGTTATTGGATTGACCATATTTAAGTTTAAGAATTACTGGACTGTGGTCCGAGATCCCCCTGTTACCATGTTCAATATTATCCACCTGCAGTGCCACGCCACTAGATCCAAATATATAATCTATACGAGATAAAGATTGTTTAGTGGATGAGTGGCAGGTATACCCTCTATCCTCCGGATGACTCATTCTCCACAAGTCCAACCAACCGCTGCCATCCATAAACAGCGCCAGCTGGGAGGGCGATTGAGGCAAAGACTCCCCGAATACTGTGTTATCCAACCTCACTCTGTCCTTAGAATGGTCCATTACTAGGTTGAAGTCACCCATGCAAATAACATTGGCATCTGGATATTTTAAGGAGAAACCCAATGCCATACGGAGAACCGACATATTAGCAGGGGGAGGGTTATAAACACAAAGTATCACATATTCACATGAATTGAGAATTGTATGTACAAAAACAAAGCGGCCCTCCGGATCCCGCCGTGCCTCCCTCGCCTCCCACCTAACCCCCCTGTGTATCAATAAGGAGACCCCTCTTGAGTAGCTAGTATGGAATGCATGGAGCGACCACTGTACCCATGGCTTTTGTATACATCGAACCGTATCCCTAGTCAGGTGTGTCTCCACCATTGCCACTATATGAGGATTGTGTTTTTTGATCTGTGAAAATACTTTAACTTTCTTCCGAGGAGTCTTAATACCCCGTATGTTCCAGGTCATATATATATATATAATTTCAGATCCCATATTTATATAAAAAGAGAAAAATAATATATGTCAACAATATTATACGGGCGTGATCCAGAGACACCCCACAGAGCAAAAAAAATCAATATTGGCGGCAACCATATACATCAAACAGTCAGAACTAGTGCATAAACTCAAACCCAACATAACTTGAACAATAGAGGAGCATGCTTCCATACTCCCACAGTCAAATAGAAACGGGGATACCCTCACTGAATTCAGTGTCCGGTATTGTTGACTTCTTTCGCACCTATGTAAAGAGCTCTATTTATATTGCCATTTGATAAAGAACCCAAATTAGGAGTTTTTTTGGGCTTTGGACCCTCCGTGAGACCGCAACCATTCGGCCACTTCTGCTGGGTCTGTAAAAAATAAAGAGGATCCATCATGGACAATGCGGAGCCGGGCTGGATAGAGCATGGAATAAATTATATTCTTGTCTCGAAGTAGCTTTTTGACTTCCATAAATCGTGCCCGCTGTTTCTGGAGCTCCATGGAGAAATCCGGAAAAATCGATATGATGGTATTGTTGAGTTTAATGGGGCCCTTCTGCCTTGCCAAGCGAAGAATAGCATCTCTATCTCTGCAATTAAGGAGGCGTGCCAGAAACGGTCGAGGTGGAGTTCCAGGGGGCAGAGGTCTCGTTGGGACCCTATGGGCTCTTTCCACTGAGAATGTTGAGGAGAATCCATCTCCCAGGGTGGACTTAAGCCAGTCTTCCAGGAATTGCTCAGGCTGCTGACCCTCCGATCGCTCCGGGAGACCAATAATTCGAATATTATTGCGACGCAGTCTGTTTTCCAAATCATCCGCCTTTTGTTTCCAGGCGTTTACGGAGCCAGCAGCTTTTGTCAGTTTAGCTTCCATGGGAGTAATAGTATCTTCTATATGTGACACTCTTGTTTCCACCTCCGAAATACGCCCTCTCATAGCTTGCATGTCATGTCGCAAACGACCCACCTCAGTATGCACATCCTCTATTTTTTCCGTAAGAGATGATCTAGTGAGGGAGATAGCCTGCATTAACTGCTCGGATGCTTGTTTAAGAGTCAGTTCATCTTGTTCTCCCTCCTCGTTACTATCAGAAGGACGGCCCTTACGCTGGGTAGGTGCAGGATTATTTCTGAGAGTGCGCACATTGTCCGAGGAATCATCTCTGGCAAATTTCCTCAGTTTATCAGCCGCCCCTGCTCCCCTAGGGTGTTGCATGGTGGGCAAGCAGAGGAACTCCACAAAGTAATCCTGATTGTGATTGCAGATAAACCAAGCTCTAGCTTCAGGTCCTGTATAATATTAGACTGTGCGTCAAAGGGGGTCACAGGGCTGGCAGACAGTAATAATGAGGGTCACAGGGTGGTCGTTCAGATGTTTACTCAGGCCCTATATAACTGAACGGGCTCTCAGTCCGCACACAGGGAGGTCAGCAGGAAGGGGGTTAATTCCCAGTTTTATGGTGCTGCTAAACGAAGCGGCTGTATGACAGGGGAGGCACAGGGCCCAATATTTCAGGGCACACACCGCACCACCCCCCAGTTCCTTATTTGCTTGTTCTCCTTCCAAGCAGCACCGCAGGTATATGAGGCACTGCTCCCTTTGCTGTTAGGGAGCGTGCTATGCTAATGTCCGCCACTCTCGTGGGCACCGCTGTCCCCCTTAGGTCTCCCAACCTCCGTGCACAAGCACAGCTCTCACCGCTGCGATCCTGCTTCCGTTCGCCCCGACGAGAAGAGAGCCCGGCTTCAGCAGGAGACGGCGCCGCGTCCTGTGTCCTGGAGCGCGCGCACCGAAGATGTCCGCCACTGCACGTGGATCCTCCCGGCCTCTCAGTCCCTGCAGCTCCCGCCGCCTCAGATCACTACAGCAGCCGTCCGGAGGGCTCACAAGGTTCCTCTAAGTGTGGGGTCTCAGCCCCTGTCGGTTCTGTTTGCGGGGATGAGATATATGTGGCAGGATTGAATCAGGATGTATGGAGCTCTTACTCAGTGCGTCCTTCTTCTCCGGCTACATAGCCACGCCCCCGCACTGGCACTTTTTGAGCTGACTATTTACTTAACTATTGTTTGCCTGTTGGGTACTGCTTTGCCACCATCTTTTGGTGAGTCTTTGTCATCTCCCTGTGATCTCTATTGTCGTATTATTTTTTGTTATACTATTTTTGAGTTAATAAAATTATTACTTTCATATTAATTTGGTTCCTTTTGGTGCTTTTGTTCTTTATTGGCTGTCATCATCCATAATAGGACTACAGTGCCTTGCGAAAGAATTCAGCCCCCTGGAACTTTTCAACCTTTTCCCACATATCATGCTTCAAACACAAAGATACGAAATGTAAATTTTTGGTGAAGAATCAACAACAAATGGAACACAATTGTGAAGTTGAATGAAATTTATTGGTTATTTTAAATTTTTCTGGAAATTCAACTACTGAAAAGTGGGGCATGCAATATTATTTGTCCCCTTTACTTTCAGTGCAGCAAACTCACTCCAGAAGTTCATTGTGGATCTCTGAATGATCTAATGTTGTCCTAAATGCCTAATGATGATAAATAAAATCCACTTGTGTGTAATTAAGTCTCCGTATAAATGCACCTGCTCTGTGATAGTCTCTGGGTTCTGTTTGAAGCACAGAGAGCATCATGAAGACCAAGGAACATAACAGGCAGGTCCGTGATACTGTTGTGGAGAAGGTTAAAGCCGGATGTGGATACAAAATGATTTCCAAAACTTTAAACATCCCAAGGAGCACTGTGCAAGCGATCATATTGAAATGGAAGGAGTATCATACCACTGTAAATCTACCAAGACCAGGCAGTCCCTCTAAACTTTCATCTCAAACAAGGAGAAGACTGATCAGAGATGCAGCCAAGAGGCCCATGATCACTCTGGATGAACTGCAGAGATCTACAGCTGAGGTGGGACAGTCTGTTCATAGGACAACAATCAGTCGTACACTGCACAAATCTGGCCTCTATGGAAGAGTGGCAAGAAGGAAGCTCAAAGATATCCATAAAAAGTGTTGTTTAAAGTTTGCAACAGGCCACCTGGGAGACACACCAAACATGTAGAAGAAGGTGCTCTGGTCAAATTAAACCAAAATCGAAATTTTTGGCAACAATGCTAAACAATATGTTTGGCGTTAAGGCAACACAGCTCATCACCCTGAACACACCATCCCCACTGTCAAACATAGTGGTGGCAGCATCATGGCTTGGGCCTGCTTTTCTTCAGCAGGGTCAGGGAAGATGGTTAAAATTGATGGGTAGATGGATGGAGCCAAATACAGGACCATTCTTGAAGAAAACTTGTTGGAGTCTGCAAAAGACCTGAGACTGGGACGGAGATTTGTCTTCCAACAAGATAATGATCCCAAATATAAAGCAAAATCTACAATGGAATGGTTCACAAAGAAACATATCCAGGTGTTAGAATGGCCAAGTCAAAGTCCAGATCTCAATCCAATCAAGAATCTGTGGAAAGAGCTGAAAACCGCTGTTCACAAACGATCTCCATCAAACCTCACTGAGCTCGAGCTGTTTGCCAAGGAAGAATTGACAAGAATTTCAGTCTCTCGATGTACAAAACTGATAGAGACATACCCCAAGCGACGTGAAGCTGTAATCGCAGCAAAAGGTGGCGCAACCAAGTATTAAGTTAAAGGGACCGAATAATATTGTACGCCCCACTTTTCAGTTTTTGAATTTCCACAAAAATTTAAAATAACCAATACATTTCGTTCAACTTGACAATTGTGTTCCACTTATTGTTGATTCTTCACCAAAAAATTACATTTAGTATCTTTGTTTTTGAAGCATGATATGTGGGAAAAGGTTGAAAAGTTCCAGGGGACCGAATACTTTCGCAAGGCACTGTATGTCTAGTACCCTCATTGTTTTGACTTATGAATATCGTTATACATATTTTGCTCATTTAGGGTTATTTATTTGAAAAGGATGTCTGATGTTATTACCCATTCTAGCATACATATTACAATAGGCTTTGAATTTATTCATTAATATAGCCTACATTTTTATGTTTATTACATCTTTGAGATTGTCAATAATATAGACAAATAATCATTCTTTTCATTTTTTATTTTATTTATTTTTTGTGATTTAATTTTTTCACTAAATTTTCTGTTAGTTTTACACTGGTAACGGGATGTATTGGGACATTTTCTCTAATTTAGGGAGTACTATGGACATCAGGGTGAGCCGTCGAGGAGTGGGGGCACCATACTACAAAAACTAAGGGTGCCAACCTCCACTGTTAGGCAGTATTCAGTATAGTGATCCTGCAGGAGCAGTTTTGTAGTAGATATATTATTGTACATAGGGTGCAGTAATATAGCAGTTATATTCTTGTACATAGAGGGCAGTATTATAGTAGTTATATTCTTATACATAGGAGGCAGTATTATAGTAGTTATATTCTTGTACATAGGGGACAGTATTATAGTAGCTATATTCTTGTGCACAGGGGGCAGCATTATAGGAGTTATATTCTTGTACATAGGGTCAGTATTATAGTAGTTATATTCTTGTACATAGGGTCAGTATTATAGTAGTTATATTCTTGTATATAGGAGCAGTATTATAGTAGTTATATTCTTGTACATAGGGGCAGTATTATAGTAGTTAAATTCTTGTACATAGGAGCAGTATTATAGTAGTTATATTCTTGTACATAGGAGCACTATTATAGTAGTTATATTCTTGCACATGAGGGCACTATTATAGTAGTTATATTCTTGCACATGAGGGCAGTATTATAGTAGTTATATTCTTGTACATAGGAGGCAGTATTATAGTAGTTATATTCTTGTACATAGGAGGCAGTATTATAGTAGTTATATTCTTGTACATAGGAGGCAGTATTATAGTAATATTTTTGTACGTAGGGGTCAGTATTATAGTAGTTATATTCTTGTACATAGCTGCAGTATTATAGTAGTTATATTCTTATACATAGGAGGCAGTATTATAGTAGTTATATTCTTGTACATAGGGGCAGTATTATAGTAGTTATATTCTTGTACACAGGGTCAGTATTATAGTAGTTATACTCTTGTACATAGGGGTCAGTATTATAGTAGTTATATTCTTCTACATAGGAGCAGTATTATAGTAGTTATATTCTTGTACATAGGAGGCAGTATTGTAGTAGTTATATTCTTGTACATAGGGGGGAGTATTATAGTAGTTATATTCTTGTACATAAGAGCAGCATTATAGTAGTTATATTCTTGTACATAGGGGGCAGTATTATAGTAGTTATATTCTTGTACATGGGGGCAGTATTATAGTAATATTCTTGCATATAGGAGCAGTTTTATAGTAGTTATATTCGTGCACATAGGAGTAGTTTTATAGTAGATATATTATTGTACATAGGGGGCAGTATTATAGGAGTTATATTCTTGTACATAGGGGCAGCATTATAGTAGTTATATTCTTGTACATATGGGCAGTATTATAGTAGTTATATTATTGTACATAGGGCATAGGGGCAGTATTACAGTAGTTATATTCTTGTACATACGGGGCAGTATTATAGTAGTTATACTCATATATATAAGGGATAGTTGTTATGACCTGGTGGTCAGGACAATAATGGACCTGGTGGTTAAGAGCACACGGAATGACCTGATAATTACTGATAATAAGGACGAGCTCTGGGACGTGGGAACTCTGCTGACCGCAATCCCTAAACCTATCAAACAGACTAGAAATAGCCGTGGATTGCGCCTAACGCTCCCTATGCAACTCTGCACAGCCTAAGAAACTAGCTAGCCCTGAAGATAGAAAATAAAGCCTACCTTGCCTCAGAGAAATTCCCCAAAGGAAAAGGCAGCCCCCCACATATAATGACTGTGAGTAAAGATGAAAATACAAACACAGAGATGAAATAGATTTAGCAAAGTGAGGCCCGACTTACTGAACAGACCGAGGATAGGAAAGGTTACTTTGCGGTCAGCACAAAAACCTACAAAAAGACCACGCAGAGGGCGCAAAAAGACCCTCCGCACCGACTCACGGTGCGGAGGCGCTCCCTCTGCGTCCCAGAGCTTCCAGCAAGCAAGACAACAAATTAAATAGCAAGCTGGACAGAAAAATAGCAAACCAAAGAAATACAAGCTGGAACTTAGCTTCTGATGGGAAGACAGGTCACAAGAACGATCCAGGAGTGAACTAGACCAATACTGGAACATTGACAGGTGGCATGGAGCAAAGATCTAAGTGGAGTTAAATAGAGCAGCAGCTAACGAATTAACCTCGTCACCTGTGGAAGGAAACTCAGAAACACCCACCAGAGGAAGTCCATGGACAGAACCAGCCGAAGTACCATTCATGACCACAGGAGGGAGCCCGACAACAGAATTCACAACAGTACCCCCCCTTGAGGAGGGGTCACCGAACCCTCACCAGAGCCCCCAGGCCGACCAGGATGAGCCAAATGAAAGGCACGAACCAGATCGGCAGCATGAACATCAGAGGCAAAAACCCAGGAATTATCTTCCTGACCATAACCCTTCCACTTGACCAGGTACTGGAGTTTCCGTCTCGAAACACGAGAATCCAAAATCTTCTCCACCACATACTCCAACTCCCCCTCAACTAACACCGGGGCAGGAGGATCAACGGATGGAACCACAGGAGCCACGTATCTCCGCAATAACGACCTATGGAACACATTATGGATGGCAAAAGAAGCAGGAAGGGCCAAACGAAATGACACAGGATTGATAACCTCAGAAATCTTATACGGACCAATGAAACGAGGCTTAAACTTAGGAGAGGAAACCTTCATAGGAACATAACGAGACGACAACCAAACCAAATCCCCAACACGAAGTCGGGGACCCACACAGCGCCGGCGGTTAGCGAAACGTTGAGCCTTCTCCTGGGACAATGTCAAATTGTCCACCACATGAGTCCAAATCTGCTGCAACATATCCACCACAGTATCCACACCAGGACAGTCTGAAGACTCAACCTGCCCTGAAGAGAAACGAGGATGGAAACCAGAATTGCAGAAAAACGGCGAAACCAAAGTAGCCGAGCTGGCCCGATTATTAAGGGCAAACTCAGCCAACGGCAAAAAGGACACCCAATCATCCTGATCAGCAGAAACAAAGCATCTCAGATATGTTTCCAAAGTTTGATTAGTTCGTTCGGTTTGGCCATTTGTCTGAGGATGGAAAGCCGAGGAAAAAGACAAATCAATGCCCATCCTAGCACAAAAGGATCGCCAAAACCTTGAAACAAACTGGGAACCTCTGTCAGAAACGATGTTCTCCGGGATACCATGTAAACGAACCACATGCTGGAAAAATAATGGCACCAAATCAGAGGAGGAAGGCAATTTAGACAAAGGTACCAAATGGACCATCTTAGAAAAGCGATCACAAACCACCCAAATGACCAACATCTTTTGAGAGACGGGGAGGTCCGAAATAAAATCCATAGAAATATGCGTCCAGGGCCTCTTCGGGACCGGCAAGGGCAAAAGCAACCCACTGGCACGAGAACAGCAGGGCTTAGCCCGAGCACAAATCCCACAGGACTGCACAAAAGAACGCACATCCCGCGACAAAGACTGCCACCAGAAGGATCTAGCCACCAAATCTCTGGTACCAAAAATTCCAGGATGCCCAGCCAACACTGAACAATGAATCTCAGAGATAACTCTACTAGTCCATCTATCAGGGACAAACAGTTTCTCCGCTGGGCAACGGTCAGGTCTATCAGCCTGAAATTTTTGCAGCACCCGCCGCAAATCAGGGGAGATGGCAGACAAAATTACCCCCTCTTTGAGAATACCCGCCGGCTCAGGAACACCCGGAGAGTCAGGCACAAAACTCCTTGACAGGGCATCAGCCTTCACATTCTTAGAGCCCGGAAGGTACGAAACCACAAAATCAAAACGGGAGAAAAATAACGACCATCGAGCCTGTCTCGGATTCAACCGTTTGGCAGACTCAAGATAAGTCAAATTCTTGTGATCTGTCAAGACCACCACGCGATGCTTGGCTCCTTCCAGCCAATGACACCACTCCTCGAATGCCCACTTCATGGCCAACAATTCACGATTACCAACATCATAGTTACGCTCAGCAGGCGAAAACTTTCTAGAAAAGAAAGCACATGGCTTCATCACCGAGCCATCAGAACTTCTTTGCGACAAAACAGCCCCTGCTCCAATCTCAGAAGCATCAACCTCAACCTGAAACGGAAGCGAAACATCTGGCTGGCACAACACAGGGGCAGAAGAAAAACGACGCTTCAACTCCTGAAAAGCCTCTACAGCCGCAGAAGACCAATTGACCACATCAGCACCCTTCTTGGTCAAATCAGTCAACGGTTTAGCAACAGTAGAAAAATTAGCGATGAAGCGCCGATAAAAATTAGCAAAGCCCAGGAACTTTTGCAGGCTCCTCACAGATGTCGGCTGAGTCCAATTGTAAATGGCCTGGACTTTAACAGGGTCCATCTCGATAGTAGAAGGGGAAAAAAATGAACCCCAAAAATGAAACCTTCTGAACTCCAAAGAGACACTGACCCCTTCACAAACAAGGAATTCGCACGAAGGACCTGGAACACCATTCTGACCTGCTTCACATGAGACTCCCAATCATCCGAAAAGACCAAAATATCATCCAAATACACAATCAGGAATTTATCCAGGTACTCTCGGAAGATGTCATGCATAAAGGACTGAAATACTGATGGAGCATTGGAAAGCCCGAATGGCATAACCAGGTACTCAAAATGGCCCTCGAGCGTATTAAATGCTGTTTTCCATTCATCGCCTTGTTTAATACGCACAAGATTATACGCCCCTCGAAGATCTATCTTGGTGAACCAACTAGTCCCTTTAATACGAGCAAACAAATCAGACAGCAACGGCAAAGGATACTGAAATTTGACTGTAATTTTATTAAGAAGGCGGTAATCAATACAAGGTCTCAAAGAACCATCCTCCTTGGCCACAAAAAAGAACCCTGCTCCTAACGGTGATGACGACGGGCGAATATGGCCTTTCTCCAAGGATTCCTTTATATAACTCCGCATAGCGGCGTGTTCTGGCACAGATAAAATTGAACAATCGGCCCTTAGGAAACTTACTACCAGGAATCAAATTAATTGCACAATCGCAATCCCTATGAGGAGGTAGGGCACTGGCTTTGGGCTCATCAAATACATCCCGATAATCCGACAAAAACTCTGGAACTTCAGAAGGAGTGGAAGACGAAATAGACAAAAATGGAACATCACCATGTACCCCCTGGCAACCCCAGCTGGACACAGACATAGATTTCCAGTCCAATACTGGATTATGAACCTGTAGCCATGGCAACCCCAAAACGACCACATCATGCAGATTATGCAACACCAGAAAGCGGATATCCTCCTGATGTGCAGGAGCCATGCACATGGTCAATTGGGTCCAATACTGAGGCTTATTCTTGGCCAAAGGCGTAGCATCAATTCCTCTCAATGGAATAGGATACTGCAAGCTCTCCAAGAAAAAACCACAGCGCCTAGCATACTCCAAGTCCATCAAATTCAGGGCAGCGCCTGAATCCACAAATGCCATAACAGAATAGGATGTCAAAGAGCAAATCAGAGTAACAGACAATAGAAATTTAGACTGTACCGTACCAATGGTGGCAGACCTAGCGAACCGCTTAGTGCGCTTAGGACAATCAGAGATAGCATGAGTGGAATCACCACAGTAAAAACATAGCCCATTCCGACGTCTGTGTTCTTGCCGTTCAGCTCTGGTCAAAGTCCTATCACATTGCATAGGCTCAGGCCCATGCTCAGATAGTACCGCCAAATGGTGCACAGCTTTACGCTCACGCAAGCGTCGATCGATCTGAATGGCCAAGGACATAGACTCATTCAGACCAGCAGGCATGGGAAATCCCACCATGACATCCTTAAGGGCTTCAGAGAGACCCTTTCTGAAGATTGCTGCCAGGGCACATTCATTCCACTGAGTGAGCACAGACCACTTTCTAAACTTCTGACAATATATCTCCGCTTCATCCTGACCCTGACACAGAGCCAGCAAGATTTTCTCTGCCTGATCCACTGAATTAGGTTCGTCATAAAGCAATCCAAGCGCCAGGAAAAACGCATCAACATCACGCAATGCCGGATCTCCTGGCGCAAGGGAAAATGCCCAGTCTTGAGGGTCACCACGTAACAAAGAAATAATGATCTTTACTTGTTGAACAGGGTCACCTGAGGAGCGAGGTTTCAAGGCAAGAAACAATTTACAATTATTTTTGAAATTCAAGAACTTAGATCTATCACCAAAAAAATAAATCAGGAATTGGAATCCTAGGCTCTGACATCGGATTCTGAACCACAAAATCTTGAATGTTTTGTATCCTTGTAGTGAGATTATCCATCCAAGAGGACAGACCTTGAATGTCCATGTTTACACCAGTGTCCTGAACCACCCAGAGGTAAAGGGGAAAAGAGAGACAAAACACACTGCAAAGAAAAAAAAATGGTCTCAGAACTTCTCATATCCCTCTATTGAGATGCATTAGTACTTTGGGCCACCTGTACTGTTATGACCTTGTGGTCAGGACAATAATGGACCTGGTGGTTAAGAGCACACGGAATGACCTGATAATTACTGATAATAAGGACGAGCTCTGGGACGTGGGAACTCTGCTGACCGCAATCCCTAAACCTATCAAACAGACTAGAAATAGCCGTGGATTGCGCCTAACGCTCCCTATGCAACTCTGCACAGCCTAAGAAACTAGCTAGCCCTGAAGATAGAAAATAAAGCCTACCTTGCCTCAGAGAAATTCCCCAAAGGAAAAGGCAGCCCCCCACATATAATGACTGTGAGTAAAGATGAAAATACAAACACAGAGATGAAATAGATTTAGCAAAGTGAGGCCCGACTTACTGAACAGACCGAGGATAGGAAAGGTTACTTTGCGGTCAGCACAAAAACCTACAAAAAGACCACGCAGAGGGCGCAAAAAGACCCTCTGCACCGACTCACGGTGCGGAGGCGCTCCCTCTGCGTCCCAGAGCTTCCAGCAAACAAGACAACAAATTAAATAGCAAGCTGGACAGAAAAATAGCAAACCAAAGAAATACAAGCTGGAACTTAGCTTCTGATGGGAAGACAGGTCACAAGAACGATCCAGGAGTGAACTAGACCAATACTGGAACATTGACAGGTGGCATGGAGCAAAGATCTAAGTGGAGTTAAATAGAGCAGCAGCTAACGAATTAACCTCGTCACCTGTGGAAGGAAACTCAGAAACACCCACCAGAGGAAGTCCATGGACAGAACCAGCCGAAGTACCATTCATGACCACAGGAGGGAGCCCGACAACAGAATTCACAACAGATAGTATATCAGTTTTGTTCTATCAAAAGCAGAAATGGAAAAGTTTTGAAAGGAAAAAAAACAGAAATTGGGCAATTTCAAAATATAAATGTCAGCAGTTTTAATTTGCAAATAGCCTCTTTAGAGAGAAAGAGGAAGAGAAAGAGGAAGATGACTTTAACACCTGTTGGATGTAGAATCCTAAAATCAATATCGACCTTTTAATGAGCCATGTCACATGGGATAAAAAGCAAAACCAGACACTGCATTTGCAGATATGTGTTTCTGTGTGTTTGCCCCTCTTTCAGTAGTTGGTCCTCTAGTTCTGGTCCTCTTCCTCTTTCTCTCTAAATAGGCTATTTGTACTGCTTGCTTAATTTCCCAGAGGAGCACTGCATGGCCCATAAGTCTCCTTACACCAGTTTGGCCCTTTCCATTAGAAGAAGTGTTCCCCCTTAGACCAGCAGTTTTTATTAGAATTTATTTTATAATTTCATTCAGTTTTGCAACCTGTCACCTCCCAAGGATTGCAAAACTGCAACTTCATCAGCATCCCCTGACAGCCAGAATGCGACCTGCTGTATATATTAGTATGCAGGGAGCTCCCCCTGGTGGTGACTTATGGGCAGTTATATTTTATCATGTATGAAGATGAAAATATAATATTAATATATCTGACATCGCACAGTTACTTTGTACAAACGACCATAACATAACTTTAAACTTTTATTGAATGCTCTTCACAGGGGTATAGCTGGAGCCAATGGGGGTTTATCACTTGGTACAGAGAAAGTATCATGCTTAAAAAAGTGTAAACATTCTTAAAACTGTAACATTTGGACCTTGTTTGCTCTAGTTAATCCATAGCCTTTCTGACAGTGTTTGGCCTTCTGGCTGGTGGCCAGCAATGTTTATTTTTGGAACTCATCACCACCATTATTTGATGAGTGGCAGCAGTATATTGTATATATAGGGTGTGTGGACTGTGTTGGGGTGTGATTTATGTTGACTTTCCAGCCGAAGGTGGAGGTGAGCTAATAATAATAATAATAATAATAATAATAATAATTTTATTTATATAGCACCAACATATTCCGCAGCGCTTTACAGATTATAGAGCTATGGAAGTATAGTAGCAGAAATGGTAGTGACCAGAAATGACTTGGGCGAGGTCATTATTACAGAGAGACAACACTTAGGCCAGTCTCACATGTCCAGATAATTCCGGTACCGGAATTATCCGTGTCCGTGTGTCCGTGTGCTCACGTGGTACGTCAGTGTGGCACACGTGCGGCATCCGTGTGCTGCCCGTGTGCCGACTGGGTACCACACGCACCATGCAGGAGACAGCGCTACAGTTAAGCACTGTCCCCTGCAACTGGTGCTGAAGCCGCCATTCATTTCTTCTCTCCAGCATCGTTCGTTGGAGAGAAGATATGAAAAATCTTTTTTTTTTTTTTTTTTTGGGTGTTTAAAAAAAAGATCCCTTAGGGGTGGAGCTGCATATTCATCACTGTAATGGGCGGTACCACGTGACCGCTCATACAGGAGAAGCTGCGGCGAGGACAGGAAGCAGCGAGGGAGCCGGGTAAGTATTTTATTAACAGCGGGGGAGCGCACAGGGGGTTGGGGACAGGGATCTTTTTTTTTAAACACAAAAAAAAATAAAAATAAGATTTTTCATATCTTCTCTCCAGCGAACGATGCTGGAGAGAAGAAATGAATAGCGGCTTCAGCACCACGCTGGGGGGACAACGCTTACTGTAGCGCTGTCTCCTGCACGGCACACGAACTGCACACGGACAACATCCGTGTGCAGTACGTGTTTTACACGGACCCATTGACTTTAATGGGTCCGTGTAATACGTGTGCTCCCACGAACACTGACATGTCTCCGTGTTTTCCAAACGGACACACGGTCCGTGAAAACATGCTGACATGTGCAGAGACACATTGATTTTAATGTGTTTACGTGAGTCAGTGTCTCCGGTACGTGAGGAAACTGTCACCTCGCGTACCGGAGCCACTGACGTGTGAAACTGGCCTTAAGGGAATAGGAAAGCGACCATAAAATCAGACAGGTGTAGGCAATTATAAGCTGAGTAGCTGACTGAGGATGACTTACTAATCCCCACACATACATGCTAGCCACCTTAGGGAGAGACCCAAGTTGGGCTAAATGTAGCGGGACGAAAGAGACCGAAAAGCCCTCTACTTAAAGGAAATACATAGTGGATGCTTTCCGTTTGTAATGACCAGAGGTCCGAATATGATCCAGTGAGTCACAAACCAAGACCAAGGCAGAAATCTCCAACGGTATTTACTCAAAGTCAAAATAATCAAGGTAATATGGAGAATATTAAGGCAGATGCACCCCAAAGATACACTAGCTCAGCAGCAGCTGAAATCACTGTGCCACTCCAAGGTCTCCTGAGAACTGTATACCACAACAGACTAGTAAGAAATTTACCTAACAGGCAACTAAAAACAGGAACAAGTGTAAATTGAATGTAGTGTTATTAAGGGAGCCCCTGGAATGGCACATTGAGTATAACTTACACAACTCTAATACAAGATACACCTCTAAAGTAACAACTTAACACTCTGAGCAGAGATACCCGGGTATCTATAACTATGGTACCGTATCCTGAGATAGATTTCCTCTCAGGCAGGAATCCGCACAGGCTGTAGCCAGTCCATATCTTCAGCGCCAATATGTTACAGCAAGCTCCTCTTGTCGGCCGATGCCGAGCCCAAACGCCGGGGACTTAGTTAGTGGTCTCACGATGTTGTCTCTGCTTCTGTAGTTCCTAGGAATGCTTCCACGACAATCCGTCCGTCTCTGTATCAGCCGTCTGTCCAGACTTGTTTCTCCACTCAATGCACAGGGAATCCACAGACTTCCAAATTCGTACTGGGTTCTTAGTAAAGTCTCAGTCTTTTCTTAGATAAAGGGTTAGCTCTTCTCCAGGAAACGTTAGCAACACAAGTCTCTCACAGAGTTAAACAAAAGGTTAGCTCTTCTCCAGGGGAACGTTAGCAACAAAAAGTCTCTCAAAAGCTTCTTTTCCTCCAAAAACACTTGCAGTAAATCCACACACAGTCTCTTTTTTTAAGATCTCACAGCAGCTTCTCCTTTGCTTCCCGCCTTTTCTCTCTCAGCTCTCACTTCCTAGTTTCACTTCACACACGAGACACTGGACCCCACCCCCCAGCACACATTGTCTCTGGGAGTTTTGCGCTGTCTGTCTTCTGCTGCAACAGGCAAAAACCACAGGGTCCTAGTGCCCTCTCAGTGGGACTACAGTTCACCCTCTTACACGTTTCAGGAAAGCATCCACTACTTACTAATCCCCATAAGACATGAGAACCTTGCTGATGGCATGTAAGATACTGCTGCTTGAGATCCTGTCTAAACAGCAAATCACATCTACTAAGGAAACTGAACAATCTGAGGAAAATAGAAGTGGAATGGCACCAGGTGTTGTCTCCACAGGTAAAATGTAACGTGGAGTTTGCCCCAATCTCAAATAACAAGCGTGGGAATATGGACCAGATAGACTCAAATTAGCACCACTGCGGCATGCAGTAAACAATAGCGTTAGGGTGGTGCTCAACATCCATAGTAATGTGAATCCAGAAATAAAGAGAAATAAAGTGGCACTCACCCGATGTTGCTAGGGGAGGCAAGAGGGCGCAGGCGCGAAACGGCCGTCGTCCTCTTGCCTCCCCTTGCACTCCTCTCCTCACCAAGCCGCCTCTCCACTACATGTCTGTGAGTGTATGCTCTGATTAAAGGACATTTTCAAATAGCAACATCGGGTGAGTGCCACTTTATTTCTCTTTATTTCTGGATGAACAATCTGAGGAATTGCAAGGAAAATAATGTGCATGAGCAATAAGTGCAATGCTGGTGTTGATCAGACAGCTGAGATCAGTGGGTGAGGATATAGAAAACAGCCACGTAGAAATATTGCTATGCCGTTTTCTGACACATACAGTGCAGTGCTCTGATTCAAGGCCGCAGACAAACCTGACACTAGAATTTGTAAAGACTTGGCTAGTGGCTGAAGAGGAGAAAAGAAAGGAATTATTGTTAGGCTACTTTCACACTTGCGCTGTTTGGCGTACGTCGCAATGCGTCGTTTTGGTGAAAAAACGCATCCTGCAAATGTGCCCACAGGATGCGTTTTTTTCTCCATAGACTTGTATTACCGACGCATTGCGACGTATGGCCACACGTCACATCCGTCGTGCAACGGATGCGTTGTGTTTTTGGCGGACGCGACGCACAAAAAAAGTTCAATGTAACTTTTTTGTGCGTCGTGTCCGCCATTTTCGACTGCGCATGCGCGGCCGAAACTCCACCCCCTCCTCTTCGTTCATCGCAATGGGCAGCGGATGCGTCATAAAACTGCATCCGCTGCCCACGTTGTGCTACATTTAGCACACTGTCCGTCGGTACGTCGGGCCGACGGTTTGCGATGGCCCCGTACCGACGCAAGTGTGAAAGTAGCCTTAGACATCACGAATTGTGACCATGCAGAAGCTCTTTAACAGAGAGATACAAGGTCACACAAAAAGAAATTGGAACATGTTTCAGTTATGACTGTCACGAATCACAGGGAGGATATTTTTGTCATCCCTACCACTGATACCAATACAGTGCCTTGCAAAAGTATTTGGCCCCCTGGAACTTTTCAACCTTTTCCCACATATCATACTTCAAACATAAAGACACCAAATGTACATTTTTAGTGAAGAATCAACAACAAGTGGAACACAATTGTGAAGTTGAATGAAATTTATTGGTTATTTTAAATTTTTGTGGAACTTCAAAAACTGAAAAGTGGGGCGTGCAATATTATTGGGCCCCTTTAACTTAATACTTTGTTGCGCCACCTTTTGCTGCGATTACAGCTGCAAGTCGCTTGGGGTATGTCTCTATCAGTTTTGTATATCGAGAGACTGAAATTCTTGCCCATTCTTCCTTGGCAAACAGCTCGAGCTTAGTGAGGTTTGATGGAGATCGTTTGTGAACAGCAGTTTTCAGCTCTTTCCACAGATTCTCGATTGGATTGAGGTCTGGACTTTGACTTGGCCATTCTAACACCTGGATACGTTTATTTGTGAACCATTCTATTGTAGATTTTGCTTTAAGTTTGGGATCATTGTCTTGTTGGAAGACAAATCTCCATCCCAGTCTCAGGTCTTTTGCAGACTCCAACAAGTTTTCTTCAAGAATGGTCCTGTATTTGGCTCCATCCATCTTCCCATCAATTTTAACCATCTTCCCTTTCCCTGCTGGAGAAAAGCAGGCCCAAACCATGTTGCTGCTACCACCATGTTTGACAGTGGGGATGGTGTGTTCAGGGTGATGAGCTGTGTTGCCTTTACGCCAAACATATCGTTTGGCATTGTTGCCAAAAAGTTCTATTTTGGTTTCATCTGACCAGAGCACCTTCTTCCACATGTTTGGTGTGTCTCCCAGGTGGCTTGTTGCAAACTTTAAATGACACTTTTTATGGATATCTTTGAGAAATGGCTTTCTTTATGCCACTCTTCCATAAAGGCCAGATTTGTGCAGTGTACGACTGATTGTTGTCCGATGAACAGACTGTCCCACCTCAGCTGTAGATCTCTGCAGTTCATCCAGAGTGATCATGGGCCTCTTGGCTGCATCTCTGATCAGTCTTCTCTTGTTTGAGATGAAAGTTTAGAGGGACAGCCGGGTCTTGGTAGCTATGCAGAGGTATGATACTCCTTCCATTTCAATATGATCGCTTGCACAGCGCTCCTCGGGATGTTTAAAGTTTTGAAAATCATTTTGTATCCAAATCCAGCTTTAAACTTCTCCACAACAGTATCATGGACCTGCCTGTTGTGTTCATTGGTCTTCATGATGCTCTCTGTGCTTCAAACAGAACCCTGAGACTATCACAGAGCAGGTGCATTTATACGGAGACTTGATTACACACAGATGGATTATATTTATCATCATTAGGCATTTAGGAAAACATTGGATCATTCAGAGATCCACAATGAACTTCTGGAGTGAGTTTGCTGCACTGAAAGTAAAGGAGCCGAATAATATTGCACGCCCCACTTTTCAGTTTTTGACTTTCCACAAAAATTTAAAATAACCAATAAATTTAATTCAACTTCACAACTGTGTTCCACTTGTTGTTGATTCTTCACCAAAAATTTACATTTGGTATCTTTATGTTTGAAGCATGATATGTGGGAAAAGGTTGAAAAGTTCCAGGGGGCCGAATACTTTCGCAAGGCACTGTATGTCATGAACCGGGGTTGTTTGGCTGACTCCGGTTCTTTTCTGAAGGGGATTTATTTATATCCCACTTCCCAGTTCCTTTTTGGAACTTGCAGCTCTCTGGCACCCCTTTTACCTGCAGGTCAGTCAGGGAACTGTACCTAGGATAATTAGTCACCAGAAAGGCTGCCTGGTATGTACTGGCTGTGGGGCACACACTGTAGTGAGGGTGATATAATTATTTGCAGCCGAGCAATACACTTATAAACCCCATTCGGTCGCTGCCAGCTTTACCCAACAAGCTCAGTACGGTCTGCTGCCACCAGCTCCTATTCCTTAATCAATAACAGGTCATTAGCCAATCCAATTAGTATCGTAATTTACTTCAGAGGACATGACAGTATGTTATAGAGCAAGGAGAAACGAAGCTAGTAATTTTACATATTTTAGTCCAAAAGGTATGCAGTGTTTACAAAAGTATAAAAAGATATTATAAAAGGAGACAAGTATTGTATGTACAGACAATTACAAAATAAACAGGGATTAACCCCTTAGTGACCGAGCCCATTTTTACAATTCTGACCACTGTCACTTTATGAGGTTATAACTCTGGAACGCTTCAACGGATCCCGCTGATTCTGAGATTGTTTTTTCGTGACATATTGTACTTAATGATAGTGGCAACATTTCTTCGATATTACTTGCGATTATTTATGAAAAAAACGGAAATATGGAGAAAATTTTTAAAATTTTGCAATTTTCAAACTTTGTATTTTTATGCCCTTAAATCAGAGAGATATGTCATGAAAAATAGTTAATAAATAACATTTCCCACATGTCTACTTTACATCAGCACAATTTTGGAAACAAAATTTTTTTTTGTTAGGGAGTTATAAGGGTTAAAAGTTGACCAGCAATTTCTCATTTTTACAACACCATTTTCTTTTAGGGAACACATCACATTTGAAGTCATTTTGAGGGGTCTATATGATAGAAAATAACGAAGTGTGACACCATTCTAAAAACTACACCCCTCAAGGTTCTCAAAACCACATTCAAGAAGTTTATTAACACTTTATGTGCTTCACAGGAACTGAAACAATGTGGAAGGAAAAAATGAACATTTAACTTTTTTTTGCAAACATTTTAATTCAGAACCATTTTTTTATTTTCACAAGTGTAAAAACAGAAATGTAACCATAAATTTTGTTATGCAATTTCTCCTGAATACGCCAATACCCCATATGTGGGGGTAAACCACTTTTTGGGCGCACCGCAGAACTTGGAAGTGAAGGAGCGCCGTTTGACTTTTTTAATGCAGAATTGGCTGGAATTGAGATCGGACGCCATGTCACGTTTAGAGAGCCCCTGATGTGCTTAAACAGTGTAAACTCCCCACAAGTGACACTATTTTGGAAACTAGACCCCTTAAGGAACTTATCTAGATGTGTGGTGAGCACTTTGAACCCCCAAGTGCTTCACAGAAGTTTATAACGTAGAGCCGTGAAAATACAAAATCGTATTTGTTTACACAAAAATGATCTTTTCGCCCACAAATTCTTACTTTCACAAGGGTAACAGAAGAAATTAGACCACAAAAGTTGTTGTGCGATTTCTCCCGAATACGTCGATACCCCATATGTGAGGGTAAACCACTGTTTGGGCGCACCGCAGAGCTTGGAAGAGAAGGAGTGCCATTTTACTTTTTCAATGTAGAATTGGCTGGAATTGAGATTGGATGCCATGTCGCGTTTGGAGAGCCCCTGATGTGCCTAAACAGTGGAAACCCTGTTATGATCTGGTGGCCTTGGAGCAGCATGAGACGTACTCTGGAGAAGATGGTCCCTGTACTGACCGCAAACCCTGAACCTAGCAGTGCAACTAAAAGTAGCCGTGGGGGGTACCCAACACTCCCTAGACCCCTCGGCACAGCCTAAGATCTAACTACCCCTAAAGACAGAAACAGGAAACCTATCTTGCCTCAGAGAAAATCCCCAAAGGATAGATAGCCCCCCACAAATATTGACTGTGAGAGGAGAGGGAAAAAACATACGCAGATATGAAATCAGATTTTAGCATAGGAGGCCATACTAGCTAAAAAGAAAGAATAGAACAGAGTACTATGCGGTCAGTATAAAAACACTAGAAAATATCCACCGCAGAAAATACGGATCACCACATCTGACTAAAGACATGGGGGGTATATCTGCATCTCCATAGAAATAGCTAGGCTGCAAAAAATCCTTCACAGACCAAGCTGGACAAGACAAAAACATGAAAATGCACCGAACTATAAGGTCCACTGCAGGTGGACAGCAAAAACAAAGCCAGGACTTATCTTTGTAGAAAAACACAGCAAACTGGAGAGACCAGCAGGGAAGTGAATCCTTCAAGAACAATGGACAACTGGCACTGACTAAAGGATCCTGCAAAGCTATATACCCCAGTCAGTCCTGCAATTAGTAGATACACATGTCCACTCCTGCAATCCAGGCACAACTGCATTACCCTCTACAACCACCGGAGGGAGCCCAAAAGCTGAATTCACAACAAAAACCCCCACAAGTGACCCCATTTTGGAAACTAGACCCCTTAAGGAACTTATTTAGATGTGTGGTGAGCACTTTAAACCCCCAGGTGCTTCACAGAAGTTTATAACGTAGAGCCGTGAAAATAAAAAAATCGCATTCTGCAAAAATGACCTTTTTGCCCCCAAATTTTTATTTTCACAAGGGTAACAGGAGAAATTAGAAACAAAAGTTGTTGTGCAATTTCTCCTGAGTACGTCAATACCCCATATGTGGGGGTAGACCACTGTTTGGGCGCACCGCAGAGCTTGGAAGAGAAGGAGTACCGTTTTACTTTTTCAATGTAGAATTGGCTGGAATTGAGATCGGAAGCCATGTCCCGTTTGGAGAGCCCCTGATGTGCCTAAACAGTAGAAACCCCCCACAAGTAACCCCATTTTGGAAACTAGACCCCCCAAGGAACTTATCTAGATGTGCGGTGAGAACTTTGAATGCCCAAGTGCTTCACAGAAGTTTAGAATGCAGAGTCATGAAAATAAAAAATATTTTTTTTTCCCACAAAAAAAGATTTTGTAGCCCCCAAGTTTTTATTTTCACAAGGGTAACAGGAGAAATTGGACCCCAAAAGTTGTTGTCCAATTTATCCAGAGTACGCTGATGCCCCATATGTGGGGGTAACCTACTGTTTGGGCACACGGCAGAGCTCAGAATGGAGGGAGCACCATTTGACTTTTTGAACGCAAAATTGGCTGTCATGTTTGGAGACCCCCTGATGTACCTAAACAATGGAAACCCCCCAATTCTAGCTCCAACCCTAACCCCAACACACCCCTAACCCTAATCCCAACCCGATCCATAATCCTAATCACTAACCCTAACGATAATCACAACCCTTACCCCAAAACAACCCTAATGTCAACCCTAACCATAACCCTAATCAAAACCCTAAATCCAACACACCCCTAATCCTAATCTCAAACCTAACCCTAATCCCAATACACCCCTAATCACAACCCTAACCTTAACCCTAATCCCAAACCTAACCCTAATCCCAAGCGTAACCCTAATGCCAACCCTAACCCTAATACCAACCCTAATCCAAACCCTAACCCTAATCCCAACGCTAACCCTAACTTTAGCCCCAACCCTAGCCCTAACTTTAGCACCAACCCTAACCCTAAGGCTACTTTCACACTTGCGTCGTTTGGCATCCGTCGCAATCCGTCGTTTTGGACAAAAAACGAATCCTGCAAATGTGCCTGCAGGATGCGTTTTTTGCCCATAGACTTGTATTGCCGACGGATCGCGACGGATGGCCACACATCGCGTCTGTCGTGCACTGGATCAGTTGTGTTTTGGTGGACCGTCGGCACAAAAAAGTTCAATGTAACTTTTTTTGTACGTCACGTCCGCCATTTCTGACCACACATGCGTGGTCGTCACTCCGCCCCCTCCTCTCCAGGACATAGATTGGGCAGCGGATGCGTTGAAAAACTACATCCGCTGCCCACGTTGTGCACAATTTTCACAACGTGCGTCGGTATGTCGGTCCGACGCATTGCGATGGCCCTGTACCGACGTAAGTGTGAAAGAAGCCTAACCCTAAATTTAACACCAACCCTAACCCTAAATTTAGCCCCAACCCTAACCCTAAATTTAGCCCCAACCCTAGCCCTAATTTTAGCCACAACTGCTTTCTCCTGCCGGCCGATGGCGACAGATGGTGGGCGCACTGCGCCCGCCATTTTCTTTCCCCATGAAGACGCCGGCGGGCAGAAGGACGCAGGAGTACCCAGAGACACCGGTAAGTATAATAGGGTCCCTGAATCCCCCTATTTCTCTGTCCTCTGATGTGCGATCACATCAGAGGACAGAGAATTACACATTGCTTTTTTTTTTTTTGCGGTCGCCGGTAAACAGTTAATTACCAACGATCGCAAAACAGGGTTCCGTAAAACCGACCCCGATCATGTTCTTTGGGGTCTCGGCTACCCCCGGCAGCCGAGACCCCAAAGATTCTCCCGGTGCCGGCCGGTGGGCGCACTGCGCATGCGCCCGCCATTTTTTTGCCTGAAAAAGATGGCGTCGCCCATCGGGAGCCACGAGGAGCACCGGGGGAAACAGGTGAGTATCGGGGGGATATCTGGGACCCCTTCTCTCTGTCCTCTGATGTGCGATCACATCGGAGGACAGAGAAATTAAAAGGGAAATCGCGTTTTTTTTTGCAATCACCGGTAAACGGTTAATTACCGGCGATCGCAAAAGCGGGGTCGGTAAAAAAAAACCCGAATCATGTTCTCTGGGGTCTCAGCTACCCCCGGCGGCCGAGACCCCAGAGAAAATCGGACTCTGGGGGGCGCCATTTACTTTTTCCACAGCACCGTTAAGTAAAGGCGCTGTGGTTTAAGTACCCTTAACTGCCGCCGTTAAAAGGCGTATCGGCGGTCGTTAAGGGGTTAAAGGAAGAAAAACACTTACAGTTCTTAAGTCATTTCATAGCAGACCATGCAGTGTGGGGGAAGGGGAGCATATATCCCAATGTATCAGGCAGATTTGCAGAGCCTCTCTCTCAGGTGACTCCCTGGGCCAAAAGCTACCCCTCCTAACTCAGCTCCTAAATGTATATGCTCTGCTTGATGACCTCACTGAGTGGGCTGCGCCCTGGAGTGCCCTCCCTTTCTGGAAGTTATGTCAAATCTTCTATTACTCATATCTCGGCGTATGAACCTCGTAGGAGAAAGACAAAGTTATCATTATGCTCAGCACGACATGGAGGTCCATTTAAGTATAAACATGAAGTGGGTATGAACCCCGGTAATGCAGTAAACCATTTCTCTGTTTCTGCTAGGCGCTGCGCTTAGTAAGCGCACTTGTGTGTAGCCCTATTGTTGCACATCCCAAATATATAACTTTCACACCTATGTCACTACTTGGGGTGGAATTGTTCTCTCTGTATCCTACTCTCTGATACACAAAGGAGCACATGGTTTCAGACAAAGGACTGGTTTTCTGCTCACTTCTGCATTCCAGAGGGAGTGGGACAGAGTCCCACACTGGAGTTTCATGTTACAGCTGTATTGTCAGCAGGGAGCAAGAGCTGGGAAGAAGGGGGATCGGAAAGCCCGCAGCGTGTGTCTGTACACCTCTTTAATGGACATAGCAGAGCTCAGTGTACATGATCATAGACAATCAAATACATCATATTCCTGACAATGACAATTAGGGATATTTAAAGAAAGGTTGTACAATATGGGAAGTGGTAAAACAATTTCCAGAAGGAGCTAAAACAAGGTGAAAACTACAATCTCATACGTGAGCAGATTGGAATGGCGACTTTCACGTATCAAATAATCAGACATTATAAGGATGGTGCATCCACCCTGCAGCGACAAGTCACATGACAATAGATTGTTTGCTTGTTATTAAAGTCAAGCAGTGTGAAAAAGCCTCGATCATGGAAGCAGAATACATACAGAACTGTACTGTACTGGACATTGAGCCCTCGTGTGGCTCAGTAGAAATTGATAGAATTTAGCCATGCCAGTAAAAAACGTGTTGTATATTCCCAGTCCACACACAATGACTGTAACCACACAGGGGATAGACGATTGGGTCAAACGCATCCAGAAAACATGTTTTAAAAAATGCCAAAAACAGAGCCCAACAAAAGATCTTATAAAGTCGGGTAGTCCAAATACTGCAAGGTGTGAATGCTGCATTAAATCCAAGGCTACAAGCGCCCTGCTCCCCAAAGAGAGAACTGATGGTCATCAGACAACCTATGAACAAGTGGCTGAAGTCAGCACAAGATGAAACAATAGAAGTGAGCAGATATAACTGAACCCAGAACCAAAGGCTTCAACAAGAAAAATCAAAAGTACATCTGTCTTATAAAACAAGAATAGTCAGTGACGATAAACCCATATGTTGGGAAGACAGGTTTCATCTTTCAAAACAGGAAGCCAATAATTAGATAAAGACAGCATAGGTAGAAATGAAATCAATTGATTACCACTATAGATGTCTGCAAATGCACAAATAGTAAGAGCCCAAAAACCAAGCAATATTCATGTGAAGTTCCATTTTATGAGGGATCTTCAAGAACAATAACTTACGGACTTAAAGTACTACCCAACTGTGGCCATGAGTGTGGATATTTTTGCAAATACATTGACTGCAGAGAAAGACATTGCAGGCTGATGTTGATTTTGGGGCTAGTGGACTGAGTCCTGACTGCTGGAAAAGGTTGTTTAACTGCTTAACAACAGCTGCAGGCTTTTACTGTGGAGGGACCAATTTGTAAAAATGGCAGATAGCACTGTTGCACTATATGACTTCTCTGGCCTGTTTGGTTCCAGTTCTCTTCCTGTATCCTCAAAGTGGTGTTGGTAATGATACAGACTGGCAAATCAAACAGTTCTTTCTTATATAAAGAATATTCATCTTCAAAATGAATCACAAAACTGTACACCACCAGCAAAAGAAAAGATAAACTTGATCAGTGGTCTTCAGATTGATGCGGTAGCGGAGATTGCACCTATAGGACCTTTTTAGAACTATTATATTTCTCATGCATTTTCCCACAATGTCTGAGCAATGAAGATTCTGCTGAAAGCTCAAATCTGCAACAAACCTACCCTCGTTGGTCCACAATGTAACTTTTCAATGTATCAATGTTCCTTGCCAGAATGTTTAGAATCCCTTACAATTGTCATTTCTTTAATTCAGACACATTATTTATTGATGATTTTCTCTCTCTCTCTCTCTCTCTCTATATATACAGTATATATATATATTTATTATTTTCCTCATATGGCAGAAATTACTTCTTCCAGGTATGAGGAACCGAATATTGCGAAAAAGCGGAAGGTACAAATTTGCTGATTGAGAACATGCAAAATGCTCAGAATTTGTCCTTTATAAGGGGGAACATTTCATGTTAGAGTTTTTACTGGTGGAGGAAATCAGCAATGAAAGGGTGTGTGCCGACCACCGCGTGCGTCCTGCTCTGGCTGATAACTACAAGCTCCAGTGAAGACTCCTGTCCAGGTAATTATTGTCATACTTATATTGTCTGTTCAGAGGACTAGGACTCTAGTGCCACCTGTAGGAAGTAGCAATCCTAGAAGTCAACGTCGACCCTTTAACGAGCCTTGTTACGAGGGGCAGTACCCCAAAACACAATGTCTGCAAATTGAGATTCTGGTTTTGGCTTTTATCCTAAGTCATGTGACAAGGCTCGTTAAAGGGTCGACATTGACTTTTAGGATTGCTACTTCCAATAGGTGACACTAGCGTTCTAGTCCTCTTTCTTTCTGAAGAGACAATTTGCATATTTCCCAGAGGAGCGTCGCGGTTTTAAGTCTCCTCATCTCGGTATGCTTGACATGTCATACTTAGTACATCAGATGTGTAGTAACGTAGATCATGTCATGTGCCGACATAATACAGTGGGACAGATTCAAATGAGAAATCTAGCCACAAATCTCAGCCCGACCACCAATGACCACTGAACCCTGCGATCCTGATATTTCAGATCATTACAAACAATCCCAAATATGATTCACTGCAGGCAGCACCTGATACATTGTATGTGGTCAGATGGAGTGTGCCCTCTGGTGTCTAGACATGGTATTGCAGGCTTCATTTTCTGGCCTGCTTTTCTGGGTAATGAATGGCAAATCTTTATTCAGTAATTATGTGTAGTTCTCTGACTCTAAATCACAGCGGATAAGGTTAGATACACGGCTCAGCATACAGTACCACACAGGATAAGATTACATACAAGGCTCAGCAGATGGTATCACATAGAATAGGAGTAGATACACGGCTCAGCAGTCAGCATCACACAGGATAGGATTAGATACACAGCTCAGCAGACAGTATCACACAGGATAGGATTAGATACACAGCTCAGCAGACAGTATCACACAGGATAGGATTAGATACAAGGCTCAGTATACAGTATCACACAGGATAGGATTAGATACACGGCTCAGCAGACAGGATCACACAGGATAGGATTAGATACACAGCTCAGCAGACAGTATCACACAGGATAGGATTAGATACACACCTCAGCAGACAGTATCACACAGGATAGGATTAGATACACGGCTCAGCAGACAGTATCACACAGGATAGGATTAGATACACAGCTCAGCAGACAGTATCACACAATATCGGATTAGATACACAGCTCAGCAGTCGCTATCACACAGGATAGGATTAGATACACAGCTCAGCAGACCGTATCACACAGTATAGGATTAGATACACAGGTCAGCAGACAGTATCACACAGGATAAGATTAGATAAACAGCTCAGCAGACAGTATCACACAGGATAGGATTAGATACACAGCTCAGCAGACAGTATCACAGGATAGGATTAGATACACAGCTCAGCAGACAGTATCAAACAGGATAGGATTAGATACACGGCTCAGCAGACAGTATCACACAGGATAGGATTAGATACACAGCTCAGCAGACAGTATCACACAGGATAGGATTAGATACACGGCTCAGCAGACAGTATCACACAGGATAGGATTAGATACACGGCTCAGCAGACAGTATCACACAGGATAGGATTAGATACACGGCTCAGCAGACAGTATCACACAGGATATTAGATAGCTCAGCAGACAGCATCACAGAGGATAGGATTAGATACACAGCTCACCAGACAGTATCACACAGGATAGGATTAGATAGCTCAGCTGACAATAACAAATAGGATAATATTAGATACACCTCTTCTTGGTATTGAAGGACCATTCTATTGCTTTCTTTTTTCAATCCTTAGATGTGAAGGTGATTGGGGTTGGAGGATCAGACAAGTTGACCATTTTAAGAGGATGTCCAGGAACCCCCGGTCCTCATGGACCCCTAGGACCTGCTGGATCTAAAGGTAAAATGCAATATCTCATGACTTAATTTTTAAAGGTGTATTTCAGTCAATAAAAAATTATATTGACTGTGCATTAATGGTTTTCTCATGAGCAAAAGTTAATTTTAATCGATAGAGGGAATAAAAATAAACTTCACAATTGGATGTATTTAGATAAAATGTCCCTGTGCTGAGATAATCTTATAAATGTGCCCCTGCTGTGTACTGTGTAATGTCTGTGTCTGACCGTGCAGGGACATGGTCTGATCATACCACAGCTCCTGGGCAGAGCAGGACACGAGAGTATACAGACAGGACTGCCGGGATCATAGATGGTTCTTCTTGTGAGGTAAAACATTTCCCTGCCTTTTTACACAATGTGTTACTTCAAAGAAACAATCAGCTGTGATCCCTGCTGTCCTGTCTGTATACTCTTGTTTGCTTCCTCCCCTGCCCAGGAGCTGTGGTATGATCACACCATGTTCCTGCAGGGTCAGACAGGCCATTACACAGTACACAGCAGGGCCACATTTATAAGATTATCTCAGAACAGGGACATTTTATTTAAACACATCCAATTGTGGAAATTATTATTATTCCAAGACCTATTGATTAAAATCAACTTTTGATCATGGAAAAAACCCTTTAAGCATACCTCCCAACCGTCCTGGATCCAGCGGGATCCCGTCCCGATTTTGACAGTCAGCCCCGCGATCCCAGCATGACATTAGTTGTCCCGCACTGTTGGGAGGTGTGTATATCACCCGGTCAGCTCCCTGAGTCCCTGCATCCGCTGAGCAGCACACCACATATTGGCTGCTCTGTGCGCACAGGACCTGTGATGAGGTCACAGGATGGGAGGAGTCAGGGGTCACATGATCGGGAGGACCTCCATGTGCAGGACTCCGCTGGTTGTCATGGCGCTGGAGGAGGGTAAGCGTATGTGTGAGGTCAGAACGTGTTTACAGTGTGGATGTAGCAGAGCCATGTGTGTACGAGGTGTATGGATCGGAGCAGCGTGTGAAAGGTGTATGGAGCGGAGTCGTGTGTGTAAGAGGTGTACGGAGCCGTGTGTACGAGGTGTACGGAGCACAGCCACGTGTGTACGAGGTGTACCGAGTGGAGCAGCATGTGAAAGGTGTATGGAGCAGAGTCGTGTGTGTAAGCTGTGTACGGAGCGGAGCCATGTGTGTAAGAGGTGTGCGGATCGGAGCAGAGTGTGAAAGGTGTATGGAGCAGAGTCGTGTGTGTATGAGGTGTACGGAGCGGAGCCACGTATGTACGAGGTGTGCAGAGCAGAGCCACGGGTGTACGAGGTGTTTACAAGGTATACGGAGCGGAGCAGTGTGTGCAATGTGTATGGAGTGGAGCCGTGTGTGTACGAGATGTATGGAGAGGAACCGTGTGTGTATGAGGTGTACGGAGCGGAGCCGTGTGTGTGCAAGGTATACGGAGAGGAGCAGCGTGTGCAATGTGTATGGAGCGGAGCCATGTGTGTACGAGGTGTACGGAGTGGTGCCGTGTGTGTACGAGATGTATGGAGAGGAGCCGTGTGTGTATGAGGTGTACGGAGCAGAGCCGTGTGTGTGCAAGGTATACGGAGCGGAGCAGCGTGTGCAATGTGTATGGAGTGGAGCCGTGTGTGTATGAGGTGTACGGAGTGGAGCCGTGTGTGTATGAGGTGTACGGAGCGGAGCCGCATGTGCAAGGTGTATGCAGCGCAGTCGTGTGTGTACGAGGTGTATGGAGTGGAGCCGTGTGTGTACGAGATGTATGGAGAGGAGCCGTGTGTGTGCAAGGTATACGGAGCGGAGCAGCGTGTGCAATGTGTATGGAGTGGAGCCGTGTGTGTACGAGATGTATGGAGAGGAGCCGTGTGTATAAGGTGTATGGAGCGGAGCCGTGTGTGTGCAAGGTATACGGAGCGGAGCAGCGTGTGCAATGTGTATGGAGCGGAGCCATGTGTGTACGAGGTGTACGGAGTGGTGCCGTGTGTGTACGAGATGTATGGAGAGGAGCCGTGTGTGTATGAGGTGTACAGAGCGGAGCCGTGTGTGTGCAATGTGTATGGAGTGCCGTGTGTGTACGAGGTGTACAGAGTGGTGCCGTGTGTGTACGAGATGTATGGAGAGGAGCCGTCTGTGTATGAGGTGTAGGGAGCGGAGCCGTGTGTGTACGAGGTGTACGGAGTGGTGCCGTGTGTGTACGAGATGTATGGAGAGGAGCCGTGTGTGTACGAGGTGTACGGAGCGGAACCGTGTATGTACGAGGTGTAGGGAGCAGAGCCGTGTGTGTACGAGGTGTACGGAGTGGTGCCGTGTGTGTACGAGATGTATGGAGAGGAGCCGTGTGTGTATGAGGTGTATGGAGTGGAGTCGTGTGTGTGCAAGGTATAAGGAGCGGAGCAGCATGTGCAATGCGTATGGAGCGGAGCCGTGTGTGTACGAGGTGTACGGAGTGGAGCCGTGTGTGTACGAGGTGTACGGAGTGGAGCTGTGTGTGTATGAGGTGTACGGAGCGGAGCCGTGTGTGTACGAGGTGTATGGAGCGGAGCCGTGTGTGTACGAGGTGTACGGAGTGGAGCCGTGTGTGTACGAGGTGTATGGAGAGGAGCCGTGTGTGTACGAGGTGTACGGAGCGGAGCCGTGTATGTACGAGGTGTAGGGAGCAGAGCTGTGTTTGTACGAGGTGTACGGAGTGGTGCCGTGTGTGTATGAGATGTATGGAGAGGAGCCATGTGTGTATGAGGTGTACGGAGCAGAGCCGTGTGTGCGCAAGGTATAAGGAGCGGAACAGCGTGTGCAATGTGTATGGAGTGGAGCCCTGTGTGTACGAGGTGTACGGAGTGGAGCCGTGTGTGTATGAGGTGTACGGAGCGGAGCCGCATGTGCAAGGTGTATGCAGCGCAGTCGTGTGTGTATGAGGTGTATGGAGCGGAGCTGTGTGTACGAGATGTATGGAGAGGAGCCGTGTGTGTGCAAGGTATACGGAGTGGAGCAGCGTTGCAATGTGTATGGAGTGGAGCCGTGTGTGTACGAGATGTATGGAGTGGAGCCGTGTGTGTATGAGGTGTATGGAGCGGAGCTGTGTGTACGAGATGTATGGAGAGGAGCCGTGTGTGTGCAAGGCATACGGAGCTGAGCAGCGTGTGCAATGTGTATGGAGCGGAGCCATGTGTATGAGGTGTACGGAGTGGTGTCGTGTGTGTACGAGATGTATGGAGAGGAGCCGTGTGTGTATGAGGTGTACGGAGCGGAGCCGTGTGTGTTGTGAATTCTGTGGCAGAGCTCCCTCCTGTGGTCACAAGTGGTACTTCGGCTGATTCTCTCTATGAGCTTCCGTTGGTGGAGGAAAGTGGTACTGCGGCTTCTGAGTTTCCTTCCTCAGTTGATGTGGTGACGTCGTTAGGTGCTGCTCTATTTAACTCCACCTAGTGCTTTGATCCTGGCTTCCAGTCAATGTTCTAGTATTGGACTTGCTTCCTCCTGGATCGTTCCTTTGGCCTGCTGCTCTGCATAGCTAAGTTCCGCTTTTGTTATTTTTGTTTGCTGTTTTTTCTGTCCTGCTTGCTTATTTGTTTTTTTCTTGCTTGCTGGAAGCTCTGGGACGCAGAGGGTGTACCTCCGTACCGTTAGTCGGTACGGAGGGTCTTTTTGCCCCCTTTGCGTGGTTGTTTGTAGGGTTTTGTGTTGACCGCAAAGTTACCTTTCCTATCCTCGCTCTGTTCAGAAAGTCGGGCCTCACTTTGCTAAATCTATTTCATCTCTGCGTTTGTCTTTTCATCTTACTCACAGTCATTATATGTGGGGGGCTGCCTTTTCCTTTGGGGTATTTCTCTGAGGCAAGGTAGGCTTATTTTCTATCTTCAGGCTAGCTAGTTTCTCAGGCTGTGCCGAGTTGCATAGGGAGCGTTAGGCGCAATCCACGGCTGCCTTTAGTGTGGTTGGAGAGGATTAGGGTTTGCGGTCAGCAGAGTTCCCACGTCTCAGAGCTCGTTCTATGTTTTTGGGTTATTGTCAGGTCACTGTATGTGCTCTGACTTCTATGTCCATTGTGGTACTGAATTACCTAATCATAACACGTGAGTGTGCAATGTTTATGGAGCGGAGCCGTGTGTGTACGAGGTATACGGAGTGGTGCCGTGTGTATACGAGATGTATGGAGAGGAGCCGTGTGTGTACGAGGTGTACGGAGCGGAGTCGTGTATGTACGAGGTGTACGGAGCGGAGCCGTGTGTGTACGAGGTGTACGGAGTGGTGCCGTGTGTGTACGAGATGTATGGAGAGGAGCCGTGTGTGTATGAGGTGTGCGGAGCGGAGCCGTGTGTGTGCAAGGTATACGGAGCGGAGCAGCATGTGCAATGCGTATGGAGCGGAGCCGTGTGTGTACGAGGTGTACGGAGTGGAGCCGTGTGTGTACGAGGTGTACGGAGTTGAGCCGTGTGTGTATGAGGTGTATGGAGAGGAGCCGTGTATGTATGAGGTGTACGGAGCGGAGCCGTGTGTGTGCAAGGTATACAGAGCGGAGCAGCGTGTGCAATGTGTATGGAGTGGAGCCGTGTGTGTACGAGGTGTACGGAGTGGAGCCATGTGTGTATGAGTCGTACGGAGCAGAGCCGTGTGTGTATGAGGTGTATGGAGCGGAGCCGCATGTGCAAGGTGTATGCAGCGCAGTCGTGTGTACAAGGTGTATGGAGCGGAGCCGTGTGTGTACGAGATGTATGGAGAGGAGCCGTGTGTGTATGAGGTGTATGGAGCGGAGCCGTGTGTGTGCAAGGTATACGGAGCGGAGCAGCGTGTGCAATGTGTATGGAGTGGAGCCGTGTGTGTGTACGAGATGTATGGAGAGGAGCCATGTGTGTATGAGGTGTATGGAGCGGAGCCGTGTGTGTGCAAGGTATACGGAGCGGAGCAGCGTGTGCAATGTGTATGGAGCGGAGCCATATGTGTACGAGGTGTACAGAGTGGTGCCGTGTGTGTATGAGGTGTACGGAGCAGAGCAGTGTGTGTACGAGGTGTACGGAGCGGAGCCGCATGTGAAAGGTGTATGGAGCAGAGCCGTGTGTGTACGAGGTGTACGGAGTGGTGCCGTGTGTGTACGAGGTGTACAGAGTGGTGCCGTGTGTGTACGAGATGTACGGAGAGGAGCCGTGTGTGTATGAGGTGTACGGAGCGGAGCCATGTGTGTGCAATGTGCATGGAGCGGAGCCGTGTGTGTACGAGGTGTACGGAGTGGTGCCGTGTGTGTATGAGATGTATGGAGAGGAGCCGTGTGTGTACGAGGTGTAGGGAGCGGAGCCGTGTGTGTACGAGGTGTACGGAGTGGTGCCGTGTGTGTACGAGATGTATGGAGAGGAGCCGTGTGTGTACGAGGTGTACGGAGCGGAGCCGTGTATGTACGAGGTGTAGGGAGCAGAGCCGTGTGTGTACGAGGTGTACGGAGTGGTGCTGTGTGTGTACGAGATGTATGGAGAGGAGCCGTGTGTGTATGAGGTGTACGGAGAGGAGTCGTGTGTGTGCAAGGTATAAGGAGCGGAGCAGCATGTGCAATGCGTACGGAGTGGAGCCGTGTGTGTATGAGGTGTACGGAGTGGAGCCGTGTGTGTATGTTGTGTACGGAGTGGAGCCGTGTGTGTATGAGGTGTATGGAGCGGAGCCGTGTGTGTACGAGGTGTATGGAGCGGAGCCGTGTGTGTACGAGGTGTAAGGAGCGGAGCCGTGTGTGTACGAGGTGTACGGAGCGGAGCCATGTATGTACGAGGTGTAGGGAGCAGAGCCGTGTGTGTACGAGGTGTACGGAGTGGTGCCGTGTGTGTACGAGATGTATGGAGAGGAGCCGTGTGTGTATGAGGTGTATGGAGTGGAGTCGTGTGTGTGCAAGGTATAAGGAGCGGAGCAGCATGTGCAATGCGTATGGAACGGAGCCGTGTGTGTACGAGGTGTACGGAGTGGAGCCGTGTGTGTACAAGGTGTACGGAGTGGAGCCGTGTGTGTATGAGGTGTACGGAGCGGAGCCGTGTGTGTATGAGATGTATGGAGCGGAGCCGCATGTGAAAGGTGTATGGAGCGGAGTCGTGTGTGTACGAGGTGTATGGAGCGGAGTCGCATGTGTACGAGATGTACGGAGCTGAGCCCCATGTGAAAGGTGTATGGAGCGGAGTCGTGTGTGTGCGAGGTGTATGGAGCAGAGTCGCATGTGTACGAGGTGTACGGAGCGGACGCTGGCTGTGTCGGATCGGAGCGGATATTGCTCCTCGCTCTGACACTGACTGGCACAGGAGACACGGAGAGGTCTTTATCAGTGGCGTATCACAGCTGCAGCAACGTGAGCAGTCAGCGGCGCAGCTGGATGACACCATTCAGCGCCATGGGAATGGAAGCTGCCGGCTGCTGCGAGGGTGCGCGGTGAAAGGTGTGTGTGTGTAGTGATGGAGAAGGCAATGATGGGGGTGGGGTAACCATGTGTGGCCATTATACTGTACCCAGCATTCTGTGGGGCCATTATACTGTATGGAGCATCGTGTGGGGCCATTATACTGTATGGAGCATCGTGTGGGGCTATTATACTGTACCCAGCATTATGTGTGGCCATTATACTGTACCCAGCATCGTGTGGGGACATTATACTGTACAAAGCATCATGTGGGGCCATTATACTGTATGGACCATCACATGGGGCAAGTATACTGTACGCAGCATCATGTGGGGCCATTGTACAGTATGGAGCATAATGTGGCCATTATACAATATGGAGCATTATGTGTGGCCATTATACAGTATGGGGCACTGTGTGGCCATTATACAGTATGGAGCATCATGTGGAGCCATTATTGTTATGACCTGGTGGTCAGGACAATAATGGACCTGGTGGTTAAGAGCACACGGAATGACCTGATAATTACTGATAATAAGGACGAGCTCTGGGACGTGGGAACTCTGCTGACCGCAATCCCTAAACCTATCAAACACACTAGAAATAGCCGTGGATTGCGCCTAACGCTCCCTATGCAACTCGGCACAGCCTAAGAAACTAGCTAGCCCTGAAGATAGAAAAATAAAGCCTACCTTGCCTCAGAGAAATTCCCCAAAGGAAAAGGCAGCCCCCCACATATAATGACTGTGAGTAAAGATGAAAATACAAACATAGAGATGAAATAGATTTAGCAAAGTGAGGCCCGACTTACTGAACAGACCGAGGATAGGAAAGGTTACTTTGCGGTCAGCACAAAAACCTACAAAAAAACCACGCAGAGGGCGCAAAAAGACCCTCCGCACCGACTCACAGTGCGGAGGCGCTCCCTCTGCGTCCCAGAGCTTCCAGCAAGCAAGACAACAAATTAAATAGCAAGCTGGACAGAAAAATAGCAAACCAAAGAAATACAAGCTGGAACTTAGCTTCTGATTGGAAGACAGGTCACAAGAACGATCCAGGAGTGAACTAGACCAATACTGGAACATTGACAGGTGGCATGGAGCAAAGATCTAAGTGGAGTTAAATAGAGCAGCAGCTAATGAATTAACCTCGTCACCTGTGAAACTCAGAAACACCCACCAGAGGAAGTCCATGGACAGAACCAGCCGAAGTACCATTCATGACCACAGGAGGGAGCCCGACAACAGAATTCACAACACATTATACAGTAAGGAGCATCATGTGTGGCCATTATACAGTATGGAGCATCATGTGTGGACATTATATAGTACGAAGCATCATGTGGGGCTCTTATACAGTATGGAGCATAATGTAGCCATTATACAGTATGGAGCATCATGCATCATGTGTGGCCATTATACAGTATGGAGCATCATGTGTAGCCATTATACAGTATGGAGCATCATGTGGTCATTATACAGTATGGAGCATCATGTGTGGCCATTATACAGTATGGAGCACTGTGTGGCCATTATACAGTATGGAGCACTGTATGGCCAATATAGAGTATGGAGCATCATGTGGAGCCATTATACAGTATGGAGCATCATGTGTGGCCATTATACAGTATGGAGCATCATGTGGAGCCATTATACAGTATGGAGCATCATGTGTGGCCATTATACAGTATGCAGCATCATGTGGGCCCATTATACTGTATGGAGCATCACGTGGGGCCAGTACACTGTACGCAGCAACATTTGGGGCCATTATACAGTACGGAGCATCATGTGGGGCCATTATAGTTATAGTTATTATTAAGGTTGAAGGAAGACTATAAGTCCATCTAGTTCAACCCATAGCCTAACCCAACATGCCCTAACATGTTGATCCAGAGGAAGGCAAAAAAAAACCATGTGGCAAAGAGTAAGCTCCACATTGGGGAAAAAAATTCCTTCCCGACTCCACATACGGCAATCAGACTAGTTCCCTGGATCAACGCCCTATCAAGGAATCTAGTGTATATACCCTGTAACTTTATACTTTTCCAGAAAGGTATCCAATCCCCTCTTAAATTTAAGTAATGAATCACTCATTACAACATCATACGGCAGAGAGTTCCATAGTCTCACTGCTCTTACACTAAAGAATCCACGTCTGTTATTATGCTTAAACCTTTTTTCCTCCAAACGCAGAGGATGCCCCCTAGTCCCGGTTTCAGGTATTATACAGTATGGAGCATCATGTGTAGCCATTATACAGTATGGAGCGCTGTGTGGCCATATTTTTTTGTTTCTAATTATTGTTTATGAAACATTGTGATCAGAAGTGCTAAATGGGTGTGGTTGGGGCGTGACTAGTTGTGAAATGGGTGTGGTCAGAGGTGTGGCCTAAAATTTGCCGCTGCGCATGCCGCTAACTTTGTCCCTCTTTCCCTTCCTCGACAGTTGGTTGGTATGCTTTAAGTATGATTTTATTCAATGTCTGGCAGAGAATAACATTTCTGGTATCAACACTTTATCGGGGCAGTGTGTGAAGGGGGCTGGCTGCACATCTTAATAGCTATGCACAGTTCCTGTTAGGCCTCTTTCACACTTCAGTTATTTGGCGTCAGTCACTACCGACATAGTGACGGATTGACGGATCCGTCACAATTGTTGCGAAAACGGTTCTAACGGATCCGTTTTTTTGACGGATCAGTTACTTGGGGGTTGTCTGGGAGAAGTATCTACTTTTTGGAGCATGCGCAATTGAAAAAACGGATTGGGGCGACGGATCCGCCGAAAAAACGGTTGCGGCGGATCCGTCGCCCATAGGCGCCCATTCTATGGAATGGCGGACGCGATGGATCCGTCGCGATCCGCCATTTCGGCGTTGACAAAAAACGTTACAATGTCCGTCTATTTTCAGAAAACGTCCGCCAAATTTCGACGGATCCGTCGCATGGCGGATGGAACGGACGACCATCCGTCACAATCCGTCACTAATGCAAGTCTATGGGAAAATAACGGATCCGTCAAAAAAAATGACGGATCCGTTATTTGACGAAAATGGCGGTTTTAGACTGACGCCAAATAACTGAAGTGTGAAAGAGGCCTTACATGTCCAGACTGTACTGTGCTGGAGACAATCTGCAAGCGGAACTACAAGGAGGAGAGATGAGCACTTGCAGCTGAAGGTCGGAGAATATTTCAGACAAAAAATAATAAGAAATTGAATTATTATCTAATTTTGAAAACATTTAATAAACATCGATATTTGGCTGAAACCCGTTTATCTGATTTCATGTTGAATCCTGTGAAGGTTTAAAGTCTGATATTCAGTCTCTTATATTCTTAGGGGAGAGCGGGACACCAGGAATCCCAGGAAAAATGGGTCCACAAGGGGTTAAAGGAGATAAAGGTACAAAAATCAATATTTTATATTCCTCAGAGAGAGAAGCAGCCACCACCTTGGATATAATTATGTGGAGAAAGCTGGTACAACCTGGGCATCTCCTATATATAATTATATATGTACAGCTGGTATAACCTGGGCATCTCCTGTATATAATTATATATGTACAGCTGGTATAACCTGGCCATCTCCTATATATAATTATATATGTACTGCTGGTACAACCTGGGCATCTCCTATATATAATTATATATAATTATATATGTACAGATGGTATAACCTGGGCATCTCCTATATATAATTATATATGTACTGCTGGTACAACCTTGGCATCTCCTGTATATAATTATATATGTACAGCTGGTATAACCTGGGCATCTCCTATATATAATTATATATATACAGCTGGTATAACCTGGACATCTCCTGTATATAATTATATATGTACAGCCGGTATAACCTGGACATCTCCTATGTATAATTGTTTATGTACAGCTGGTATAACCTGGGTATCCCCTATATATAATTATATATGTACAGCTGGTATAACCTGGGCATCTCCTGTATATAATTATATAACTCGTATGTATAGCTGGTATAACCTGGGCATCTCTTGTATATAATTATATATATATATATAGCTGGTATAACCTGGGCATCTCCTGTATATAATTATATATGTACAGCTGGTATAACCTGGGCATCTCTTGTATATAATTATATATGTACAGCTGGTATAACCTGGGCATCTTTTGTATATAATTATATATGTAAAGCTGGTATAACCTGGGCATCTCTTGTATATAATTATATATGTATAGCTGGTATAACCTGGGCATCTCTTGTATATAATTATATATATAAAAATGTCTTTTTTCGGCCTTACTAACTATGTTACTATGTTACTATATACAGTGGGGCAAAAAAGTATTTAGTCAGTCAGCAATAGTGCAAGTTCCACCACTTAAAAAGATGAGAGGCGTCTGTAATTTACATCATAGGTAGACCTCAACTATGGGAGACAAACTGAGAAAAAAAAATCCAGAAAATCATATTGTCTGTTTTTTTTATCATTTTTTTTGCATTTTATGGTGGAAAATAAGTATTTGGTCAGAAACAAACAATCAAGATTTCTGGCTCTCACAGACCTGTAACTTCTTCTTTAAGAGTCTCCTCTTTCCTCCACTCATTACCTGTAGTAATGGCACCTGTTTAAACTTGTTATCAGTATAAAAAGACACCTGTGCACACCCTCAAACAGTCTGACTCCAAACTCCACTATGGTGAAGACCAAAGAGCTGTCAAAGGACACCAGAAACAAAATTGTAGCCCTGCACCAGGCTGGGAAAACTGAATCTGCAATAGCCAACCAGCTTGGACTGAAGAAATCAACAGTGGGAGCAATAATTAGAAAATGGAAGACATACAAGACCACTGATAATCTCCCTCGATCTGGGGCTCCACGCAAAATCCCACCCCGTGGGGTCAGAATGATCACAAGAACGGTGAGCAAAAATCCCAGAACCACGCGGGGGGACCTAGTGAATGTACTGCAGAGAGCTGGGACCAATGTAACAAGGCCTACCATAAGTAACACACTACGCCACCATGGACTCAGATCCTGCAGTGCCAGACGTGTCCCACTGCTTAAGCCAGTACATGTCCGGGCCCGTCTGAAGTTTGCTAGAGAGCATTTGGATGATCCAGAGGAGTTTTGGGAGAATGTCCTATGGTCTGATGAAACCAAACTGGAACTGTTTGGTAGAAACACAACTTGTCGTGTTTGGAGGAAAAAGAATACTGAGTTGCATCCATCAAACACCATACCTACTGTAAAGCATGGTGGTGGAAACATCATGCTTTGGGGCTGTTTCTCTGCAAAGGGGCCAGGATGACTGATCCGGGTACATGAAAGAATGAATGGGGCCATATATCGTGAGATTTTGAGTGCAAACCTCCTTCCATCAGCAAGGGCATTGAAGATGAAACGTGGCTGGGTCTTTCAACATGACAATGATCCAAAGCACACCGCCAGGGCAACGAAGGAGTGGCTTCGTAAGAAGCATTTCAAGGTCCTGGAGTGGCCTAGTCAGTCTCCAGATCTCACCCCTATAGAAAACCTTTGGAGGGAGTTGAAAGTCCGTGTTGCCAAGCGAAAAGCCAAAAACATCACTGCTCTAGAGGAGATCTGCATGGAGGAATGGGCCAACATACCAACAACAGTGTGTGGCAACCTTGTGAAGACTTACAGAAAACGTTTGACCTCTGTCATTGCCAACAAAGGATGTATTACAAAGTATTGAGATGAAATTTTGTTTCTGACCAAATACTTATTTTCCACCATAATATGCAAATAAAATGTTAAAAAAACAGACAATGTGATTTTCTGGATTTTTTTTTCTCAGTTTGTCTCCCATAGTTGAGGTCTACCTATGATGTAAATTACAGACGCCTCTCATCTTTTTAAGTAGTGGAACTTGCACTATTGCTGACTGACTAAATACTTTTTTGCCCCACTGTATATATAGCTGGTATAACCTGGGCATCTCTTGTATATAATTATATATGTATAGTTGGTATAACCTGGGCATCTCTTGTATATAATTATATATATATAGCTGGTATAACCTGGGCATCTCCTGTATATAATTATATATGTACTAGATTGTGGCCCGATTCTAACGCATCGGGTATTCTAGAATATGCATGTCCCCGTAGTATATGGACAATGATGATTCCAGAATTTGCGGCAGACTGGAGGACTGATCAATATAGATGTGTCAGGAGGACTGATCAATATAGAAGTGTCAGGAGGACTGATCAATATAGAAGTGTCAATCAGAGACGCGGGATTTCTACGTCGATGCTGTGCCCGTCGCTGATTGGTCGAGGCCTGGCGGCCTCGACCAATCAGAGAGCCGGGATTTCCAGGACAGACAGACAGACAGACAGACAGACGGAAAAACCCTTAGGCAATTATATATATAGATCAGGAGGACTGATCAATATAGAAATGTCAGGAGGACTGATCAATACAGATGTGTCAGGAGGACTGATCAATATAGAGGTATCAGGAGGACTGATCAATATAGAAGTGTCAGGAGGACTGATCAATATAGAAGAGTCAGGAGGACTGATCAATATAGAGGTATCAGGAGGACTGATCAATATAGAGGTATCAGGAGGACTGATCAATATAGAAGTGTCAGGAGGACTGATCAATATAGAGGTGTCAGGAGGACTGATCAATATAGGTGTCAGGAGGACTGATCAATATAGGTGTCAGGAGGACTGATCAATATAGAAGTGTCAGGAGGACTGATCAATATAGAGGTGTCAGGAGGACTGATCAATATAGAAGTGTCAGGAGGACTGATCAATATAGAGGTGTCAGGAGGACTGATCAATATAGAGGTATCAGGAGGACTGATCAATATAGATGTGTCAGGAGGACTGATCAATATAGAATGTCAGGAGGACTGATCAATATAGAAGTGTCAGGAGGACTTATCAATATAGAGGTATCAGGAGGACTGATCAGTATAGAAGTGTCAGGAGGACTGATCAATATAGGTGTCAGGAGGACTGATCAATATAGAAGTGTCAGGAGGACTGATCAATATAGAGGTGTCAGGAGGACTGATCAATATAGAAGTGTCATGAGGACTGATCAATATAGAAGTGTCAGGAGGACTGATCAATATGGAGGTGTCAGGAGGACTGATCAATATAGAAGTGTCAGGAGGACTGATCAATATAGAAGTGTCAGGAGGACTGATCAATATAGAATGTCAGGAGGACTGATCAATATAGAGGTGTCAGGAGGACTGATCAATATAGAAGTGTCAGGAGGACTGATCAATATAGAGGTGTCAGGAGGACTGATCAATATAGAGGTGTCAGGAGGACTGATCAATATAGATGTGTCAGGAGGACTGATCAATATAGAATGTCAGGAGGACTGATCAATATAGAATGTCAGGAGGACTTATCAATATAGAAGTGTCAGGAGGACTGATCAATATAGAAGTGTCAGGAGGACTGATCAATATAGAGGTGTCAGGAGGACTGATCAATATAGAGGTATCAGGAGGACTGATCAATATAGATGTGTCAGGAGGACTGATCAATATAGAATGTCAGGAGGACTGATCAATATAGAGGTGTCAGGAGGACTGATCAATATAGAAGTGTCAGGAGGACTGATCAATATAGAGGTGTCAGGAGGACTGATCAATATAGAGGTGTCAGGAGGACTGATCAATATAGGTGTCAGGAGGACTGATCAATATAGAAGTGTCAGGAGGACTGATCAATATAGAAGTGTCAGGAGGACTGATCAATATAGAAGTGTCAGGAGGACTGATCAATATAGAAGTGTCAGGAGGACTGATCAATATAGAAGTGTCAGGAGGACTGATCAATATAGAGGTGTCAGGAGGACTGATCAATATAGAGGTGTCAGGAGGACTGATCAATATAGATGTGTCAGGAGGACTGATCAATATAGAATGTCAGGAGGACTGATCAATATAGAGGTGTCAGGAGGACTGATCAATATAGAAGTGTCAGGAGGACTGATCAATATAGAGGTATCAGGAGGACTGATCAATATAGAAGTGTCAGGAGGACTGATCAATATAGGTGTCAGGAGGACTGATCAATATAGAAGTGTCAGGAGGACTGATCAACATAGAGGTGTCAGGAGGACTGATCAATATAGAAGTGTCATGAGGACTGATCAATATAGGTGTCAGGAGGACTGATCAATATAGAAGTGTCAGGAGGACTGATCAATATAGGTGTCAGGAGGACTGATCAATATAGAAGTGTCAGGAGGACTGATCAACATAGAGGTGTCAGGAGGACTGATCAATATAGAAGTGTCATGAGGACTGATCAATATAGGTGTCAGGAGGACTGATCAATATAGAAGTGTCAGGAGGACTGATCAATATAGGTGTCAGGAGGACTGATCAATATAGAAGTGTCAGGAGGACTGATCAACATAGAGGTATCAGGAGGACTGATCAATATAGAAGTGTCATGAGGACTAATCAATATAGAAGTGTCAGGAGGACTGATCAATACAGAAGTGTCAGGAGGACTGATCAATACAGAAGTGTCAGGAGGACTGATCAATATAGAAGTGTCAATCAGAGACGTGGGATTTCTACGTCGATGCTGTGCCGGCCTCTGATTGGTCGAGGCCGACAGGGATCAGAGAGCCGGGATGTCTACGTCCTTTATGACATCATCGTCGCTGTGCCCGTCGCTGATTGGTCGAGGCCTGGCGGCCTCGACCAATCAGAGACGCGGGATTTCTACGTCGATGCCGTGCCGGTTTCTGATTGGTCGAGGCCTGGCGGCCTCGACCAATCAGAGAGCCGGGATTTCCAGGACAGACAGACAGACAGAAAGACAGACAGACAGACAGACAGACGGAAAAACCCTTAGACAATTATATATATAGATAGCTGGTATAACCTGGGCACCTCTTGTATATAATTATATATGTATAGCTGGTATAACCTGGGCATCTCCTGTATATAATTATATATATACTAGATTGTGGCCCGATTCTAACGCATCGGGTATTCTAGAATATGCATGTCCCCGTAGTATATGGACAATGATGATTCCAGAATTTGCGGCAGACTGGAGGACTGATCAATATAGAGGTATCAGGAGGACTGATCAATATAGAAGTGTCAGGAGGACTGATCAATACAGAAGTGTCAGGAGGACTGATCAATATAGAAGTGTCAATCAGAGACGCGGGATTTCTACGTCGATGCTGTGCCCGTCGCTGATTGGTCGAGGCCTGGCGGCCTCGACCAATCAGAGAGCCGGGATATCCAGGACAGACAGACAGACAGACAGACAGACAGACAGACGGAAAAACCCTTAGGCAATTATATATATAGATCAGGAGGACTGATCAATATAGAAATGTCAGGAGGACTGATCAATACAGATGTGTCAGGAGGACTGATCAATATAGAGGTATCAGGAGGACTGATCAATATAGAAGTGTCAGGAGGACTGATCAATATAGAGGTGTCAGGAGGACTGATCAATATAGAAGAGTCAGGAGGACTGATCAATATAGAGGTATCAGGAGGACTGATCAATATAGAGGTATCAGGAGGACTGATCAATATAGAAGTGTCAGGAGGACTGATCAATATAGAGGTGTCAGGAGGACTGATCAATATAGAGGTGTCAGGAGGACTGATCAATATAGAGGTGTCAGGAGGACTGATCAATATAGAGGTGTCAGGAGGACTGATCAATATAGGTGTCAGGAGGACTGATCAATATAGGTGTCAGGAGGACTGATCAATATAGAAGTGTCAGGAGGACTGATCAATATAGAGGTGTCAGGAGGACTGATCAATATAGAAGTGTCAGGAGGACTGATCAATATAGAAGAGTCAGGAGGACTGATCAATATAGAGGTATCAGGAGGACTGATCAATATAGAGGTATCAGGAGGACTGATCAATATAGAAGTGTCAGGAGGACTGATCAATATAGAGGTGTCAGGAGGACTGATCAATATAGAGGTATCAGGAGGACTGATCAATATAGAGGTGTCAGGAGGACTGATCAATACAGAAGTGTCAGGAGGACTGATCAATATAGAATGTCAGGAGGACTGATCAATATAGAGGTGTCAGGAGGACTGATCAATATAGAAGTGTCAGGAGGACTGATCAATATAGAGGTATCAGGAGGACTGATCAATATAGATGTGTCAGGAGGACTGATCAATATAGAATGTCAGGAGGACTGATCAATATAGAGGTGTCAGGAGGACTGATCAATATAGAAGTGTCAGGAGGACTGATCAATATAGAAGTGTCATGAGGACTGATCAATATAGAAGTGTCAGGAGGACTGATCAATATAGAGGTGTCAGGAGGACTGATCAATATAGAAGTGTCAGGAGGACTGATCAATATAGAATGTCAGGAGGACTGATCAATATAGAAGTGTCAGGAGGACTGATCAATATAGAAGTGTCAGGAGGACTGATCAATATAGAAGTGTCAGGAGGAATGATCAATATAGAAGTGTCAGGAGGACTGATCAATATAGAAGTGTCAGGAGGACTGATCAATATAGAAGTGTCAGGAGGACTGATCAATATAGAAGTGCCAGGAGGACTGATCAATATTGAGGTATCAGGAGGACTGATCAATATTGAGGTATCAGGAGGACTGATCAATATAGAAGTGTCAGGAGGACTGATCAATACAGAAGTGTCAGGAGGACTGATCAATACAGAAGTGTCAGGAGGACTGATCAATATAGAAGTGTCAATCAGAGACGTGGGATTTCTACGTCGATGCTGTGCCGGCCTCTGATTGGCCGGGATGTCTACGTCCTTTATGACATCATCGTCGCTGTGCCCGTCGCTGATTGGTCGAGGCCTGGCGGCCTCGACCAATCAGAGACGCGGGATTTCTACGTCGATGCTGTGCCGGTCTCTGATTGGTCGAGGCCTGGTGGCCTCGACCAATCAGAGAGCCGGGATTTCCAGGACAGACAGACAGAAAGACAGACAGACAGACAGACGGAAAAACCCTTAGACAATTATATATATAGATATATATACCACCGGTATAACCTGAGCATCTCCTGTATATAATTCTATATGTACAGCTGGGATAAAGTGGGCATTTTTTGTATGTAACTATAAATGTACAGCCAGTAAAAGCTGGTCATTTTCTATATATAATAATATATGTACAGCTGGTATAACCAGGGTATATTATATATACAATTATATATGAACAGCTTGTATAACATGGGTATATTCTGTACATTATGTGTACCGTATTAATTACAGTAAATGTCACTGTTTTCTCTCTAGGAGATGCGGGAGTTTGTCCTCAGCACAGTAAGTTGTGAGATTTATATTAAATTCCTTTTTTATTCATCAATTAGTTACATTTATAATTAAATTGATTTTCATTGATTATTCTAAAGACAATTCATTTCATTTTTTATTTGATATTCTCTATGATCCATTGATGGTCTTTCTTCAGCTGCCCAGAACTGTAAGGATCTGCTGGATCAGGGTCAGTCTCTCACTGGGTGGTACACGGTCTATCCAGAAGGTGGCGCTCCTCTCACTGTCCTGTGTGACATGGAGCGTGATGGAGGCGGCTGGACAGTGAGTTTCCCCCTGCAGTAATATTACTTATCTGTACCTGGGAAAGCTGAGTGACATATTGGACACACTTGTACTGAGTGAGGCTTTTTTTTCTCGTAGGTGTTCCAGAGGCGCATGGACGGTTCTGTGGATTTTTTTAGGGCCTGGAATGATTATAAGAAGGGATTTGGCCATCAGAGCAGTGAATTCTGGCTGGGAAATGACAACCTTCATCGTCTGACTTATTCCGGTAATGACGGAGTTCAGGGTCCTCGCTGGCTGGTTTGTTGTTACAGTCTGTAACTATTTGTCTATAAAGTTATATAAAGCAAAGTGATAAGTGGCACCATCAGTTTCTGTACATCCCAGTCCCAACCTAATGCGTTAGAATTCACATGTAAAGCGCCATGGAATAAATGGCGCTATAACAATAAATAATAATAATAATTACCTGTACTGAGCAATAGAACTCAATGTCAGGCGATATCTGCAAAAGCAAGGAAGATTTTAAGGTGTATAAAAAGAGAATAAACCTGAGATCCCAATGTAATATTACCCATGTATGGTTCCTTCCTAAGCCCACATCCTCAACATGGGATCCAGTTTTGGGCTCCACATTTTACTACGGATTAAGGAAAACTAGAGACGGTTTGAAATTGGGCACTTAGATATTGTTCTGGAAGGTCAGGGATATGGCCTGACTACAGATACAGTTGAACACAACCGTGGAGCAGGAAGCGACCTTAAGGTCACATGGCCGGGCAGCAGAGAACAGGACAATTGCTAACGAGCAGGCAAGTAGTCAAGTGGAATGCTTCTGTGATGATCACTATGGGTATGTTCGGCCATTATATTGTGCAAGGGGAATTTACTATCGGGTCATCATACTGTGTGTGTGGAAGTCAAAAACTGTGGAGGCATCATACTGAGTGTGGGAGGAATGTACTGTCGGGACATCACACTGTGTGGGGGGAATGTACTCTGGTGACATCACACTATGTGTGGGGGGAATACACCATGTGGTCAGACATCATGATCATCCAGTGTGTGTGGGGAATGCACCATAGGGACATCATACTGTGTGTGGGGGAAGGATACACCATGGGGATAGACATCATACTGTGTGTGGGGGGAGTGCACCGTGGGGGTCATCATACTGTGGAGGGGGGGGGGAATGCATCATGGGAACATTATACTGTGCATGGGGGAGGGAGTGTACTGTTGGGACATCATACTGTGTGTTGGGAATGTACTGTGGGAAAATCATACTTTGTGTTCGGGGAATGCACCATGGGGACATCATACTGTGTGTGTGGGGGGGGGGGGGAAACACCCTGTGTACAGACATCATACTGTGTGTGGGGGAAATGCACCATGGGGGCATCATAATGTGTGGGAGGAATACACCATGGTTACAGACATCATACTGTGTGTGAGGAGAATGCACCGTTGGGACATCATACTGTGTGGGGGAATATGCACCATGGGGACAAAAACACTGCATAGGGTAATTTTCTGTGGGGACATCATACTGTGTGGGGGGGGGGGGGATGCATCGTGGGGACATCATACTGTGTGCGGAGGAAGGATACACCATGGGGACAGACATCATACTGTGTGTGAGGGAAATGCACCATTGGGACATCAAACTGTGTGTGGGGAGAATACACCGTGGGGACATCATACTGTGTGTGGGCGGAATGTACCATTGGGACATCATACTGTGTGTGTGTGGGGGGGGGGAATCACCCTGTGTACAGACATCATACTGTGTGGGGGAAATGCACCATGGGGGTATCATAATGTGTGGGAGGAATACACCATGGTTACAGACATCATACTGTGTGTGAGGAGAATGCACCGTTGGGACATCATACTGTGTGGGGGAATATGCACCATGGGGACAAAAACACTGCATAGGGTAATTTTCTGTGGGGACATCATACTGTGTGGGGGGGGGGATGCATCGTGGGGACATCATACTGTGTGTGGGGGAAGGATACACCATGGGGACAGACATCATACTGTGTGTGAGGGAAATGCACCATTGGGACATCAAACTGTGTGTGGGTAGAATACACCGTGGGGACATCATACTGTGTGTGGGTGGAATGTACCATTGGGACATCATACTGTGTGTGGGACGAAATGCATCATGGGGACTTTATACTGTACATGGGGGAATGTACTGCGGAAAAATCATACTGTGTGTGGGGGAGAATGCACCTTGGGGACATCATACTGTGTGTGGGGAATGCACCATGGTGACAGACATCATACTGTGTGTGGGGGAAATGCACCGTGGGGACATCATACTGTGTGTGTGGGGGGGAATGCACCGTGGGGAAATCATACTGTGTGTGGAGGGGGGAATGCACCATGGGGACATCGTACTGTGTGTGAGGGGAATGCCCATGGGGACATCCTACTGTGTGTGGGAGAATACACCATGGGGACATCATACTGTGTGTGGGGGGAATGCACTGTGGGAACATCATACTGTGTGTGGGGGGAATGCACCGTGGGGACATCATACTGTGTGTGTGGGGGGAATGCACCATGGAGACATGATACTGTGTGTGAGGGGAATGCACCGGGGGGACATCCTACTGTGTGTGGGAGAATACACCATTGGGACAAATATCATAATGTGTGTAGGTGGAATACACTGTGGGGACAGACATCATACTGTGTGTGTGGGGGGAGTGCACCGTGGGGTCATCATACTGTGTGTGGGGGGGAATGCATCATGGGGACATTATACTGTGCATGGGGGAATGTACTGTTGGGACATCATACTGTGTGGGGGGAATGTACTGCGGGAAAATCATACTTTGTGTGGGGTGAATGCACCATGGGGACATCATACCGTGTGTGGGGGGAATGCATCATGGGGACACACTGTGTTTGGGGGGGATACACCATGTGGATAGACATCATACTGTGTGTGGGGGAAATGCACCATGGGGGCATCATAATGTGTGAGAGGAATACACCATGGGGACAGACATCATACTGTGTGTGGGGAGAATGCACCATTGGGACATCATACTGTGTGGGGGAATATGCACCATGGGGACAAAAATACTGCATGGGGGAATTTTCTGTGGGGACATCATACTGTGTGGGGGGAATGCATCGTGGGGACATCATACTGTGTGTGGGGGGAATGCTTCATGGGGACATTATGCTGTGCATGGGGGAATGTACTGTTGGGACATCATACTGTGTGGAGGGAATGTACTGCGGGAAAATCATACTTTGTGTGGGGGGAATGCACCATGGGGACATTATACCGTATGTGGGGGGAATGCATTATGGGGACATACTGTGTGTGGGGGGATACACCATTTGGAAAGACATCATACTGTGTGTGGGGGAAATGCACTATGGGGGCATGATAATGTGTGGGAGGAATACCCCATGGGGACAGACTTCATACTATCTGTTTGGGGGGAATGCACTGTTAGGACAAAAACACTGCATGGGGGAATTTTCTGTCTGGACACCATACTGTGTGGGAGGGGAATGCATCATGTGGACATCATACTGTGTGGGGGGAATACACCATGAAGACAGACGTCATACTCTGTGTAGGGGGAATGCATAGTGGGGACATTATATTGTGCATGGGGGAATGTACTGTGGGGACATCATACAGTGTGTGGGGGAATACACCATGGGGACAGACATATTGTGTGTGGGGGGAATGCACCATGTGGCTATCATAATGTGTGGGGGAATACACCATGGGGACAGACATATTGTGTGTGGGGAGAATGCACCATTGGGACATCATACTGTGTGTGGGGGAATGCACAGTGGTGTCATCATACTGTGTGTGGAGGGGAATACACCGTGGGGACATTACACTGTGCATGGGAGAATGTACTGTTTGGACATCATACTGTGTGAGTGGGGAATGTACTTTGAGAAAATCATACTGTGTGTGAGGGAAATGAACTATGGGGACATCATACTGTGTGTGGAGGGGAATGCACCGTGGGGACATCATACTGTGTGAGGGGGAATGTACTGCGGGAATATCATACTATGTGTGGGGTAATGCACCATGGGGACATCATACTGTGTGCGTGGGAAATGTACCGTGGAGACATCATACTGTATGTGGGGGAAATGCACTATGGGGTCATCATACTGTGTGTGGGTGGAATGCAGAGTAAGGACATTATACTGAGCATGGGGAATGTACTGTGGGGACATCATGCTATGTGTGGAGGAAATGTACTACTGTGACATCATACTGAGTGTGGGGGGAATGCACCGTGGGGGCATCATACTGTGTGTGGAGGGGAATGCACAGTGGGGACATTACACTGTGCATGAGAGAATGCACTGTGGGAACATCATACTGTGTGTGGGAGAATGCATTATAGGGACATCATACTGTGTGTGGGGAGAATACACCATGTCACAGAAAATATAACAAATATAAATGCCCCAATTAAAGTATAATCACCGACTAAAGCATTACATAAACAAATAATTACAATACACAATAAAACGTACCATTTATTAATCTTACTGATAAAAATAACAACACTCACAACCTAAAAACGTCTACTATTAGGCTGACAAAAAGATACAGGGTGCACTCAGAACCTATTAAATAACCATCTTACCCTACCTTGCCGCGGAGGTTGGCACCCTAAAAGTCCTGCGCAATGGTGCCCCCGCTCACCGAAGACTCGCCCTAACTCACCCTGGAACACCCTCAAGTGAGGAAGATAGACAACCAGCAGACCATACAAACAGACAAACAAACAAAAAATGCAATTGGAGATGCAAAAAACAGTAAGTGCACATATGCTATAAAAGATTAGCACATATCAAGCAGAAAATTGCACTTATCCCCGTACGGCCTATAGCCTTAATATAGGATCAGACTGTACCTAGATACATGCTACCTGCCTGCGGGGGTTGGCACCCTATAATCCTGCGCAAATGGCGCCCTCGTCGTCTGGCCCTGATACGCCCTAATACTGCCAATTGGCAACCAGACCGAAAAAAATACACAAAAAGCAGTCCGCATGTACAGTCACCAATTAGGTAAACTATACCACCTAACCAAAAAACAAAAAACAAGACATCCCCAATAACACAAACATATACATCTCAATATACATATCCCAGTATGTTCATCTCGACGCGTTTCCCCGAGGTCGGTTCATCAGGAGACATACTAAAAAGATTACACTTATCTGAGTGACGGGTAGAGGAAAAATCACTTAAGGAGGTGTACGGTAGAGCAGTGGGGAACAGTGTCCATCCCTGACCGCAGGTTACAATCAGCCTTACACACAGCGATTTCGCAGTGCTTTAAATACAATCGCACTCACCCCCTCATGGTGCTAATCAGCGCTTCCTGACCGACGCTGAATCAATCACTTCCGGGTCTTATTTCTTAAAGGGTAACTCATTTATGCGCAAATGCATGGCGCCCTACGTCAGCGCTTCAGCCGAAACGCAAATGCGTCTCAGCTCGCGCATGCCCCGTTAGTCTTCCAGGGTCAACATAAAAAGAGCGATATGCGTTCCACATCACGCATGCGCCCCAGCGCAACACCGCAGGGCGCCTAAATATGATTTATTACACACTTAGATTATACTAAGAAAGCGCCAGCGTTAGAAAGAAGAAAGGCATGCGCCACTAATAATACAAAATGAAAATATTTTGACCCTTACCCTCACTCCCAGATCTTGAAGGGTAACTCATTACTGCGCAAATGTATGACGCCCTATGTCAGCTCTTCAACTGGAACGCAAATGCATCTCAGCTCGCGCATGCCCCGTTCATCTTACAGGGTCTGACAACAGCCCAACATTAAAAGAGCAATATGCGATCCACATTAACGCATGCGCTCAGCGCAACAACACAGGGCGCCTAAATATGATAAGTTACACACTTAGACTATACTAAAAAAAAACGCCAATTATTACGTCAGCGTTAGAAGAAATAAGGCAACGCCACTAGTAATACCAAATGAAAATAGTTTACCCCTTACACAAAAACACTGAAAAGAGCCACTCAGATAAATCCCCACCATTTTTAGATCGTGTATAAACAAAATACAAAAATAAATAATAATAATTATAAATGATAATGACCAACCCCACTTTTGGGACAATGGGTCAAAGGACAAAAATCCATCAGGGAATCACAATAGGGAGATGGTGCAGAACAATTATCACACAAAGCAGCCAAATTGCAGTTGGTCGTTCAAGCCTTGTGGTTTCATGCTCTTCATGCGAAATATCCATTTTGCCTCTTTCTGCAAAATTAAGCGGTCCCAATCTCCTCCTCTCACTGGTGGTGTCACAACCTCCATCACTGAAAAACTAAAGCACCTCAAGTCACCTCCATGTACCCCCCTAATATGATTGGAAATAGGGGTATCACGTCCATTCAAAATATCACCAATGTGTTCGCCCATCCTCCTGCGCAGCTCCCGTTTAGTTTTACCCACATAATCCATAGGGCAGCTGCACTGGAAAAGATAGACTACACCTTCAGTTTTACAATTAGCGAAGTGCCTCATATCATAAGCCCTTCCCGTACAAGAGCTCACAAAGGTGCTACTCCTCGAGACATATTTACAAAATTTGCATTTTCCACATTTAAAGGTACCATTCTGTCTCTTTTCCAACCAAGTGGGAGACTTCTTTGGGGGGAAAAAGGCACTATGGACCAATTGATCACGAATTGATCTCCCTCTCCTATATGTAATAGATGGAATATCAGGGATGATATCCCTCAAAACTGGGTCCATTCTCAGAATCCCCCAGTGTTTCTGAATTACTTCCCTTACCTTATAGGATTGATTATCATATGTACCTATGATTCTCAGATCATTACCCCCCTCCTCCTTCGCTTTTTTAACAAGCAAAGGGGCTCTCTCCTTAGTACTAGAGTTTTTAAAGGCCTCATTTAGGACACCCAACGGGTAGCCTCTATCCACAAATTTGTCTCTCAAGTCCCCCACTTGTCGGTAAAAGCCAGAATCAGTTGAACAGTTCCTTCTCATACGCAGGTATTGCCCCCTCGGTATACCCCTCCTCAAAGCCACAGGGTGATGACTCTCCCAACGCAACAAATTATTAGTAGCCGTGGGTTTATAATACGTCTCAGTAACTATCCGCCCTGTGCTACTCCTAGAGATTTTCAAATCCAGAAAATTTATAGAGTCCCGTTGGAACTCATAAGTCAACCTAAGATCAATAGCATTGTCATTAAGTTCATCCACAAATCTAGAGAACGACGACACATCCCCCGACCAGAGTATAAGCACATCGTCTATATATCTACCCCAAAATAATATCTGAGGTTTCCACCAGAATGCGTCGTCGTCCCCAAAAACTGATTGGTCCTCCCACCAGCCCAGGAATAAATTAGCGTACGTGGGAGCACAAGGGCTCCCCATAGCCGTACCCCTGAGCTGGTGGAAGAACCTACCCCCAAAAGCAAAAAAATTGTGTTTGAGCACAAATTCAAGTAATCCAACAATGCACTGATTATGTCGGGACAACTGTGTACCCCTTGATCTAAGGAAAAAGTTAGTAGCTTGAAGACCTTTATCGTGTGGGATATTGCTATAAAGTGCCTCCACATCAATGGAGGCAAAATTTACGTCATCACCAAGGACAATGTCCTCAAGCCTGAGGAGGAGATCCGAGGAGTCCCTCACGTAAGAGGGCAACGAGGTTACAAATGGTCTTAACACTCTATCGATGTACACACTGGTGTTCTGCGTGATCGAATCGATCCCAGCCACTATTGGGCGACCCTTCAACGGGCTCAAGCCCTTATGCACCTTTGGCAATGAATAAAAAACGGCCAAAACTGGAAACTTAGGAAGCATAAAATTATACTCATTCCTTGATATTAGCCCATCATTACTCGCTTCTATAAGTAGTGTTTTAAGATCTTCCATAAACTCTTTAGTAGGGTCCTTTCTAAGAGGTCTATACGTAGAAGTGTCTTTCAAGATATTTTCACACATCACCTGGTATTGGCAGAGATCTAAAATTACCAGGTTCCCCCCCTTATCGGAGGGCTTAAATACATAATCCTTATTGGCAGCAAGACCATCCAATGCCTCCCTTTCCGCTTTAGTTAGATTAGAATAGTACTTATCCCCCTGAGTGTTAATCTTTTCCAGATCCTCCACCACCAATCTGGTAAATATCTCTATGCTATCATAGCCCTCTTGAGGGGGCATTCTAACACTTCTAGGTTTAAGATCAGTAAATGGGCCTGTGTCCAAAGGTCTCTCATTCTCCCTAAGCAGGTCAGTCAGAATTCTCACACTGGGCAAATCCTCCTCCGTTATACCCAACAGCTCACAATCAGCCCGATCATGTGTTTTAAAAAACTTTTTCCATCTGACTTTCCTAATGAACAGATTAATATCCTTGACCCAACCAAATTCATCAAATTTATTTGTAGGGACAAAAGAGAGACCCTTGGACAACACGGACCTCTCCACATTACTCAAAGAGTAGGAGGAAAGATTTATAATCCTATTATCCTCCATTACTTTTTGTTCTTGACCTCCTTTTCTTTTGGAGGATCCGTACCCATAACCCTCTTTTTCTCCAAAAAAGACAAGGATGAGGATGATGGAGAGGGTCCTGAGGGAGACATCTCTCTTCTGTAAAGATTCCTTGTGACCATACGGTCCTGTCTTACCCATTTGTGTCTATTATTTTTCCTACGTGTACCTCCAAAGATACCCCTACTTTCCAAAAAACTGGGTGCCGCTCTATCAGTATCCGATGAGTCAATATCAGAAGATGATATATCTGTAGTATTTTGCAACCTCCTATCCTCCTGCAAAAATGTGTACACCCTTTTCTCTTTAAACTCCTGGATGTCCCGAGTAAACTGTTTATGTTTTCTGGCCTTAATTTCACTCTGGAACTGTTCAACTGTAGTTTGAAGGCTAGCCTCCCTCCTAGAAAAATCGGTATGTGTCTTAAATTTTAGGACCTCCTCCACTTGGTCAGCTAGTTTCTTGGAGGTAGCTTCAAAGGTTCTCTTCTCCTCTTCCAATAGAATAGTCATGAACCTTAGGGAGCTTTCAGTAAGTTCTGTTTCCCATCTACTTAGGAGGTTAGCGGACCTAGATCTCCGTGCTGGTGTAATGGAGATCCTAAGACCTTTTGGTACAATTTTATTCTTAATATAATTTTCCAGTGACTGCGTTTCCCACCAGGAGCGAATATTATCTTTATAACATGCAGTGAGATCGTTGAAAAGGCACCTCAAGTCTGTACTCTTAGTACCGCTTCCTTCCTCTACTTCAGAGAAAGCATCCAAAGCATCAGCCACCCATAACTCCCTATTGATAGTCCCAGACAGAAAGCCCGCCATAAGTAAACAATATCACAGAAAATATAACAAATATAAATGCCCCAATTAAAGTATAATCACTGACTAAAGCATTACATAAACAAATAATTACAATACACAATAAAACGTACCATTTATTAATCTTACTGATAAAAATAACAACACTCACAACCTAAAAACGTCTACTATTAGGCTGACAAAAAGATACAGGGTGCACTCAGAACCTATTAAATAACCATCTTACCCTACCTTGCCGCGGAGGTTGGCACCCTAAAAGTCCTGCGCAATGGCGCCCCCGCTCACCGAAGACTCGCCCTAACTCACCCTGGAACACCCTCAAGTGAGGAAGATAGACAACCAGCAGACCATACAAACAGACAAACAAACAAAAAATGCAATTGGAGATGCAAAAAACAGTAAGTGCACATATGCTATAAAAGATTAGCACATATCAAGCAGAAAATTGCACTTATCCCCGTACGGCCTATAGCCTTAATATAGGATCAGACTGTACCTAGATACATGCTACCTGCCTGCGGGGGTTGGCACCCTATAATCCTGCGCAAATGGCGCCCCCGCTTTCGTCGTCTGGCCCTGATACGCCCTAATACTGCCAATTGGCAACCAGACCGAAAAAAATACACAAAAAGCAGTCCGCATGTACAGTCACCAATTAGGTAAACTATACCACCTAACCAAAAAACAAAAAACAAGACATCCCCAATAACACAAACATATACATCTCAATATACATATCCCAGTATGTTCATCTCGACGCGTTTCCCCGAGGTCGGTTCATCAGGAGACATACTAAAAAGATTACACTTATCTGAGTGACGGGTAGAGGAAAAATCACTTAAGGAGGTGTACGGTAGAGCAGTGGGGAACAGTGTCCATCCCTGACCGCAGGTTACAATCAGCCTTACACACAGCGATTTCGCAGTGCTTTAAATACAATCGCACTCACCCCCTCATGGTGCTAATCAGCGCTTCCTGACCGACGCTGAATCAATCACTTCGGGGTCTTATTTCTTAAAGGGTAACTCATTTATGCGCAAATGCATGGCGCCCTACGTCAGCGCTTCAGCCGAAACGCAAATGCGTCTCAGCTCGCGCATGCCCCGTTAGTCTTCCAGGGTCAACATAAAAAGAGCGATATGCGTTCCACATCACGCATGCGCCCCAGCGCAACACCGCAGGGCGCCTAAATATGATTTATTACACACTTAGATTATACTAAGAAAGCGCCAGCGTTAGAAAGAAGAAAGGCATGCGCCACTAATAATACAAAATGAAAATATTTTGACCCTTACCCTCACTCCCAGATCTTGAAGGGTAACTCATTACTGCGCAAATGTATGACGCCCTATGTCAGCTCTTCAACTGGAACGCAAATGCATCTCAGCTCGCGCATGCCCCGTTCATCTTACAGGGTCTGACAACAGCCCAACATTAAAAGAGCAATATGCGATCCACATTAACGCATGCGCTCAGCGCAACAACACAGGGCGCCTAAATATGATAAGTTACACACTTAGACTATACTAAAAAAAAACGCCAATTATTACGTCAGCGTTAGAAGAAATAAGGCAACGCCACTAGTAATACCAAATGAAAATAGTTTACCCCTTACACAAAAACACTGAAAAGAGCCACTCAGATAAATCCCCACCATTTTTAGATCGTGTATAAACAAAATACAAAAATAAATAATAATAATTATAAATGATAATGACCAACCCCACTTTTGGGACAATGGGTCAAAGGACAAAAATCCATCAGGGAATCACAATAGGGAGATGGTGCAGAACAATTATCACACAAAGCAGCCAAATTGCAGTTGGTCGTTCAAGCCTTGTGGTTTCATGCTCTTCATGCGAAATATCCATTTTGCCTCTTTCTGCAAAATTAAGCGGTCCCAATCTCCTCCTCTCACTGGTGGTGTCACAACCTCCATCACTGAAAAACTAAAGCACCTCAAGTCACCTCCATGTACCCCCCTAATATGATTGGAAATAGGGGTATCACGTCCATTCAAAATATCACCAATGTGTACGCCCATCCTCCTGCGCAGCTCCCGTTTAGTTTTACCCACATAATCCATAGGGCAGCTGCACTGGAAAAGATAGACTTTAGTTTTTCAGTGATGGAGGTTGTGACACCACCAGTGAGAGGAGGAGATTGGGACCGCTTAATTTTGCAGAAAGAGGCAAAATGGATATTTCGCATGAAGAGCATGAAACCACAAGGCTTGAACGACCAACTGCAATTTGGCTGCTTTGTGTGATAATTGTTCTGCACCATCTCCCTATTGTGATTCCCTGATGGATTTTTGTCCTTTGACCCATTGTCCCAAAAGTGGGGTTGGTCATTATCATTTATAATTATTATTATTTATTTTTGTATTTTGTTTATACACGATCTAAAAATGGTGGGGATTTATCTGAGTGGCTCTTTTCAGTGTTTTTGTGTAAGGGGTAAACTATTTTCATTTGGTATTACTAGTGGCGTTGCCTTATTTCTTCTAACGCTGACGTAATAATTGGCGTTTTTTTTTAGTATAGTCTAAGTGTGTAACTTATCATATTTAGGCGCCCTGTGTTGTTGCGCTGAGCGCATGCGTTAATGTGGATCGCATATTGCTCTTTTAATGTTGGGCTGTTGTCAGACCCTGTAAGATGAACGGGGCATGCGCGAGCTGAGATGCATTTGCGTTCCAGTTGAAGAGCTGACATAGGGCGTCATACATTTGCGCAGTAATGAGTTACCCTTCAAGATCTGGGAGTGAGGGTAAGGGTCAAAATATTTTCATTTTGTATTATTAGTGGCGCATGCCTTTCTTCTTTCTAACGCTGGCGCTTTCTTAGTATAATCTAAGTGTGTAATAAATCATATTTAGGCGCCCTGCGGTGTTGCGCTGGGGCGCATGCGTGATGTGGAACGCATATCGCTCTTTTTATGTTGACCCTGGAAGACTAACGGGGCATGCGCGAGCTGAGACGCATTTGCGTTTCGGCTGAAGCGCTGACGTAGGGCGCCATGCATTTGCGCATAAATGAGTTACCCTTTAAGAAATAAGACCCGGAAGTGATTGATTCAGCGTCGGTCAGGAAGCGCTGATTAGCACCATGAGGGGGTGAGTGCGATTGTATTTAAAGCACTGCGAAATCGCTGTGTGTAAGGCTGATTGTAACCTGCGGTCAGGGATGGACACTGTTCCCCACTGCTCTACCGTACACCTCCTTAAGTGATTTTTCCTCTACCCGTCACTCAGATAAGTGTAATCTTTTTAGTATGTCTCCTGATGAACCGACCTCGGGGAAACGCGTCGAGATGAACATACTGGGATATGTATATTGAGATGTATATGTTTGTGTTATTGGGGATGTCTTGTTTTTTGTTTTTTGGTTAGGTGGTATAGTTTACCTAATTGGTGACTGTACATGCGGACTGCTTTTTGTGTATTTTTTTCGGTCTGGTTGCCAATTGGCAGTATTAGGGCGTATCAGGGCCAGACGACGAGAGCGGGGGTGCCATTTGCGCAGGATTATAGGGTGCCAACCCCCGCAGGCAGGTAGCATGTATCTAGGTACAGTCTGATCCTATATTAAGGCTATAGGCCGTACGGGGATAAGTGCAATTTTCTGCTTGATATGTGCTAATCTTTTATAGCATATGTGCACTTACTGTTTTTTGCATCTCCAATTGCATTTTTTGTTTGTTTGTCTGTTTGTATGGTCTGCTGGTTGTCTATCTTCCTCACTTGAGGGTGTTCCAGGGTGAGTTAGGGCGAGTCTTCGGTGAGCGGGGGCGCCATTGCGCAGGACTTTTAGGGTGCGAACCTCCGCGGCAAGGTAGGGTAAGATGGTTATTTAATAGGTTCTGAGTGCACCCTGTATCTTTTTGTCAGCCTAATAGTAGACGTTTTTAGGTTGTGAGTGTTGTTATTTTTATCAGTAAGATTAATAAATGGTACATTTTATTGTGTATTGTAATTATTTGTTTATGTAATGCTTTAGTCGGTGATTATACTTTAATTGGGGCATTTATATTTGTTATATTTTCTGTGATATTGTTTACTTATGGCGGGCTTTCTGTCTGGGACTATCAATAGGGAGTTATGGGTGGCTGATGCTTTGGATGCTTTCTCTGAAGTAGAGGAAGGAAGCGGTACTAAGAGTACAGACTTGAGGTGCCTTTTCAACGATCTTACTGCATGTTATAAAGATAATATTCGCTCCTGGTGGGAAACGCAGTCACTGGAAAATTATATTAAGAATAAAATTGTACCAAAAGGTCTTAGGATCTCCATTACACCAGCACGGAGATCTAGGTCCGCTAACCTCCTAAGTAGATGGGAAACAGAACTTACTGAAAGCTCCCTAAGGTTCATGACTATTCTATTGGAAGAGGAGAAGAGAACCTTTGAAGCTACCTCCAAGAAACTAGCTGACCAAGTGGAGGAGGTCCTAAAATTTAAGACACATACCGATTTTTCTAGGAGGGAGGCTAGCCTTCAAACTACAGTTGAACAGTTCCAGAGTGAAATTAAGGCCAGAAAACATAAACAGTTTACTCGGGACATCCAGGAGTTTAAAGAGAAAAGGGTGTACACATTTTTGCAGGAGGATAGGAGGTTGCAAAATACTACAGATATATCATCTTCTGATATTGACTCATCGGATACTGATAGAGCGGCACCCAGTTTTTTGGAAAGTAGGGGTATCTTTGGAGGTACACGTAGGAAAAATAATAGACACAAATGGGTAAGACAGGACCGTATGGTCACAAGGAATCTTTACAGAAGAGAGATGTCTCCCTCAGGACCCTCTCCATCATCCTCATCCTTGTCTTTTTTGGAGAAAAAGAGGGTTATGGGTACGGATCCTCCAAAAGAAAAGGAGGTCAAGAACAAAAAGTAATGGAGGATAATAGGATTATAAATCTTTCCTCCTACTCTTTGAGTAATGTGGAGAGGTCCGTGTTGTCCAAGGGTCTCTCTTTTGTCCCTACAAATAAATTTGATGAATTTGGTTGGGTCAAGGATATTAATCTGTTCATTAGGAAAGTCAGATGGAAAAAGTTTTTTAAAACACATGATCGGGCTGATTGTGAGCTGTTGGGTATAACGGAGGAGGATTTGCCCAGTGTGAGAATTCTGACTGACCTGCTTAGGGAGAATGAGAGACCTTTGGACACAGGCCCATTTACTGATCTTAAACCTAGAAGTGTTAGAATGCCCCCTCAAGAGGGCTATGATAGCATAGAGATATTTACCAGATTGGTGGTGGAGGATCTGGAAAAGATTAACACTCAGGGGGATAAGTACTATTCTAATCTAACTAAAGCGGAAAGGGAGGCATTGGATGGTCTTGCTGCCAATAAGGATTATGTATTTAAGCCCTCCGATAAGGGGGGGAACCTGGTAATTTTAGATCTCTGCCAATACCAGGTGATGTGTGAAAATATCTTGAAAGACACTTCTACGTATAGACCTCTTAGAAAGGACCCTACTAAAGAGTTTATGGAAGATCTTAAAACACTACTTATAGAAGCGAGTAATGATGGGCTAATATCAAGGAATGAGTATAATTTTATGCTTCCTAAGTTTCCAGTTTGGCCGTTTTTTATTCATTGCCAAAGGTGCATAAGGGCTTGAGCCCGTTGAAGGGTCGCCCAATAGTGGCTGGGATCGATTCGATCACGCAGAACACCAGTGTGTACATCGATAGAGTGTTAAGACCATTTGTAACCTCGTTGCCCTCTTACGTGAGGGACTCCTCGGATCTCCTCCTCAGGCTTGAGGACATTGTCCTTGGTGATGACGTAAATTTTGCCTCCATTGATGTGGAGGCACTTTATAGCAATATCCCACACGATAAAGGTCTTCAAGCTACTAACTTTTTCCTTAGATCAAGGGGTACACAGTTGTCCCGACATAATCAGTGCATTGTTGGATTACTTGAATTTGTGCTCAAACACAATTTTTTTGCTTTTGGGGGTAGGTTCTTCCACCAGCTCAGGGGTACGGCTATGGGGAGCCCTTGTGCTCCCACGTACGCTAATTTATTCCTGGGCTGGTGGGAGGACCAATCAGTTTTTGGGGACGACGACGCATTCTGGTGGAAACCTCAGATATTATTTTGGGGTAGATATATAGACGATGTGCTTATACTCTGGTCGGGGGATGTGTCGTCGTTCTCTAGATTTGTGGATGAACTTAATGACAATGCTATTGATCTTAGGTTGACTTATGAGTTCCAACGGGACTCTATAAATTTTCTGGATTTGAAAATCTCTAGGAGTAGCACAGGGCGGATAGTTACTGAGACGTATTATAAACCCACGGCTACTAATAATTTGTTGCGTTGGGAGTGTCATCACCCTGTGGCTTTGAGGAGGGGTATACCGAGGGGGCAATACCTGCGTATGAGAAGGAACTGTTCAACTGATTCTGGCTTTTACCGACAAGTGGGGGACTTGAGAGACAAATTTGTGGATAGAGGCTACCCGTTGGGTGTCCTAAATGAGGCCTTTAAAAACTCTAGTACTAAGGAGAGAGCCCCTTTGCTTGTTAAAAAAGCGAAGGAGGAGGGGGGTAATGATCTGAGAATCATAGGTACATATGATAATCAATCCTATAAGGTAAGGGAAGTAATTCAGAAACACTGGGGGATTCTGAGAATGGACCCAGTTTTGAGGGATATCATCCCTGATATTCCATCTATTACATATAGGAGAGGGAGATCAATTCGTGATCAATTGGTCCATAGTGCCTTTTTCCCCCCAAAGAAGTCTCCCACTTGGTTGGAAAAGAGACAGAATGGTACCTTTAAATGTGGAAAATGCAAATTTTGTAAATATGTCTCGAGGAGTAGCACCTTTGTGAGCTCTTGTACGGGAAGGGCTTATGATATGAGGCACTTCGCTAATTGTAAAACTGAAGGTGTAGTCTATCTTTTCCAGTGCAGCTGCCCTATGGATTATGTGGGTAAAACTAAACGGGAGCTGCGCAGGAGGATGGGCGAACACATTGGTGATATTTTGAATGGACGTGATACCCCTATTTCCAATCATATTAGGGGGGTACATGGAGGTGACTTGAGGTGCTTTAGTTTTTCAGTGATGGAGGTTGTGACACCACCAGTGAGAGGAGGAGATTGGGACCGCTTAATTTTGCAGAAAGAGGCAAAATGGATATTTCGCATGAAGAGCATGAAACCACAAGGCTTGAACGACCAACTGCAATTTGGCTGCTTTGTGTGATAATTGTTCTGCACCATCTCCCTATTGTGATTCCCTGATGGATTTTTGTCCTTTGACCCATTGTCCCAAAAGTGGGGTTGGTCATTATCATTTATAATTATTATTATTTATTTTTGTATTTTGTTTATACACAATCTAAAAATGGTGGGGATTTATCTGAGTGGCTCTTTTCAGTGTTTTTGTGTAAGGGGTAAACTATTTTCATTTGGTATTACTAGTGGCGTTGCCTTATTTCTTCTAACGCTGACGTAATAATTGGCGTTTTTTTTAGTATAGTCTAAGTGTGTAACTTATCATATTTAGGCGCCCTGTGTTGTTGCGCTGAGCGCATGCGTTAATGTGGATCGCATATTGCTCTTTTAATGTTGGGCTGTTGTCAGACCCTGTAAGATGAACGGGGCATGCGCGAGCTGAGATGCATTTGCGTTCCAGTTGAAGAGCTGACATAGGGCGTCATACATTTGCGCAGTAATGAGTTACCCTTCAAGATCTGGGAGTGAGGGTAAGGGTCAAAATATTTTCATTTTGTATTATTAGTGGCGCATGCCTTTCTTCTTTCTAACGCTGGCGCTTTCTTAGTATAATCTAAGTGTGTAATAAATCATATTTAGGCGCCCTGCGGTGTTGCGCTGGGGCGCATGCGTGATGTGGAACGCATATCGCTCTTTTTATGTTGACCCTGGAAGACTAACGGGGCATGCGCGAGCTGAGACGCATTTGCGTTTCGGCTGAAGCGCTGACGTAGGGCGCCATGCATTTGCGCATAAATGAGTTACCCTTTAAGAAATAAGACCCGGAAGTGATTGATTCAGCGTCGGTCAGGAAGCGCTGATTAGCACCATGAGGGGGTGAGTGCGATTGTATTTAAAGCACTGCGAAATCGCTGTGTGTAAGGCTGATTGTAACCTGCGGTCAGGGATGGACACTGTTCCCCACTGCTCTACCGTACACCTCCTTAAGTGATTTTTCCTCTACCCGTCACTCAGATAAGTGTAATCTTTTTAGTATGTCTCCTGATGAACCGACCTCGGGGAAACGCGTCGAGATGAACATACTGGGATATGTATATTGAGATGTATATGTTTGTGCTATTGGGGATGTCTTGTTTTTTGTTTTTTGGTTAGGTGGTATAGTTTACCTAATTGGTGACTGTACATGCGGACTGCTTTTTGTGTATTTTTTTCGGTCTGGTTGCCAATTGGCAGTATTAGGGCGTATCAGGGCCAGACGACGAGAGCGGGGGCGCCATTTGCGCAGGATTATAGGGTGCCAACCCCCGCAGGCAGGTAGCATGTATCTAGGTACAGTCTGATCCTATATTAAGGCTATAGGCCGTACGGGGATAAGTGCAATTTTCTGCTTGATATGTGCTAATCTTTTATAGCATATGTGCACTTACTGTTTTTTGCATCTCCAATTGCATTTTTTGTTTGTTTGTCTGTTTGTATGGTCTGCTGGTTGTCTATCTTCCTCACTTGAGGGTGTTCCAGGGTGAGTTAGGGCGAGTCTTCGGTGAGCGGGGGCGCCATTGCGCAGGACTTTTAGGGTGCCAACCTCCGCGGCAAGGTAGGGTAAGATGGTTATTTAATAGGTTCTGAGTGCACCCTGTATCTTTTTGTCAGCCTAATAGTAGACGTTTTTAGGTTGTGAGTGTTGTTATTTTTATCAGTAAGATTAATAAATGGTACGTTTTATTGTGTATTGTAATTATTTGTTTATGTAATGCTTTAGTCGGTGATTATACACCATGGGCACAGACATCATACTGTGTGTAGAGGAATGCACCGTGGGGTCATCATACTGTGTGAGGGGGGAATGCAGAGTGGGAGACATTATACTCTGCATGGGGGAATGTACTGTGGGGACATCATACTGTGTGTGAGGGGAATGTACTATGGTGACATCATACTTTGTGGTGTGAATGCACCTTGGGGACATCATACTGTGTGTGGAGGGGAATGCACCGTGGGGACATCATACAGTGTGTGGGGGGAATGCACCATAGGGACATCATACTGTGTGTGGGGGAATGCACCGTGGGGATATCTCAATGTGTGGGGGGAATACACCATGGGGACAGACATCATACTGTGTGTGGGGGGAATGCACCATTGGGACATCATACTGTTTGTTGGGGAAATGTACCATGGTGATATCATACTGTGTGTGAGGGGAATGCACCATGGCGACATCATATTGGGTGTGGTGGGAATGCATTGTGGGGACATCATACTGTGTGTGGAGGGGAATGCACCGTGGGGACATCATACAGTGTGTGGGGGAAATGCACCATAGGGACATCATTCTGTGTGTGTGGGGAATGCACTGTGAGGGCATCATACTGTGTGTGGGGGAATGCATCATAGGGACATCATACTGTGTGTGGGGGGAATGCAGAGTGGGGACATTATACTATGCATGAAGGAAGGTACTGTGGGCACATCATACTATGTGTGGGGGAAATGTACTATGGTGACATCATACAGTGTGTGGGGGAATGAACGTAGGGACATCAAATTGTGTGTGGGGGAATGCACCGTGGGGACATCATACCGTGTGTGGGGTAATGCTCTGTGGGGACACCGTACTGTGGGTGGGGGAAATACATCATGGGGACAGATATCTTACTGTGTGGGGGAAATGCACTGTGGGGATGTCATAATGTGTGTGGGGGAGGGGGGAATACACCATAGGGACAGATATCATAGACATCATTCTGTGTGTGGGGGGGGGAATTGCACCATGGGGACATCATTCTGTGTGGGGGGAATTGCACCATGGGGACATTATACTGTGAATGGGGGGAATGCACTGTGGGGACATCATAATGTGCATGGAGGAATGTACAGTGGGGACATCACTCTGTGTGTGGGGGAATGTGCTGAGGGGACATCAAACTGTGTATTGGGGGAATGTACTATGGGAAAATCATACTATGTGGGGTGCGAATGTACTGTATGGACATCCTACTGTGTGTGGGGAGAATGTACTGTGGGGCATCATACTGTATGTGGGGGAATCCAAACAGTAATCAATAAGCACATAAAAAAACTGGGGTCGAGAAGACACTCGTGTCACCCCCCTGCTAATATTACCCAAATATCTTGGGTTATAAGGACAACTCCAAAGAACATATAAAACAAGAGAAAGGAGTGAACCAGTCCCACAAAGCATAATAAAATGGAATAATAATACTGTATTTTTACAAAAAATCATATTGACAAAAAACATAAATCCAGTAAACTGCTGTCATAGCAAATACAGAAGGAGATTAAGAAGGAAAACACACCGGTAAGCTGAGTAGCCTACAGGGAAGCTAATACATCCAAAGGGAAATGCATGGGAACCATGAGTAATTGTAAAATATAAATGCAAGCATACAGGAGTTTAACACTCCATCGGTGCTCCCAAATGAATAGTCAAACAGTCATTCCCATGAACTTACCCATAGTACATAGTATAGTGTATAAACGGATGGTTCCCCAAGGCACTCAGCAGCCCCTTGATGCGCGTTTCGCCGCCTAGCATTCTCAAAAGGGGGGGCTTTTGAGAAAGCCAGGCGGCGAAACACTGCAGATCCTCCAAAAGAATTGACATACTGTGGAAAAAAAAAAGCAGCGATGCCGCACATTTTTTTCCGCAGCATGTGCACTACAAATGACAATTTCACAGATGAAAACAGAAGAAAAAAATGATTAAAAAGGCCACAATTATAGTAAAAGTAGAAAAAGCTTTATTTAAATATATAACAGGCAAAACAGTGGGTACTCCCATAGGGAATATGTGCAATCTACAAAGAAACGCGGGACATGGAAAGGCCAGCGGCTGAGAATATAATAATCATACAGTAAATGTGTGAATTACTTGTACGATGGACTCCTCGCCAGAGACGGACTACACCTCAACAAACCTGGGAAACACACATTCGCCAGAAGACTCGCTACACTCATCAGGAGGGCGTTAAACTAGAAGAAGAGGGGACGGGAAGAAAAACATTAGACTTGAACAAAGAAGATCCAGGAAAACATACTCAGAAGGGAGGTAAGAACATTTCTAAAACAATCCACAGCGAGGAGATTGGAACAAAACAAAATCCTCTAAACTGCATGCTCGCAAACGCCAGAAGCCTGACAAACAAGATGGAAGAACTAGAAGCAGAAATATCTACAGGTAACTTTGACATAGTGGGAATAACCGAGACATGGTTAGATGAAAGCTATGACTGGGCAGTTAACTTACAGGGTTACAGTCTGTTTAGAAAGGATCGTAAAAATCGGAAAGGAGGAGGGGTTTGTCTCTATGTAAAGTCTTGTCTAAAGTCCACTTTAAGGGAGGATATTAGCGAAGGAAATGAGGATGTCGAGTCCATATGGGTCGAAATTCATGGAGGGAAAAATGGTAACAAAATTCTCATTGGGGTCTGTTACAAACCCCCAAATATAACAGAAACCATGGAAAGTCTACTTCTAAAGCAGATAGGTGAAGCTGCAACCCATAATGAGGTCCTGGTTATGGGGGACTTTAACTACCCGGATATTAACTGGGAAACAGAAACCTGTGAAACCCATAAAGGCAACAGGTTTCTGCTAATAACCAAGAAAAATTATCTTTCACAATTGGTGCAGAATCCAACCAGAGGAGCAGCACTTTTAGACCTAATACTATCTAATAGACCTGACAGAATAACAAATCTGCAGGTGGTCGGGCATCTAGGAAATAGCGACCACAATATTGTACAGTTTCACCTGTCTTTCACTAGGGGGACTTGTCAGGGAGTCACAAAAACACTGAACTTTAGGAAGGCAAAGTTTGACCAGCTTAGAGATGCCCTTAATCTGGTAGACTGGGACAATATCCTCAGAAATAAGAATACAGATAATAAATGGGAAATGTTTAAGAACATCCTAAATAGGCACTGTAAGCGGTTTATACCTTGTGGGAATAAAAGGACTAGAAATAGGAAAAACCCAATGTGGCTAAACAAAGAAGTAAGACAGGCAATTAACAGTAAAAAGAAAGCATTTGCACTACTAAAGCAGGATGGCACCATTGAAGCTCTAAAAAACTATAGGGAGAAAAATACTTTATCTAAAAACCTAATTAAAGCTGCCAAAAAGGAAACAGAGAAGCACATTGCTAAGGAGAGTAAAACTAATCCCAAACTGTTCTTCAACTATATCAATAGTAAAAGAATAAAAACTGAAAATGTAGGCCCCTTAAAAAATAGTGAGGAAAGAATGGTTGTAGATGACGAGGAAAAAGCTAACATATTAAACACCTTCTTCTCCACGGTATTCACGGTGGAAAATGAAATGCTAGGTGAAATCCCAAGAAACAATGAAAACCCTATATTAAGGGTCACCAATCTAACCCAAGAAGAGGTGCGAAACTGGCTAAATAAGATTAAAATAGATAAATCTCCGGGTCCGGATGGCATACACCCACGAGTACTAAGAGAACTAAGTAATGTAATAGATAAACCATTATTTCTTATTTTTAGGGACTCTATAGCGACGGGGTCTGTTCCGCAGGATTGGCGCATAGCAAATGTGGTGCCAATATTCAAAAAGGGCTCTAAAAGTGAACCTGGAAATTATAGGCCAGTAAGTCTAACCTCTATTGTTGGTAAAATATTTGAAGGGTTTCTGAGGGATGTTATTCTGGATTATCTCAATGAGAATAACTGTTTAACTCCATATCAGCATGGGTTTATGAGAAATCGCTCCTGTCAAACCAATCTAATCAGTTTTTATGAAGAGGTAAGCTATAGGCTGGACCACGGTGAGTCATTGGACGTGGTATATCTCGATTTTTCCAAAGCGTTTGATACCGTGCCGCACAAGAGGTTGGTACACAAAATGAGAATGCTTGGTCTGGGGGAAATTGTGTGTAAATGGGTTAGTAACTGGCTTAGTGATAGAAAGCAGAGGGTGGTTATAAATGGTATAGTCTCTAACTGGGTCGCTGTGACCAGTGGGGTACCGCAGGGGTCAGTATTGGGACCTGTTCTCTTCAACATATTCATTAATGATCTGGTAGAAGGTTTACACAGTAAAATATCGATATTTGCAGATGATACAAAACTATGTAAAGCAGTTAATACAAGAGAAGATAGTATTCTGCTACAGATGGATCTGGATAAGTTGGAAACTTGGGCTGAAAGGTGGCAGATGAGGTTTAACAATGATAAATGTAAGGTTATACACATGGGAAGAAGGAATCAATGTCACCATTACACACTGAATGGGAAACTACTGGGTAAATCTGACAGGGAGAAGGACTTGGGGATCCTAGTTAATGATAAACTTACCTGGAGCAGCCAGTGCCAGGCAGCAGCTGCCAAGGCAAACAGGATCATGGGGTGCATTAAAAGAGGTCTGGATACACATGATGAGAGCATTATACTGCCTCTGTACAAATCCCTAGTTAGACCGCACATGGAGTACTGTGTCCAGTTTTGGGCACCGGTGCTCAGGAAGGATATAATGGAACTAGAGAGAGTACAAAGGAGGGCAACAAAATTAATAAAGGGGATGGGAGAACTACAATACCCAGATAGATTAGCGAAATTAGGATTATTTAGTCTAGAAAAAAGACGACTGAGGGGCGATCTAATAACCATGTATAAGCATATAAGGGGACAATACAAATATCTCGCTGAGGATCTGTTTATACCAAGGAAGGTGACGGGCACAAGGGGGCATTCTTTGCGTCTGGAGGAGAGAAGGTTTTTCCACCAACATAGAAGAGGATTCTTTACTGTTAGGGCAGTGAGAATCTGGAATTGCTTGCCTGAGGAGGTGGTGATGGCGAACTCAGTCGAGGGGTTCAAGAGAGGCCTGGATGTCTTCCTGGAGCAGAACAATATTGTATCATACAATTATTAGGTTCTGTAGAAGGACGTAGATCTGGGGATTTATTATGATGGAATATAGGCTGAACTGGATGGACAAATGTCTTTTTTCGGCCTTACTAACTATGTTACTATGTTACTATGTACCACAAATGACTAATATCACAATCATACCCACCCACAGAATAATATAGGTAAGGTACTCCTGAATAGTACAAATAGATAGAGGTAACTTATAAGGTCATAAGTAGTGTTGAGCGATACCGTCCGATACTTGAAAGTATCGGTATCGGATAGTATCGGCCGATACCCGAAAAATATCGGATATCGCCGATACCGATATCCGATACCAATACAAGTCAATGGGACATCAAGTATCGGAATGTATCCTCATGGATCCCAGGGTCTGAAGGAGAGGAAACTCTCCTTCAGGCCCTGGGATCCATATTAAAGTGTAAAATAAAGAATTAAAATAAAAAATATTGTTATATTCACCTCTCCGGCGGCCCCTGGACATCAGCGGGAGGATCCGGCGTCCGGCACGGCTTCTTTCTTCAAAATGCGCGCCTTCAGGACCTGTGGAATGACGTCCCGGCTTCTGATTGGTCGCGTGCCGCCCATGTGACCGCCACGCGACCAATCAGAAGCCGCGACGTCATTCCTCAGGTCCTAGAAGGCGCTCATTCTAGGACTTTAGCTGAGGAATGACGTCGCGGCTTCTGATTGGTCGCGTGGCGGTCACATGGGCGGCACGCGACCAATCAGAAGCCGGGACGTCATTCCACAGGTCCTGAAGGCGCGCATTTTGAAGAAAGAAGCCGTGCCGGACGCCGGATCCTCCCGCTGATGTCCAGGGGCCGCCGGAGAGGTGAATATAACAATATTTTTTATTTTAATTCTTTATTTTACACTTCCGATACCGATACCCGATATCACAAAAATATCGGATCTCGGTATCGGAATTCCGATACCGCAAGTATCGGCCGATACCCGATACTTGCGGTATCGGAATGCTCAACACTAGTCATAAGAGACCAACAGTAATGGTAGGAAAACTATATAGTATATACCACAGATAATCAGCTCATAGATAGAAATAGAGCAAGTATTTGTAGTTTTCCAATACCTAAATGAATGAACAGGAGACCTCCTAAATGATGGATGGGGGAGCCATCAGCACAGTCCACGTCACCCCGACGTGCGTTTCGGCAAAGCCTTCGTCAGGGGGCATGGCTAGAAACTAGTAGTGCGGGTTTATATAGGAAGCCGCAACCAATACCCGTTTACCCGAAAGTGTCCTGCTATCGTTTTGGCAACCAAATAGTTACCCAGGTCCGTCACACATCAGCCGATCATAATGGCTCGCAAATGTCTTCAAACAATTGAAATCCCCAACAAAAGGGCTCCAAGCCCTAATGAGAACTTAAATAAATCGGCGTAAGTATCTATTGTGGGTTACACACCACCGCAAAGCGACGCATGCGCTGCCGTAATCTAGACCCTGTCACACGGCATCAGCGTCACCGGGAGGCGGAGCCAGGACACAGACATGCGACCTGACTCACGTGACCACACGGACACTGAGAGCCGGGAGACACGGAGAAGCACAGCGCGCATGCATATACAGCGGGTGAAGTCCCATATGGCGCTGCCGTAATCTAGACCCTGTAACACGGCATCAGTGTCACCGGGAGGCGGAGCCAGGACACAAACATGTGACCTGACTCACGTGACCACACGGACGCTGAGAGCCGGGAGACACGGAGAAGCACAGCGCGCATGCGTACACAGCGGGTAAAGTCCCATATGGAACAAGTCAGAGCCTAATATAAAAGGTGAGTCTATAGATATACAGTACAGACCAAAAGTTTGGACACACCTTCTCATTTAAAGATTTTTCTGTATTTTCATGACTATGATAATTGTAAATTCACACTGAATGCATCAAAACTATGAATTAACTCATGTGGAATTATATACTTAACAAAAAAGTGTGAAACAACTGAAAATATGTCTTATATTCTAGGTTCTTCAAAGTAGCCACCTTTTGCTTTGATGACTGCTTTGCACACTCTTGGCATTGTCTTGATGAGCTTCAAGAGGTAGTCACCGGAAATGGTTTTCACTTCACAGGTGTGCCCTCTCAGGTTTGATAAGTGGGATTTCTTGCCTTATAAATGGAGTTGGGACCATCAGTTGTGTTGAGCAGGAGTCTGGTGGATACACAGCTGATAGTCCTACTGAATAGACTGTTAGAATTTGTATTATGGCAAGAAAAAAGCAGCTAAGTTAAGAAAAACGAGTGGCCATCATTACTTTATGAAATGAAGGTCAGTCAGTCCGAAAAATTGGGAAAACTTTGAAAGTGTCCCCAAGTGCAGTTGCAAAAACCATCAAGCACTACAAAGTAACTGGCTCACATGAGGACCGCCCCAGGATTGGAAGAACAAGAGTCACCTCTGCTTCTGAGGATAAGTTTATCCGAGTCACCAGCCTCAGAAATCGCAGGTTAACAGCAGCTCAGATTAGAGACCAGGTCAATGCCACACAGAGGTCTAGCAGCAGACACATCTCTACAACAACTGATAAGAGGAGAATTTGTGCAGCAGGCCTTCATGGTAAAATAGCTGCTAGGAAACCACTGCTAAGAACAGGCAACAAGCAGAAGAGACTTGTTTGGGCTAAAGAACACAATAAATGGACATTAGACCAGTGAAAATCTGTGCTTTGGGCTGATGAGTCCAAATTTGAGATCTTTGGTTCCAACCACCGTGTCTTTGTGTGACGCAGAAAAGGTGAACGGATGGACTCTACATGCCTGGTTCCCACCGTGAAGCATGGAGGAGGAGGTATGATGGTGTGGGGGTGCTTTGCTGTTGGGGATTTATTTAAAATTGAAGGCATACTGATCCAGCATGGCTACCACAGCATCTTGCAGCGGCATGCTATTCCATCCTGTTTGCGTTTAGGTGGGCCATCATTTATTTTTCAACAGGACAATGACCCCAAACACACCTCCAGGCTGTGTAAAGGCTATTTGACCAAGAAGGAGAGTGATGGGGTGCTACGCCAGATGACCTGTCCAGACCGGAACCCAGTCGAGATGTTTTGGGGTGAGCTGGACCTCAGAGTGAAGACAAAAGGGCCAACAAGTGCTAAGCATCTCTGGGAACTCCTTCAAGATTGTTGGAAGACCATTCCCGATGACTACCTCTTGAAGCTCCTCAAGAGAATGCCAAGAGTGTGCAAAGCAGTCATCAAAGCAAAATGTGGCTACTTTGAAGAACCTAGAATATAAGACATATTTTCAGTTGTTTCACACTTTTTTGTTAAGTATATAATTCCACATGTGTTAATTCATAGTTTTGATGCCTTCATTGTGAATTTACAATTTTCATAGTCATGGAGATACAGAAAAATCTTTAAATGAGGTGTGTCCAAACTTTTGGTCTGTACTGTATATGTACAACGCTGACCAGACCTATTTCTGGTCAGCGTTGTACATATATATCTATATACTCACCTTTTATATTAGGCTCTGAGTTGTTCCATATGGGACTTTACCCGCTGTGTACGCATGCGCGCTGTGCTTCTCCGTGTCTCCCGGCTCTCAACATCCGTGTGGTCACGTGAGTCAGGTCACATGTTTGTGTCCTGGCTCTGCCTCCCGGTGACGCTGATGCCGTGTGACAGGGTCTAGATTACGGCAGCGCCATATGGGACTTCACCCGCTGTATACGCATGCGCGCTGTGCTTCTCCGTGTCTCCCGGCTCTCGGCGTCCGTGTGGTCACGTGAGTCAGGTCGCATGTCTATGTCCTGGCTCCGCCTCCCGGTGACACTGATGCCGTGTGACAGGGTCTAGATTACGGCAGCGCATGCGTCGCTTTGCGGTGGTGTGTAACCTGTTATGATCTGGTGGTTTAGGAACAACATGAGACAAGCTCTGAAGGAGGTGGTATCTGTACTGACCGCAAACCATGAACCTAGCAGCGCAACTAAAAATAGCCGTGGGGGTATCTGACGCTCCCTAGACCCCTCGGCACAGCCTAAGATCTAACTTCCCCTAAAGATGGAAACAGGAAACCTATCTTGCCTCAGAGAAAATCCCCAAAGGAAAGATAGCCCCCCACAAATATTGATGGTGAGAGGAGGGGAAAATAACATACGCGGAAATGAAATCAGATTTTAGCATAGGAGGCCAGTCTAGCTTGATAGATAGGACAGGAAAGGATACTGTGCGGTCAGTATAAAAACTACAAAACAATCCACACAGAGTTTACAAAAACACCACACCTGACTAAAGGTGTGGAGGGTAAATCTGCTTCCCAGATCTACCAGCTAACAGAAAAAATCCATACTGACAAGCTGGACAAACATAGAATGCACAGAACAACAAGTCCACAACATGTGGACCGAAATGAGCAAAGCCAGAACTTATCTTTGCAGAACTGGTCAGGAAACCAGGAGAATCCAAGCAGAGATGTGAATCCAGCCAGGAAACATTGAGAAGTGGCACAGGCTGAAGAAAGAGCCAGACTTAAATAGCGGACGATAAGTGGAGGCAGCTGAAGACAGCTAACTCCAAGGAGCAGCCATATCACTAGAAACCACAAGAGGGAGCCCAAGAGCAGAACTCACAAAAGTGCCACTTACAACCACCGGAGGGAGCCCAAGAGCGGAATTCACAACAGTACCCCCCCCCCCTTGAGGAGGGGTCACCGAACCCTCACCAGAGCCCCCAGGCCGATCAGGACGAGCCAAGTGAAAAGCACGAACCAAATCGGTGGCATGGACATCGAAGGCAACAACCCAAGAATAATCCTCCTGGCCATAACCCTTCCACTTGACAAGATACTGAAGCCTCCGCCTCGAAAAACGAGAATCCAAAATCTTCTCAACCTCATATTCCAACTCTCCCTCAACCAACACCGGGGCAGGAGGGTCAACCGAGGGAACAACGGGCACCACATATCTCCGCAACAAAGATCTACGGAAAACATCATGAATGGCAAAAGAGGCAGGAAGAGCCAAACGAAAAGACACCGGATTAATAATTTCAGAAATTTTATAAGGACCAATAAACCGAGGCTTAAACTTAGGAGAAGAAACCTTCATAGGAACATGACGAGAAGACAACCACACCAAATCCCCCACACGAAGCCGGGGACCAACACGCCGACGGCGGTTAGCAAAACGTTGAGCCCTTTCCTGAGACAACGTCAAATTGTCCACCACATGAGTCCAAATCCGCTGCAGCCTGTCCACCACAGAATTAACACCAGGACAATCAGAAGGCTCAACCTGCCCAGAAGAAAAACGAGGATGAAAACCAAAATTACAAAAGAAAGGTGAAACCAAAGTAGCCGAACTAGCCCGATTATTAAGGGCAAACTTGGCCAACGGCAAGAAAGACACCCAATCATCCTGATCAGCAGACACAAAGCATCTCAAATAGGTCTCCAAGGTCTGATTAGTTCGCTCAGTTTGGCCATTAGTCTGAGGATGAAACGCCGAAGAAAAAGATAAATCAATGCCCATCCTAGCACAAAATCTAGAGACAAACTGAGAACCTCTGTCAGACACAATATTCTCCGGAATGCCATGCAAACGAACCACATGCTGAAAAAACAATGGAACCAGATCTGAGGAGGAAGGCAACTTAGGCAAAGGTACCAGATGGACCATTTTAGAGAACCGGTCACAAACAACCCAGATAACAGACATCTTCTGGGAAACAGGAAGATCCGAAATAAAATCCATGGAAATATGCGTCCAGGGCCTCTCAGGGACCGGCAAAGGCAAAAGCAACCCACTAGCGCGGGAACAGCAAGGCTTGGCCCGGGCGCAAGTCCCACAGGACTGCACAAAAGCACGCACATCGCGAGACAAGGAAGGCCACCAAAAGGACCTAGCAACCAAATCTCTGGTACCAAAAATCCCAGGATGACCAGCCAACACTGAACAATGAACCTCAGAAATTACCTTACTTGTCCATCTATCAGGAACAAACAGCTTCCCCACTGGACAGCGGTCAGGCCTATCAGCCTGAAATTCCTGAAGCACCCGCCGCAAATCAGGGGAGATAGCAGAAAGAATCACCCCCTCCTTAAGAATGCCAACCGGCTCCAGGACTCCAGGAGAATCAGGCGAAAAACTCCTAGAGAGGGCATCAGCCTTAACATTCTTAGATCCCGGAAGATACGAGACCACAAAATCAAAACGGGAGAAAAACAGGGACCATCGAGCCTGTCTAGGATTCAGCCGCTTGGCCGACTCGAGGTAAATCAGATTCTTTTGATCGGTCAGGACCACAACACGGTGTTTAGCTCCCTCAAGCCAATGTCGCCACTCCTCAAACGCCCACTTCATAGCCAACAACTCCCGATTGGCGACATCATAATTGCGTTCCGCAGGCGAAAACTTTCTGGAAAAAAAAGCACACGGTTTCATCAAAGAACCATCAGACTCCCTCTGAGACAAAACGGCCCGTGCCCCAATCTCAGAAGCGTCGACCTCAACCTGAAAAGGAAGAGAAACATCCGGTTGACGCAACACGGGCAGAAGTAAATCGGCATTTAAGCTCCCGAAAGGCCTCAACAGCCTCAGAGGACCAATTCGATACATCAGCGCCTTTCTTCGTCAAATCAGTAAGGGGCTTAACCACACTGGAAAAGTTGGCAATGAAACGGCGATAGAAATTAGCAAAGCCCAAAAATTTTTGAAGTCCCTTCACAGATGTGGGTTGGATCCAGTCATGAATAGCTTGGACCTTAACAGGATCCATTTCTATAGACGAGGGAGAAAAAATAAAACCCAAAAAAGAGACCTTCTGAACTCCGAATAGGCACTTAGACCCCTTCACAAATAAAGCATTATCACGAAGGATCTGGAACACCATCCTGACCTGCTTCACATGAGACTCCCAATCATTGGAAAAAATCAAAATATCATCCAAATATACGACCATGAATTTATCAAGATTATTGCGGAAAATATCATGCATGAAAGACTGGAACACAGATGGAGCATTAGAGAGCCCAAATGGCATTACAAGGTATTCAAAATGGCCTTCGGGCGTATTAAATGCAGTTTTCCATTCGTCACCCTGTTTAATACGAACAAGATTATATGCCCCTCGGAGGTCAATCTTAGTAAACCAACTAGCCCCCTTAATCTGAGCAAACAAATCAGTAAGCAGAGGCAAGGGGTATTAGAATTTAACCGTGATCTTATTAAGAAGACGATAATCAATACAGGGTCTCAAGGAGCCATCCTTCTTAGCAACAAAAAAGAAACCCGCTCCCAATGGTGACGAAGAGGGCCGAATATGCCCTTTCTCCAAAGATTCCTTAACATAGCTCCGCATGGCGGCATGCTCTGGCACAGACAGATTGAAAAGTCGCCCCTTAGGAAACTTACAACCAGGAATCAAGTTAATAGCACAATCACAGTCCCTATGTGGAGGAAGCAAACTGGACTTGGGCTCATCAAATACATCCTGGAAATCCGACAAAAACTCAGGGACCTCAGAAGAGCGGGAAGAGGAAATTGACATCAAAAGAACGTCACTATGTACCCCTTGACAACCCCAACTAGTCACCGACATAGTTTTCCAATCCAGCACCGGATTATGTTCCTGTAACCATGGAAATCCCAGCACAACAACATCATGCAGGTTATGCAACACCAGAAAACGGCAATCTTCCTGATGTGCAGGAGCCATGTACATAGTCATCTGTGTCCAGTACTGAGGTTTATCCTTGGCCAAGGGTGTAGCATCAATGCCTCTCAAAGGAATAGGGTTCTGCAAAGGCTGCAAGGAAAAACCACAGCACCTGGCGAATTCTAAGTCCATTAAGTTCAGGGCAGCGCCTGAATCCACAAATGCCATGACAGAAAAGGACGACAATGAGCAAATCAGGGTCACAGATAAGAGAAATTTAGGCTGTATAGTACTAATGGTAACAGACCTAGCGACTCTCTTAGTACGCTTAGGGCAATCAGAGATAACATGAGCCGAATCACCACAGTAAAAACACAGCCTATTCTGACGTCTGAATTCCTGCCGTTCTATTCTAGTCAAAATCCTATCACATTGCATAGGTTCAGGACTATGCTCAGAGGATACTGCCATATGGTGCACAGCTTTGTGCTTGCGCAGACGCCGATCAATCTGAATGGCTAGAGACATAGATTCGCTCAAACCGGCAGGCGTAGGAAAGCCCACCATAACATCTTTTAGGCTAGGGTCACATTGCGTTAGGGCAATCCGTTTAGCGCTAGCGGATTGCGCTAACGCAATGTTTTTAAGGGGCCGCATTTCGGGGTCGCATAAACGTCCCCGCTCTCACAGATCCCCGATCTGCGAGAGCGGTGAACGGACCTCGGGCGCGCCGCGGACGCTGCAAGCAGCGTCCGAGGCGCGCTGCAAAAGACCGTCACATCGCTAGCGCGTGCCGAAAAGGACACGCGCTAGCAATGCGCTGGTTACATTGCGGGCTATGGGAGCGCTAACGGGCGCGTTGAATGGCGTTAATTTCGCCGTGCAACGCTGTCCGTTAGCGCTCACACTAAAACGCAATGTGACCCTAGCCTAAGGGTTTCAGAAAGACCTTTTCTGAAAATAGCAGCCAGAGCCTCTTCATTCCATTTAGTGAGCACAGACCATTTTCTAAATTTCTGGCAGTATAACTCTGCCGCTTCCTGACCTTGACACAAGGCCAACAGGGTTTTTTCTGCATGATCCACAGAATTAGGTTCGTCATACAATAATCCGAGCGCTTGAAAAAATGCATCTACATTCAATAATGCCGGATCCCCTGTTTCAAGAGAAAAAGCCCAGTCTTGAGGATCACCACGCAGCAAGGATATGATGATTTTCACCTGCTGAATGGGATCACCAGAAGAAGTCTCAAAGCAAAAAACAATCTGCAGTTATTTTTAAAGTTCAAAAACTTGGATCTGTCCTCAAAAAACAAATCAGGAGTAGGAATTCTGGGCTCTAAAGCCGGAGTCTGGACAACATAGTCCTGGATGCTCTGTACTCTTGCAGCAAGTTGATCCACACGAGAAAACAAACCCTGAACATCCATGCCAAAACATATATCCTGAACCACCCAGATATCAAGAGGGAAAAAAAGACAAACCAAAGCACAGAAAAAAAAAATGGTTCAGAACTTTCTTTTCCTTCTTTTGAGATACATTTAATTCATTTTTGGCCACTTGTACTGTTATGATCTGGTGGTTTAGGAACAACATGAGACAAGCTCTGAAGGAGGTGGTATCTGTACTGACCGCAAACCCTGAACCTAGCAGCGCAACTAAAAATTGCCGTGGGGGGTACCTGACGCTCCCTAGACCCCTCGGCACAGCCTAAGATCTAACTTCCCCTAAAGATGGAAACAGGAAACCTATCTTGCCTCAGAGAAAATCCCCAAAGGAAAGATAGCCCCCACAAATATTGACGGTGAGAGGAGGGGAAAATAACATACGCAGAAATGAAATCAGATTTTAGCATAGGGGGCCAGTCTAGCTTGATAGATAGGACAGGAAAGGATACTGTGCGGTCAGTATAAAAACTACAAAACAATCCACACAGAGTTTACAAAAACACCACACCTGACTAAAGGTGTGGAGGGTAAATCTGCTTCCCAGAGCTTCCAGCTAACAGAAAAAATCCATACTGACAAGCTGGACAAACATAGAATGCACAGAACAACAAGTCCACAACATGTGGACCGAAATGAGCAAAGCCAGAACTTATCTTTGCAGAACTGGTCAGGAAACCAGGAGAATCCAAGCAGAGATGTGAATCCAGCCAGGAAACATTGACAAGTGGCACAGGCTGAAGAAAGAGCCAGATTTAAATAGCGGACGATAAGTGGAGGCTGCTGAAGACAGCTAACTCCAAGGAGCAGCCATATCACTAGAAACCACAAGAGGGAGCCCAAGAGCAGAACTCACAAAAGTGCCAGTTACAACCACCGGAGGGAGCCCAAGAGCGGAATTCACAACAGTAACCCACAATAGATACTTACGCCGATTTATTTAAGTTCTCATTAGGGCTTGGAGCCCTTTTGTTGGGGATTTCAATTGTTTGAAGACATTTGTGAGCCGTTATGATCGGCTGATGTGTGACGAACCTGGGTAACTATTTGGTTGCCAAAACGATAGCAGGACACTTCCGGGTAAACGGGTATTGGTTGCGGCTTCCTATATAAACCCGCACTACTAGTTTCTAGCCATGTCCCCTGACGAAGGCTTTGCCGAAACGCGTGTCGGGGTGACGTGGACTGTGCTGATGGCTCCCCCATCCATCATTTAGGAGGTCTCCTGTTTATTTCTTAAATGACAATTTCACATAGACCAACATTAGCTGTGCACCACACTGCAAATTTGATGCGAATCCGTGCTGCCAAAAACGCGTCGGAAACGTATCAAAATCCGCAACGTGTGCACATAGCCTAGGCGGCAGAGCTCCAAACACCCAAACCCAACATATTAGGTCCCGTGTCAAGAAGTGGAAGATAATCAAAAATTACATATAAATATGTATGATCAATATATGACGCTCAATTATTTCTTTCATGGACCAGAGGACATCTACAGTTCTATAGTTAGGTCGAGAAAGATTCGGACAGTGACACAAGTTTTGGCATTTAGCAGATTACCAAAACATACAGTTAGGTCCATATATATTTGGTAGTTTCAGCCTGTGGTGTAACCCTAAATAGCTGCCTGTATATACGTCTAGGATTAAAACATAACCTTTACTCAAATCTCTAAAAGGAAAAGTAACAAAACTTCTATACTCTCTTAAAAAAGTGCAGGGTGCATAAGACAAACAAACACTAAACACACTTGTGGACTACGTTTCAGATCAATATTCAGGGGCAGCACGGTGGCGCAGTGGTTAGCACAACAGCCTTGCAGCGCTGGGGTCCTGGGTTCTAATCCCACCCAGGACAACATCTGCAAAGAGTTTGTATGTTCTCTCCGTGTTTGCGTGGGTTTCCTCCGGGCACTCCGGTTTCCTCCCACATTCCAAAGACATACTGATAGGAATTCTAGATTGTGAGCCCAATCGGGGACAGTGATGATAATGTGTGCAAACTGTAAAGCGCTGCGGAATATGTTAGCGCTATATAAAAATAAAGATTATTATTATATAAAAATAAAGATTATTATGTCTGCATCTGATCTTTTCAGATGTATTGAACCCTCAGTAGAATTTTTTTATACAGTACAGGCTCAAATTCTTAAACTGTTTATCAGGTTTTAAACACTGTAGTTCAAAATATCATGCAGAATCCACTTAAATGAAGCAAAACTCACGACCTGGGCTTAGGAACCAGTCACCCTTTAGGCCCTAGTGAGTGTGATCGCTCCTTGTTGCGGGGTTTTTTTCAACACCTATCCGCATTTAAACCACTACCCAATTAGCCTCCATTAACCATTCAGAACTCAATCTGTGCAATCAATTTCTCATGGGCTATCTGGATTAAATGGTATGAGACAGTAACTTCCTGGATACAGTTAATACGCAAAAACCATACTCTTTGTATTGAGGAATACATATATCACCCATTGTTCCTCATACCTCCAGGAATCCATCTCCACCAAGGACTACAACCGGCAAATAAATAATGAAACAATCTCACCTGCCAGGAACCATCTTAACTCTATTCACGTTCCAATACTGGCGCTCCCCATCTTCTGGTCCCGACGCGTTTCGTTATCTCTCATCAGGGGATACCGTTGGGGCTGTTCAAACCTGCCGTACAGCCGACGCTGCTATCCATGCGTGTGGTCAGTGCTGTGTAAGCCTGCCTTATAAATGCGCCTTCTGTCTATGTTTCCGGCTTCAATGACGTGTGGGTGCCGATCACATGACCGCGCATGAACACCGGATATGTGCTCATTGTAACGCAGCAGTTAGCCGGGTGTTCGGACCGCCGTGTACCCAGCCTTTCGTGGAGCGCAAACATCCAAGATGCGCATGCGCTACTATCAGAGGCTGCTACAATATGCAACCAGGATCCATTGCTCACCTTGCCTATCAGCTGACACATGTTTTGGTGTGCGTCCCGGTGCAACAGAGGGGATCTGTATCATATAACCTATTCAAAGGAATACACACTCAGATTTCCCTAATCATACCACTCTGTATGTACAGATTGCAATCTTCAGTAAGACATCTTATCGATATATCCTTTGCCACATAGGGGAGCTCAGGGTTGTGCCAATTTCAGCATACTCGCTACTATAAAGACACTTCTTGTGGTGAAATTGTGGTCCATAATCTTAATGGACTGAGATTAAATATATTAAAAAATACTCTAATCAGAGTATGATTTCATATTTGTGCATGAGACGACCAACTGTATCCCAGGAGAATAGTAGGCATGAGGAATTAAAGATGCAGATGGAAAGAAAGGGGGGGTGGGCGTGGTGTAAGCCTACAGTATACCTAGGGCACCCTATACTATCAAGCACTACCTAACGCGGAGGTTGGCACCCTAGGACCTGCGCAGTGGCTCCCCCACTCGACGGCGGCTAACCCTCACTACTGGCGCTGCTAAACCCCTACGCTACAGGAAGGAAGCAAAGGAGAGTTGGTCATTAAGACTCTTAGGATGGACAGTGCGTAACCAAAAGATCCACTTGCATTCTCTCTGCAGTATCATCTGGTCCCAATTCCCCCCTCTACTTGGGGGTTTCACTTTGTTGATCCCTACAAAGGAGATTTTATTTATATTACCTTGATAACACCTGTTCATGTGATTTGCTATTGAGGTGTCTCTCTTGTTCAGGTTGTCTCATATGTGTTCTCCTATTCTCGTACAAAATTCCCTTCTAGTTTTCCCTATATATTCCAATCCGCATTCACATGTTGCCTTGTAAATTACTCCTCTTGTTTGACAGTTGATAAACTGCCTGATTTGATAGATCCTACCTGTGTTATTGCTCACAAACATTTTTGTCGTCTGTAAAAAGGCACAGGCTTTGCATCTGCCACATTTGTAACAACCTGCCGGTTGTACACCCAGCCACGACTGGCTCCTTGGACTGTGGTAATGGCTATGGACGAGTCTATCCTTAAGGGGTTTACCCCTACGGAAAGTGATTTGTGGTGTGAGGTTAATAGCATCCTTAATGTCCGGGTCCATACGGAGGATTTGCCAATGCCTCTGTAAGATCTTACGGATCTCATCCGCTCCATTAGAGAAGCGTGTTATGAAGCGTGTAGTGCCCTCTTCCACCTTAGGGGGCTTTTGTCCTAAAAGGTCCTTCCGTTCTTTTAAAAGTGATGATCTATACACTTAATTTAATATATGGTCAGGGTATCCTCTCTCATGAAATCTAACTCTTAGATCATCCGCCTGTTCCTTAAAACTGGAAAGATCAGAACAATTCCGGCGAAGCCTCAAATATTGTCCTTTCGGAATACCCCTTTTCAAGGGTCCTGGGTGATTACTTTCCCATCTTAAGAGAGAGTTTGTTGCAGTGGGTTTTCGATAGTTTTTGGTGACAATTTCTCCACTATCACCCCTTTGGACCAGGACATTAAGAAATGCCAACTTAGCTCTATCAGTCTCATAAGTGAAATGCAGACCCAGACTGTTAACATTCAGATTGTCCACAAATTTACCGAAATCCACCTCATCACCCCTCTATATTACAAAGACATCGTCGATATACCGTAGCCATAATGCTACCTTGTCCTCCAGACTGTTTGACGTCTCGTTAAATACGATTTTTTCTTCCCACCAGCCTAGGAGCAAATTTGCGTATGTAGGCGCACAGTGGCTGCCCATCGCAGTGCCCCTGAGCTGGTGGAAGTATTTACCGTCAAACAAAAAAAGTTATTGGTGGGGCAGAATTTCAAGGCCTTGAGCACAAACTCATTATGCCTGTTATACTGGCAGCCTCTGGTTTGCAAGAATTCACCCACAGCCCTCAGGCCCACTTCGTGAAGAATGGAGGAATAGAGTGCCTCAACATCTATACTGCAGAGTATCGTGCCCGCCTCCATGCATATGCCATACAGTCTCCTGAGAAAGTCAGTCGTGTCACACAAATATTAATTCAAGGCCAAAACAAAAGGCCTGAGTACCTGATTAATGTTTAGGCCTAAATTTTGTGTCATGCTGTTTATGCCTGCCACTATAGGTCTACCCTTTAAAGAGTTTGTTCCTTTATGGACCTTGGGCAGGCAGTAAAATGTAGTCATAACCGGATGTAAAGGGGTTAGAAATTCTCTTTCATTATTGTCTATCACTCCCATTTCAAACCCCTCATTGATCATGCTCTTTAAATTGTTCATGATTTCACCACTCGGGTCATGTGAAAGAATTTTATATCCGTCAGTGTCTCCAAGCAGAGACATACACAGGGATCTGTACTCGGATGTATTCATAACAACGACGTTACCCCCTTTATCAGAGGGTTTGATTGTTATGCTTACATCCCCCTCAAGGTTTTTGAGGCTCATCATCTCCTCTTTTGACAGGTTGTAACGTCCCATTTTAATGGATCTCGGTAGTCTTAATAAATCCTCCGTTACCAGATTCAAAAATACATCCGCAGAGCTGACATCATTTGTCACCGGGGGCATCTTTTTACTCTTATTTTTTAAATTTGTGAATGGACCATTCCCCCTATGATTGGGATCCACGTCTCCCAAATGGAATAACAGACGTACATCTGATAACATATTATCAGGAATCCCCAATTCATTTGATGTCTTCCTATCCTCTTTAGCAAAATGTTTTTTCCATCTTAATTTATGTGCGAAGAGATGTAAATCCTTTATTGTTTCAAATCTGTCATAATCTGTAGAGGGGACGAATGAGAGTCCCTTACTTAGGACACACATCTGGTTAGTTGATATAGCTCGTGAGGATAGATTTAGGACTTGGGGTACTAGGGTGAGTTTTGATGATTTTGTCGATTTCTGAGCGGGTAGCTCAGTTCTAAAAAATCTCTCTGTGGTAGGATTTCTTACCACTTCCCCTGGTACTACCTCGTCCTCCTCTACCTCTCCCTCTCCCCCTCTGTTTTGAACTAAATCTGTGCAATCAATTTCTCATGGGCTATCAGGATTAAATGGTATGAGACAGTAACTTCCTGGATACAGTTGATATGCAAAAACCATACTCTTTGTATTGATGAATACATATATCACCCATTGTTCCTCATACCTCCAGGAATCCATCTCCACCAAGGACTACAACCGGCAAATAAAAAATGAAACGATGTCACCCGCCAGGAACCATCTTAACTCTATTCATGTTCCAATACTGGCGCTGAGTACCTCCCCAACTTCTGGTCCCGACGCGTTTCGTTATCTCTCATCAGGGGATACCGTTGGGGCTGTTCAAACCTGCCGTACAGCCAACGCTGCTATCCATGCGCGGGGTCAGTGCTGTGTAAGCCGGCCTTATATATGCGCCTTCTGTCTATGTTTCCAGCTTCATTGACGCGTGGGTGCCGATCAAATGATCGCGCATGAACACTGGATATGTGCTCATTAGAATGCAGCAGTTAGCCGGATGTTCGGACCGCCGTATACCCGGCTTTTTGTGGAGCGCAAAAATCCAAGATGCGCATGCGCTACTATCAGAGGCTGTTACAATATGCAACCAGGATGCATCGCTCACCTTGCCTATCAGCTGACACATGCTTTGGTGTGCGCCCAGTGCAACAGAGCCTTTTTAATAGAGTATAGAAATTTTGTTACTTTTCCTTTTAGAGATTTGAGTAAAGGTTATGTTTTAATCATCGACGTATATACAGGCCATATATATTTGGATAGAGACAACATTTTTAGAATTTTGGTTATAGACATTACCACAATGAATTTAAAAAAAAAAAACAATTCAGATGCAGTTGAAGTTCAGACTTTCAGCTTTCATTTGAAGGTATCCACATTAAAATTGGATGAATGGTTTAGGAGTTTCAGCTCCTTAACATGTGCCACCCTGTTTTTAAAGGGACCAAAAGTAATTGGACAGATACAATAATTTTAAATAAAATGTTCATTTTTAGTACTTGGTTGAAAACCCTTTGTTGGCAATTACTTTCTGAAGTCTTGAATTCATGGACATCACCAGACGCTGTTTCCTCCTTTTTGATGCTCTGCCAGGCCTTCACTGCGGTGGTTTTCACTTGCTGTTTGTTTGTGGGCCTTTCTGTCTGAAGTTTAGTCTTTAACAAGTGAAATGCATGCTCTATTGGGTTGAGATCAGGTGACTGACTTGGCCATTCAAGAATATTCCACTTCTTTGCTTTAATAAACTCCTGGGTTGCTTTAGCTTTATGTTTTGGGTCATTGTCCATCTGTAGTATGAAGCGATGACCAATCAGTTTGGCTGCATGTGGCTGGATCTGTGTTATGAACAGGTGATTCACAACCACAATGGACCTAGTGGTTAAGAGCACACAAAGTGACCTGATAGTTACTAACATAGGACGAGCTCTGAGACGTGGGAACTCTGCTGACCGCAATCCCTAATCCTATCATACCACACTAGAGGCAGCCGTGGATTGCTCCTAACGCTCCCTATGCAACTCGGCACAGCCTGAGAAACTAGCTAGCCCTGAAGATAGAAAAATAAAGCCTACCTTGCCTCAGAGAAATTCCCCAAAGGAAAAGGCAGCCCCCCACATATAATGACTGTGAGTTAAGATGAAAATACAAACAGAGATTAAATAGATTTTAGCAAAGTGAGGCCCGACTTACTGAATAGACCGAGGATAGGAAAGATAGCTTTGCGGTCAGCACAAAAACCTACAAACAACCACGCAGAGGGGGCAAAAAGACCCTCCGCACCGACTAACGGTACGGAGGTGCTCCCTCTGCGTCTCAGAGCTTCCAGCAAGCAAGAAAAACCAATATAGCAAGCTGGACAGAAAATATAGCAAACAAAAGCAACACAAGCAAAACTTAGCTTATGCAGGGCAGACAGGCCACAAGAACGATCCAGGAGAAAGCAAGACCAATACTGGAACATTGACTGGAGGCCAGGAACAAAGAACTAGGTGGAGTTAAATAGAGCAGCACCTAACGACTTAACCTCGTCACCTGAGGAAGGAAACTCAGAAGCCGCAGCCCCACTCACATCCACCAGAGGAAGCTCATAAACAGAACCAGCCGAAGTACCACTCATGACCACAGGAGGGAGCTTGACCACAGAATTCACAACAGTACCCCCCCTTGAGGAGGGGTCACCGAACCCTCACCAGAGCCCCCAGGCCGACCAGGATGAGCCAAATGAAAGGCACGAACCAGATCGGCAGCATGAACATCAGAGGCAAAGACCCAGGAATTGTCTTCCTGACCATAACCCTTCCACTTAACCAGGTACTGGAGTTTCCGTCTCGAAATACGAGAATCCAAAATCTTCTCCACTATATACTCCAACTCCCCCTCAACCAAAACCGGGGCAGGAGGATCAACGGATGGAACCACAGGTGCCACATATCTCCGCAACAATGACCTATGGAATACGTTATGGATGGAAAAAGAAGCTGGAAGGGTCAAACGAAAAGACACAGGATTAAGAACCTCAGAAATCCTATACGGACCAATGAAACGAGGCTTAAACTTAGGAGAGGAAACTTTCATAGGAATATAACGAGATGACAACCAAACCAAATCCCCAACACGAAGTCGGGGACCCACACAGCGCCTGCGGTTAGCGAAACGTTGAGCCTTCTCCTGAGACAATGTCAAATTGTCCACTACATGAGTCCAAATCTGCTGCAACCTATCCACCACAGTATCCACACCAGGACAGTCCGAAGACTCAACCTGCCCTGAAGAGAAACGAGGATGGAAACCAGAATTGCAGAAAAACGGCGAAACCAAAGTAGCCGAGCTGGCCCGATTATTAAGGGCGAACTCAGCCAAAGGCAAAAAGGACACCCAATCATCCTGATCGGCAGAAACAAAACATCTCAAATATGTTTCCAAGGTCTGATTGGTTCGTTCAGTCTGGCCATTTGTCTGAGGATGGAAAGCCGAGGAAAAAGACAAATCAATGCCCATCCTAGCACAAAAGGCTCGCCAAAACCTCGAAACAAACTGGGAACCTCTGTCAGAAACGATGTTCTCCGGAATGCCATGTAAACAAACCACATGCTGGAAGAACAATGGCACCAAATCAGAGGAGGAAGGCAATTTAGACAAGGGTACCAAATGGACCATCTTAGAGAAGCGATCACAAACAACCCAAATGACCGACATTTTTTGAGAGACGGGGAGATCCGAAATAAAATCCATAGAGATATGTGTCCAGGGCCTCTTCGGGACTGGCAAGGGCAAAAGCAACCCACTGGCACGAGAACAGCAGGGCTTAGCCCGAGCACAAATCCCACAGGACTGCACAAACGAACGCACATCCCGCGACAGAGACGGCCACCAAAAGGATCTAGCCACCAAATCTCTGGTACCAAAGATTCCAGGATGACCAGCCAACACCGAACAATGAACCTCAGAGATAACTCTACTCGTCCATTTATCAGGGACAAACGGTTTCTCCGCTGGGCAACGGTCAGGTCTATTAGCCTGAAATTTTTGCAGCACCCGCCGCAAATCAGGGGAGATGGCAGACAAAATTACCCCCTCTTTGAGAATACCCGCCGGCTCAGACAAACCCGGAGAGTCGGGCACAAAACTCCTAGACAGGGCATCCGCCTTCACATTTTTAGAGCCCGGAAGGTACGAAACCACAAAGTCAAAACGGGAGAAAAACAGCGACCAACGAGCCTATCTAGGATTCAACCGTTTGGCAGACTCGAGATAAGTCAAGTTCTTGTGATCAGTCAAGACCACCACGCGATGCTTAGCTCCTTCAAGCCAATGACGCCACTCCTCGAATGCCCACTTCATGGCCAGCAACTCTCGATTGCCAACATCATAATTACGCTCAGCAGGCGAAAACTTCCTGGAAAAGAAGGAGCATGGTTTCATCACCAGGCCATCAGAACTTCTTTGCGACAAAACAGCCCCTGCTCCAATCTCAGAAGTATCAACCTCGACCTGGAACGGGAGCGAAACATCTGGTTGGCACAACACAGGGGCAGAAGAAAAACGACGCTTCAACTCTTGAAAAGCTTCCACAGCAGCAGAAGACCAATTGACCACATCAGCACCCTTCTTGGTTAAATCAGTCAACGGTTTAGCAATACTAGAAACATTATTGATGAAGCGACGATAAAAATTAGCAAAGCCCAGGAACTTTTGCAGACTCTTCAGAGATGTCGGCTGAGTCCAATCATAAATGGCCTGAACTTTAACAGGGTCCATCTCGATAGTAGAAGGGGAAAAAATGAAACCCAAAAATGAAACCTTCTGAACACCAAAGAGACACTTTGACCCCTTCACAAACAAAGAATTCGCACGCAGGACCTGGAACACCATTCTGACCTGCTTCACGTGAGACTCCCAATCATCCGAGAAGACCAAAATATCATCCAAGTATACAATCAGGAATTTATCCAGGTACTCTCGGAAGATGTCATGCATAAAGGACTGAAACACTGATGGAGCATTAGAAAGCCCGAATGGCATAACCAGGTACTCAAAATGGCCCTCGGGCGTATTAAATGCTGTTTTCCATTCATCGCCCTGTTTAATACGCACAAGATTATACGCACCACGAAGATCTATCTTGGTGAACCAAGAACCAACTAGCCCCCTTAATCCGAGCAAACAAATCAGACAGCAGCGGCAAGGGGTACTGAAATTTGACCGTGATTTTATTTAGAAGGCGGTAATCAATACAAGGTCTCAGCGAACCATCCTTCTTGGCCACAAAAAAGAACCCTGCTCCCAATGGCGACGACGACGGGCGAATATGACCCTTCTCCAAGGATTCCTTTACGTAACTCCGCATAGCGGCGTGCTCAGGCACAGACAAATTAAACAGTCGACCTTTAGGAAACTTACTACCAGGAATCAAATCGATAGCACAATCACAATATCTATGCGGAGGTAGGGCACTGGACTTGGGCTCATCAAATACATCCCGGTAATCTGACAAGAACTCTGGGACCTCAGAAGGGGTGGATGATGAAATAGACAGAAATGGAACATCACCATGTACCCCCTGACAACCCCAGCTGGACACAGACATTGATTTCCAATCCAATACTGGGTTATGGACTTGTAGCCATGGCAACCCCAACACGACCACATTATGCAACACCAAAAAGCGAATATCCTCCTGATGCGCAGGAGCCATGCACATGGTCAGCTGGGTCCAGTACTGAGGCTTATTCTAGGCCAAAGGCGTAGCCTCAATTCCTCTCAATGGAATAGGATACTGCAAGGGCTCCAAGAAAAACCCACAGCGCCTAGCATACTCCAAGTCCATCAAATTCAGGGCAGCACCTGAATCCACAAATGCCATGACAGAATAGGATGACAAAGAGCAGATCAAAGTATTGGACAAAAGAAATTTCGACTGTACCGTACCAATGGTGGCAGACCTAGTGAACCGCTTAGTGCGCTTAGGACAATCGGAGATAGCATGAGTGGAATCACCACAGTAAAAACACAGCCCATTCTGACATCTGTGTTCTTGCCGTTCAGCTCTGGTCAAAGTCCTATCGCACTGCATAGGCTCAGGTCCATGCTCAGATAATACCGCAAAATGGTGCACAGTTTTACGCTCACGCAAGCGTCGACCGATCTGAATGGCTAAAGACATAGACTCATTCAGACCAGCAGGCATAGGAAATCCCACCATGACATCCTTTAGGGCTTCAGAGAGACCTTTTCTGAAAATTGCTGCCAGCGCACATTCATTCCATTGAGTGAGCACAGACCACTTCCTAAACTTCTGACAATATATCTCTACCTCATCCTGACCCTGACACAGAGCCAGCAAATTTTTCTCTGCCTGATCCACTGAATTAGGTTCATCATACAGCAATCCGAGCGCCAGAAAAAACGTATCAATATTACATAATGCAGGATCTCCTGGCGCAAGGGAAAATGCCCAGTCTTGAGGGTCGCCACGTAATAAAGAAATAATGATCTTAACTTGTTGAACTGGGTCACCAGAGGAGCGGGGTTTCAAAGCCAGAAACAGTTTACAATTATTCTTAAAACTCAGAAACTTAGCTCTATCTCCAGAAAACAAATCAGGAATAGGAATTCTTGGTTCTAACATAAATTTCTGAACCACAAAGTCTTAAATATTTTGTACTCTTGCAGTGAGATGATCCACACAAGAAGACAGACCTTTAATGTCCATCACTACACCTGTGTCCTGAACCACCCAAATGTCTAGGGGAAAAGAAAGACAAAACACAGTACAGAGAAAAAAAATGGTCTCAGAACTTCTCTTTTCCCTCTATTGAGAAGCATTAGTACTTTGGGCCTCCAGTACTGTTATGAACAGGTGATTCACAACCTCAATGGACCTAGTGGTTAAGAGCACACAAAGTGACCTGATAGTTACTAACATAGGACGAGCTCTGAGACGTGGGAACTCTGCTGACCGCAATCCCTAATCCTATCATACCACACTAGAGGCAGCCGTGGATTGCTCCTAACGCTCCCTATGCAACTCGGCACAGCCTGAGAAACTAGCTAGCCCTGAAGATAGAAAAATAAAGCCTACCTTGCCTCAGAGAAATTCCCCAAAGGAAAAGGCAGCCCCCCACATATAATGACTGTGAGTTAAGATGAAAATACAAACACAGAGATGAAATAGATTTTAGCAAAGTGAGGCCCGACTTACTGAATAGACCGAGGATAGGAAAGATAGCTTTGCGGTCAGCACAAAAACCTACAAACAACCACGCAGAGGGGGCAAAAAGACCCTCCGCACCGACTAACGGTACGGAGGTGCTCCCTCTGCATCTCAGAGCTTCCAGCAAGCAAGAAAAACCAATATAGCAAGCTGGACAGAAAATATAGCAAACAAAAGCAACACAAGCAAAACTTAGCTTATGCAGGGCAGACAGGCCACAAGAACGATCCAGGAGAAAGCAAGACCAATACTGGAACACTGACTGGAGGCCAGGAACAAAGAACTAGGTGGAGTTAAATAGAGCAGCACCTAACGACTTAACCTCGTCACCTGAGGAAGGAAACTCAGAAGCCGCAGCCCCACTCACATCCACCAGAGGAAGCTCATAGACAGAACCAGCCGAAGTACCACTCATGACCACAGGAGGGAGCTTGACCACAGAATTCACAACAGATCTGAGCACACAGTATGGTGGCTCTGAATACCTCAGAATTTATTCGGCTGCTCCTGTCCTGTGTCACATCATCAATAAACACTAGTGACCCAGTGCCACTGGCTGCCATGCATGCCCAAGCCATCACACTGCCTCCGCCGTGTTTTACAGATGATGTGGTATGCTTTGGATCATGAGCTGTACCGCGCCTTCGCCATACTTTTCTCTTTCCATCATTCTGGTAGAGGTTGATCTTGGTTTCATCTGTCCAAAGAATGTTCTTCCAGAACTGTGCTGGCTTTTTTAGATGTTTTTTAGAAAAGTCCAGTCTGGCCTTTTTCTTCTTGATGCTTATGAGTGGCTTGCACCGTGCAGTGATCCCTCTGTATTTACTTTCATGCAGTCTTCTCTTTATGGTAGATTTGGATATTGATTCACCGACCTCCTGGAGAGTGTTGGTCACTTGGTTGGCTGTTGTGAAGGGGTTTCTCTTCACCATGGAGATTATTCTGCGATCATCCACTACTGTTGTCTTCCGTGGGCGCCCAGGTCTTTGTGCATTGATGAGTTCAGCAGTGCTTTCTTTCTTTCTCAGGATGTACGAAACTAGATTTTGCCACTTCTAATATTGTAGCAATTTCTCGGATGGGTTTTTTTCTGTTTTCGCAGCTTAAGGATGGCTTGTTTCACCTGCATGGAGAGCTCCTTTGACCACATGTTTACTTCACAGCAAACCTTCCAAATGCAAGCACCACACCTCAAATCAACTCCAGGCCTTTTATCTGCTTAATTGAGAATGACATAACGAAGGGATTGCCCACACCTGTCCATCAAATAGCCTTGGAGTCAATTGTCCAATTACTTTTGGTCCCTTTAAAAACAGGGTGGCACAAGTTAAGGAGCTGAAACTCCTAAACCCTTCATCCAATTTTAATGTGGATACCCTCAAATGAAAGCTGAAAGTCTGAACTTCAACTGCATCTGAATTGTTTTGTTTAAAATTCATTGTGGTAATTTCTATAACCAAAATTAGAAAAATGTTGTCTCTGTCCAAATATATATAGGCCTAACTGTATTCAATAAACATTTATATAAGCAATATGTGCTTATAGCGCAGACTCTCAGCTTTAATTTAAGAGTATTCATATCCTAACTGGAGTAAGGGTTTAAGAATTGCAGCTCTTTAATATGTAGATGGGTCTTTTTAACCCCTTCACGACATAAAACTTAAATCTATGTCATGACTTTGGTGCTACTCTGGTGCTGAACCCGCATCCTTCTCGCACATGGCAGCTGATTTAATCAGATACTATGGCAGCATGTTATACAGGAATAGATATTTATGTACCGTATTATTAATAGTTGGTGGTGGGATATATATGGAAAGGGATGTAAGTTGCACCTTTCTTGTTTCGGTCAGTTCTTCCAATCTTAATTTGATTGTAGCCATCATTGCAGGTGTAGAGGAGCCTCCGCCACCGCGTCACTCAGCATCCCAAACATTGGGGACCTCACAGCAGCGCCATCTTTATACCTTGTATTCTGTAATGTTGGATGACCTGCGGACCGCTTCTCATTTCTCATCGCACTCTTGTCCTTGCAGGGAAGTTTAATCTCCGGGTCGACTTCAGAGACTTTTCGAATAAACACACTTTCGCCTTGTACCGTGATTTCAGCATATCCTCTGAGGAGCAAAACTACACGCTGAGTTCTGTCCAGTTCCTGAAGGGATCTGCAGGTTTGTGTCCACACATCCCCCCATATTGAACAAGGGCTGCCCACACCCAGCTTTAATCGAGTCCAATATGGGCCCCGGGCATAGATCACTACGCAGATCGACCATATTCCCCCACTACCGTATTGGTATATAAGTTGGCAGATTGGCCATTAGGACACCAGGAAAGCTGCGGAGCCATAATGGCTGCAGGATTATGTTGTTAACTGGTATCCCACCTATGACATCCCAGCATTAGCTGCACTACGGAAAGAAAAAAAACATAATATCCAGCAAGATTTTGGGGAAAAAGTCACCACTAGGGTGCGCTCGCTGTGTGCACATTTATACAAAACTCCCTTTCCATTCCAGGCTCTGGGAAAGCTGGGTGGTGATGTGTAATGGCTCCAACACAGAGCCGCACTTTCCAACTGAGAGTTTTGCTGCCTTTTAGGCTCTGCAATTCATGGCCACATCTTCTGTCCCTTTCAGGAGATTCTCTAACCTACCACAGAGATTCTGCATTTTCTACAAAAGACCGTGACAATGACAGCGTGAAACATAACTGCGCCCAGACATACCGCGGAGGCTGGTGGTATAACGCCTGTCACTACGCCAACCTCAACGGCCTGTATCTGAGGGGAAACCACACCAGCTACGCCAATGGGGTGAACTGGCTAAGAGGAAGAGGCCAGCATTATTCCTACCAAGTGACGGAAATGAAAATCCGCCCGCAGCCCTGAGATCGGCGCCCACAGGAAAGCTACGTGTCAACAAAGCGCTGGCTGCGACCATGTTATCTGTACCAACCAATCAGAATCCAGTGTTCACCACTATTAAAAAGAAATGTGGCCTCTGATTGGTTGGAATGGACGGCATAGCCACTGTGATACGTAAGGCATTTAAAGTTTATTCCCTAAATTCTCCCCCAAAAGGAAAAAGTTGCAGAACTTCTCACTATATCTAATGTCGTAACCTGCTGAGCGTGACAGGAAAAGGCGCTAAATTGATTAAAAGCCTCATGCTCCATGATAAATTTGCCGATTATTTTTTGCACATTGGTGCATGTCAAGACGTTCTTGTAAATCAATTGCATGAAATCTTTTTAATGGTTTACTGCTTTCAGGATCTCTAATTGCTGTCAGTGAAAGGATATGCATGGATCTGCATCTGTATGTAAATAATAATGTTAACTCAGTAATATAATACTTGTATTCTTGTACATAGGGGCAGTATTATAGTAGCTGTATTCTTGTACATGGGGGGCAGTATTGTAGTAGTTGTATTCTTGTACATAGGGGGCAGTATTATAGCAAGAACCTAGGTTTGGCTCCCCTTTGTCACTTCCCTTAAGAAATAATTAATCTGCAGTTTTCATGATCGACTAATGCTCCATTCACACGGGGCTCTTAGAGCTCCGTTTCTCAGTATTTCTGTGAAATAAACTGTTCGGTAAGAAACAAGCAAGGAAAGGGTCATTCAGGAGTAAATGAGTGCAATGGTGGAGTGATCACACAACTGGGATCAGTGGGTAAGGATATAAATGACAGCCATGCTGCAGCCATATTGTCATGCAGGTTCCCTAACACATATAGTGCATGAAGAGAGAAAAAAAGAGTGCAGCACTCACCCAAAATCTTCCAGTAATAAGAAGTCCTTTATTTAAGCATTACAAGCCATTTCGGACGTGGCGCGGCGTAGACAAAACTGCAGATGGGAGCGGGAGTGAATGGAGACAAGACAGACGACGGCCGTTTCGCGCTCCTGCGCTTCTACGGGTCAGGTGAATAGTGCTGGTGATGTCACTTCCTTATATAGGGGTAGACTTACCATAAAAACACATATAAACATATATAAACATTGTTTAAAAACCAACCTGTCTCCTTCCAAGAACTGTAATTTACCGGCAAGCTAGATGAAATTTGCCATGTCCAATTTATCGTTAAGTCCCCATGGTCCCTGAGCATTAGTTTTCAGGATCCATCTGGCTTCCCTTTGCAGCAATACTCGATTGTGATTGTCACCTTGCTGTGGAAACTTAACCATCTCCAAACCAGCAAAGTTTAACAGGTTGGGATCGCCGCTGTGCACATCCTGCATATGTTTCACTAGGCGTACGCGTCCTTTCCCTGTTAGTAGAGTTAAAATGCTCACAAAATCGGACCATGAGGGGTCTTATTGTTTTCCCGATAAAAAAATCGGTTACACGGACAGAAAATTGCATAGACTATAAATTTGGTTTTACAAGTTATAAAATCCATTACCTTATGTTGTACGGTGCCAACTTTTAACGGGTTATCAGTCTTGTGCAGATGACACATGCTACAACTACCACATTTAAAGTTTCCCTGGGACATTGATTTCTTAATCCAATTATTATCCATGATAGAGAGCCGATTTTTTACCACTAAGGGTACCGTCACACAGTGGCATTTTGATCACTACGACGGCACGATCCGTGACGCTCCAGCATCGTAACAATATCGCTCCAGCGTCGTAGACTGCTGTCACACTTTGCAATGTACGACGCTGGAGCGATAATTTCATGACGTATGTGCGATGTAGAAGCCGTTGGTTACTATGCGCACATCGTATACAATATCGTGCACACCTTTGTTACACCATGCGATCATGCCGCCACAGCGGGACACTAGACGACGAAAGAAAGTTTCAAACGATCTGCTACGACGTACGATTCTCAGCGGGGTCCCTGATCGCAGGAGCGTGTCAGACACTGCGAGATCGTAACTATATCGCTGGAACGTCACGAATCATGCCGTCGTAGCGATCAAAATGCCACTGTGTGACGGTACCCTAAGTCTCCTATATTCACCGACCGTTTATATGCAAAAAGAGGGGTAAAAGCAGATAAATTTCTGAAGTCCGCATCATTTTGCAGTACGTGCCAATTTCTACGCACTGCAGCATGAATATCATTATCGAGTGGACTATGTTTGAACATGAATGTAAACTTTCGGTTTTCGACCCAATTTGTGGTTTTGCTTCTCCCTCTATTTTTTCTTTTACTGCCCTTTTTTAAGAGATCAATTTGAGATAATTTGGCTGCCCTCAATTCTGCCTGTTGTAAAATGGGCTCCGGGTAACCTCTGTTTTTAAGTCGTGTTTTTAGTTCTTGTACTTGGCTTATATACGTTTCCTCACAATTATTAATTTTTCTTAGCCTAACCATTTGACTGTACGGAATACTATGTCTAGTGTGGTTAGGATGGGCACTCTGGAAATGTAGAACATTATTTGTGGCCGTAATTTTTCTATGGACACTTGTCTTAATTAACCCCTCACTGATCTCAACTTTTACATCAAGAAATTCCATTTCTCTCTCATTGAAAACAGATGTGAACTTCATGTTTTCATCATTGTTTTCATTCAAAAATGCAACAAAATCGTTGAAAATCTGTTCCCCTCCATCCCACACAATAAAGATGTCATCGGCGAACCTCAAATACAGACGAATGTGCTTCAAATAGGGATTCTGGGGTCCGGTGACATGTTTCTCCTCAAACGCCGCCAAAAAGAGGTTCACGAAGACACATGCCACCGGAGTGCCCATCGCAGTGTCAACTCTTTGGCTATACCACTTGTCCAAAAATTTAAACATATTGTGTGACAGGACAAACTCTAAACCATCCAAAACAAAGGAAATAAAGTCCTGATCTTTTTCTGTGTTCTTGAGGATACGGTGGATTGCCTCTAGACCCTTCTGTTGGGAGATTCTTGTGTACAGATTGACAATGTCAATAGATGCTAAAGCAAAAGTTGGCTGCCAACAAAAACTCCTCAAAGCCAACAAGAAGTCGCCGGAATCTTTTACAAACGAGGGGATTTTTAGGAGCAGAGGTTTCAATAACCAGTCTAAAAACTGGGATAACGGCTCTGTCATCGAATTTTTTCCTGAGATTATTGAACGCCCTGGTTTTTTTTTTGCATTTTTATGAATTTTCGGGATGTTATACCAGTGCGGGAAACACGGGAATTCCGGCAATAGATTTTCAGCTCTCCCTTTAGTGATTGTCCCTTTCTCCACATATTTTCGTAACAATGTTCTTCATTTTTCTTTGATGTTATGAGTTGGATTACATTCCAACTTTATTTATGTGCCCAAATCATTAAGCTGTGATAACGCCTCCTCTATATAATAGGATTTGTCCAAGATGACTAAATTGCCGCCTTTATCGGCTTTTCTAATAATGACATCCTCCCATTTTTGTATTTCTCTAAGAGCGCGTTCCTCTTGGGCTGAAAGGTTCTTATGCGGTTGCTTATAAAGAAGCGCTTCTATATCCTTGATAACCAGATCCTGAAATAGATCTATGGAATTCCCAGGTGAAATTGGAGGCATCCAACTAGAATTAACCCCCCCTACAAACGGTTGAGTAGGACCAAACCCTTCGGAAGACGAAAGCCCCGCAGATTGTTCCATAATACTCGACTAAATTTGCCAACAGGGCGGTCATTTCCATGTCATCATGGTACATGATAGGGTACGCCATAAACCCCAAGGGACCCACTGTAGCAGGGGTATCAGTGGTGACAGAAGCTACACTTCTCTCAGTGCTCCTTCAAAAATGTTTATAGAGATGCAATTTTCTGATGCTTTTGAATAAATCAATTCTGAATTCACAAAAATCAAATGCCTCAGGTAAACAAAAATTCACCCCCTGTGAAAGGACCTTCACTTGGTCCGAGGATAAGACCCTTTTTGACAAATTAATGATTTGTAGTGCATTGTCAATTGCAGTGCTTTCACTTTGTGCCATTAACGCCTCCAGGATACATGTTTGCGTTTTTTTAGAGCGCTTTTTTCTCCCTCCTCGTCGGATTTTTTTTCCCCCTAAAGGGACTGCAGGCATAGAATTTGCTGCACTTGGTAACAACGAGTTCGAAGAGGTAGAGGCGACATCCTCACCGATCTCTTCGGTAGCACTAGCGTCTGAGTCTGTAATCCATCCATCGCGGGAGAACTTTTGTTTTTTCCCAAATTTCCTTGGGCGATTTTAAAAAAAAGTTTTTTTAGGGTTTTTTTTGTTCCATGAGAAAATTTGGCCCATCTCAAAGTCCCGTTTATCTCTAAGAAATTTTTCTTTTTTCTTTTCTTTAGTTTCCATTTGCACCATAACAAGTTTTTTCTCTAATTTCTTTTGAAAAATTCTATAATTGTCTTCACTCATGCGGGATGCCAATTCCTGTTTGGATTTCTCTAGTTGTTCACATACACTGCTGTAATCCTTTTCGTTTTGTGATATCACCCGCTGTAGTAAATTTTGGGAGCATTGCAGATGTACTGTATTTGTTCCCATGCCTTTTGGAAGCTGGGATCATCCTTAAATTGTGAGATTTCTTTAAAAACTCTCAAACCTCTTGGCACTCGATTGCACTCAACATAAGATTTGAGAGACTTAATAGTCCAATAAAGGCGAATTTCTCTTTCTGCCAAAGTATGAATTTTAAATTCCAAAGTCTTAGTGCTAATCAATTCTAGTTCATCCTTCAAGTTACAATCCATAAAAACCTCCGCAGCTCCCTTTCTGCCTGTCATTAAGCCACTTGAAACCTCTCCGTCTTTAGCCAGATCCACTATTCCTTCCATTTCCATGGTGGAATATGCAACGATCACAGCTCTCACTTCGTGCTCAGGTACACAGAAAACAGATCTGCTGACAAATCCAATTCAAAAAAGGCATGCACAAGGTGCAAGTATGACCGGCACTGAACAAGCTGCTATTCATCATATCACCTGCATGTGTGATCTAGAGAGGGCTAGACGGACTCCGTTCCCACTGAAGCTAAGGCGGTGCTATGCATACACAGTTTGTAATCCAAGCACATGAAGAGAGAAAAAAAGAGTGCAGCAGTCACCCAAAATCTTCCAGTAATAAGAAGTCCTTTATTTAAGCATTACAAGCCATTTCGGACGTGGCGCGGTGTAGACAAAACTGCAGAGGGGAGCGGGAGTGAATGGAGACAAGACAGACGACGGCCGTTTCGTGCTCCTGCGCTTCTACGGGTCAGGTGAATAGTGCTGGTGATGTCACTTCCTTATATAGGGGTAGACTTAGTGGTAAAAAATCGGCTCTCTATCATGGATAATAATTGGATTAAGAAATCAATGCCCCAGGGAAACTTTAAATGTGGTAGTTGTAGCATGTGTCATCTGCACAAGACTGATAACCCGTTAAAAGTTGGCACCGTACAGCATAAGGTAATGGATTTTATAACTTGTAAAACCAAATTTATAGTCTATGCAATTTTCTGTCCATGTAACCGATTTTATATCGGGAAAACAATAAGACCCCTCATGGTCCGATTTTGTGAGCATTTTAACTCTGTACTAACAGGGAAAGGACGCGTACGCCTAGTGAAACATATGCAGGATGTGCATGGCGGCGATCCCAACCTGTTAAACTTTGCTGGTTTGGAGATGGTTAAGTTTCCACAGCAAGGTGGCAATCACAATCGAGTATTGCTGCAAAGGGAAGCCAGATGGATCCTGAAAACTAATGCTCAGGGACCATGGGGACTTAACGATAAATTGGACATGGCAATTTTCATCTAGCTTGCCGGTAAATTGCAGTTCTTGGAAGGAGACAGGTTGGTTTTTACAATGTTTATATATGTTTATATGTGTTTTTATGGTAAGTCTACCCCTATATAAGGAAGTTACATCACTAGCACTATTCACCTGACCCGTAGAAGCACAGGAGCGCGAAACGGCTGTCGTCTGTCTTGTCTCCTGCTCCCCTCTGCAGTTTTGTCTACACCGCGCCACGTCCGAAATGGCTTGTAATGCTTAAATAAAGGACTTCTTATTACTGGAAGATTTTGGGTGAGTGCTGCACTCTTTTTTTTTTTCTCTCTTCATGTGCTTGGATTACAAACTGTGTATGCATAGCACCGCCTTAGCTTCAGTGGGAACGGAGTCCGTCTAGCCCTCTCTAGATCACACATGCAGGTGATCTGATGAATAGCAGCTTGTTCAGTGCCGGTCATACTTGCATCTTGTGCATGCCTTTTTTTAATTGGATTTAACACATATAGCGCACTGATTGTGGACAAATAAGTGTGGCGCCCCAGGGTCCTGGTCATCACAGTAACATTGCTTTCCTCACGGGGAGAGTGATGTTACGCTTGAAGGCAAGAAGGGATAACTGAAACCAGGTACCACAAACATGCAACACATTCACACTCCAGGCCACCAGGGGGAGCTTTTGATCCTACTTGCTAGGTGACTCCCCATATATATATATGTATATATATATATATATATATATATATATATATATAACTGTAGGGAAAGTGAGTTAGTTCCGGACACAGTTAGTTCCTGACAGAGCTCCAGAGAGTGAGTTCTGGCTAGGGAACAGACTGGGTCAGTCTGAGGCAGAAGAAGGGTTTTTTACGGAGCTGTGTAGCAGTTCCTGGAAATAGACATTCAGAAAGCCGAATACATTGCAGAGCACGCAGGAGAACAAAGCACAGGCGAGGACATCAGGGGGAGACCAGCCCCGAGCAGGCTGCCTCCCTCTGAGGCGCAGGAACCGGTAGCCAGAACAACGAGGATTGTAAGGCCCTCCATGACTTACATCAGAGACTGGCAGGACAGCTGAACTCTACGTTACCTGTCCGACCTAACACCCAGGAGGCACGGTGGCACCCCTCAGAGGCCGGGGCGTGCTAGAGTCCCTATAAACAGCATCAAGCCACCAGTCATACTGGTTATGTCCTATCCTACCCGGGGGATAGAGAGAGAGATAACATCTGTGAGGACCTTATGTGAAGCTTTCAGCAGTAAGGGACTACACCACCACGGCGCTAAAGGAAGGCTTTTGATTTCCACCCGGGTAAGGGGACTCCTAACTTACATTCAAGCCGGCCAGACCCTGCCTGCCCTGTGATCTGGTGCTCTGGACTGTGGATGCTGAAGTCTTCAGTAAACCAAGGTAAAGAGACTGCAACCTTGTGTCCTCGTTCTTTACTGCACCCCTCACCATCTTCCATCTACACATCGGGAGCCCTGGGGATATACTTCACCTGTGGGAAGTTATACCATCTAGCTGCCATAACATCACCCCAGAGGACCCCTTAAAGCAGTGTCAGTCCCCACTGCCTGAATACCACAGGTGGCGTCACAAACACAAACTTTATTCCCTTTAAAGACCTTTCCCTTTTACATGGGCGCCCAGGGCCACGGACCGGGTTGCAGCCACCGTGACATCCCCCTGTGAAACTCAGGAACCGTTACCGAGTACCCGGCTGCTCTAACGGGGCGCTCCATAACAAATAAGAAAGGAACTTGTGAAGGACTTCAAGGAAAGTGACAGTGCTACCGTTCGTAATGCAATGGATTCAAGACCACACAAGAAGCCACAACCAGGGACATTTAAAGACTGTACAATATGGAAAGCAAAAGAAGAGAAGCAATTTCCAGAAAGGGCTAAACAAAAGTTCGAAGCTACAATCTCTGATCCATGTGCCAATAATTGGAGAGGCACCCCGAAGTGACAAATGACCAGACATTGCATGGATGGTGCCTCAACAGCAACAAATCACGTCAAGTGATAGAAGCTTTTTCATAGAACTTAACTGAAAGGGGTTTTCCAACAAACAAAAGTATATTTTAATGAATAGATCTTGGAATAATAATAACTTCCACAATAGGAAATGATTAAAAAATGTTCCTGCGCTGAGATAATCTTATAACTGCCACTGCTGTGTACTGTGTAATGGCTGTGTCTGACCGTACGGAACACGGTCTGGAACACAATGGCTGTATCCTCACATGGCACAGGAGTTTGCTTCACACTTATCCAAAAAGCATTAAGGAACTGCAAAATCTGAGTCTGACAAAGCAGTCCAAATCCTGTGAGATAGATGCTGTATAAAATCCAGCGCTAAACGGGCACCGCTCCCTAAAGAGAAAATGGACAGTAATCAAATGACTTCTGAACAATGACTGAATTTAGCAAGAGAACTCGGATAAAGAACTAAGGTAATTCAACACAAGAAATTGAAAAACACCTTTATGTATCTCTTAGGCTAGTTTCACACTAGCATTTTGAGGAGCTGCGGAGGGTTGAGGACTTCCTCCGTGAAGCCCCGCCTTCGACCGCACCTCCGCCGCTAGCTCCGCCTACTTCTGCATGCGGCCTGCGTAACCTATCTTTAACATTAGGTACGCAGGTCGTGCGGCTGTATGCGGATGCTTCCGCATGCGTCGTTTTGACGATGCAAAGAAAAAAAGAAATTGCAACTAGCTGCGTCCTACACTGGTCGCCGCATCGTCAAAACGACGCATACGGAAGCATCCGCATACAGCCGCACGACCTGTGTACCTAATGTTAAAGATAGATCACAAAAGCAGGCAGCACTCCATGTTCTTAAAGGCAATATGCAGGTGTTTATTGAGCCCACATCTCCATGCAACGTTTCGGCTACAACTGAGCCTTTCTCAAGCAGTGAACAAACCTTTTTTACACATATATATAGAGGGACATAACTCTACCATCCCCTAAGTGCAGCCAATCAATGAACCTCATAAATTTACATATAATTGCAATATAAAGTGTATTAGTGCCAGCTGTGTACTATTAAAAAACTCCATAGGACAACTCCTTCATACAGTGACCATCTATTGTAAATTATCATACCTTTGGAGAGACATATCCGTTAATGGAGGAGGCAGCGTGTGGTCAGCATACCACTACTACTAATGCGCATGTCATAGCTCTACTACGTGCATCACGATCACATGTCATGTAGGAGGCCAATCAGAAACGCTACTATGTGTCTGGCGTCATGCGCCTGCGCACTAGCGCTCGACACTTCCCTCTTGGTTGGGGAATCATATCATACCACTGCAGCTACTGCGCATGTCATAGCGCTTCTACGTACTACACAATCACATGTCATGTGGGAAGCCAATCCGGAACGCTACTTTGCGTTTGGCGTCATGCGCACTAGCGCTCCACACTTCCATCTTGGTTGGGGAATCATATCCGTGAATCTACAGTAAACCAGCGCATTCGCGGTAGGCTATAGCTGCGATCTTATCGAGAGTCCTCCTCAATATTATTCTGGACACCATATGTATGATCATTATGGTCGCCCTTTCACTGGTGGCATGAAGGTACAGATAGGGGCACCATTTTAATAGTGGCACAAAGTCCAATACGTGTTCCTTATACATGTACACTATAATTATTTATAAAATACCCGGCTTATTCAACGTCTTTGTGGTTGAGTTTTGATTTTTTCTGATTTCTTTTTGCTTACGATGCTGGCTCTTGCCTCCACGTCTTTTTCTTCCTCTGGGATGTTCACTAGATCTATAAGTCCGAATGAATCAACACCGATACTCCATTAGAAAGAGGAGGACTGATCTTCCGGTCCCCAAACATTTTGTTGAGTGTAATCATTCGGAGAAGGATCTAAAGTTCAGAATAATTGATAGGGTACCTGTTGATAATAGAGGGGGTGATAGGGAGCTGATCCTCCGCAAAAAAAGAACTCATGTGGATCTATAAATTGAATACACTTAGGCCTATGGGCCTCAATGTGGATTTTAAACTTCATACTGTGATATAAGATAATGTTCCCGTACTAGATCCTTATAGTTAAAAAACTGGTATTATTTTATATTTGGGAATACTTAGTTTTTTTGAGTATGTTCCTAATTTTATTTTGTATATTCTTTGTCCAGGTACTGTTGCTGTCGTATATAATGGAAGATCCTAATTGGAGAGACATAAGATTTGGAGGAACAGATTAATTATAATAATATGTTTCTTTGTTAAAATTATTCATTATTAAAAATATACAATTTATTCATATATATGAAAATAGTTTGTTGTATCATGCACATGGATGATGGGAGGCCAATTAATAAATATTCTAAAATTATCCCTCTGCTCCGGTATGCTTTCTTTTATTATTGATAGGGTGGCCAGAAGGGGCTAGTTGCAATATGATTACTGGTGTATTTCAGTATTTTAAACCACTTGTGTTCATATTAGCCAGGACTAGAGTGCTACTGCTATGCAGGGGTCATGAACGGTGGCGCTTTGCCCGGAAGGGTGAAGCGCACCCTCTGGACACTGTATGAGTGCCAGGTGAAGGTCTGAATTAAGACATTCTCTGGTGGGTCAAAGCAGGAGTAGGCACTATTCATATGAGTGAAAAATAATCCACTGAAACATCAATATATATTTCCAAAGGGCAAATTGCCACATCAATAGACCACTATATAAGTCTCTCAGGACACTCCGACTACCATAAATCCTACACAAGACCACAAAAGGAGTATATGTCCCACTCAGGTGAACATTTAAAAGTACTTTATTAATGAATATGCAATATATAAAAATATAACACATATGTACAAAACAGACATGAAGAAAGGTCCAAACAGAAACTCATGTGAAGAAAGAGCAGCACATCTAAAATACCGGACTGAGAAGGTAAGCGTACCTAATAGGCATATAGTCCAAGATAACCAACATCCATTATAACTCGTAATATCCCATAATAGGGCTAAACACTAAGGGCAACACAACCTCTTTACATGGATATCAGTGACCTATTCCCCACAAGCTGAAATTCTACCAAACATGGTGTAATAGGGAAATATCCATTGACCCCTATCAAAGGACGCTCATCTTACCCATAATATAATCCGCCAGTGTGCGCTCCACAGCAGCCCCAACGCGCGTTTCGCGTGGGCTTCTTCCGGGGGCTGACAACCTCACAACCTCTTTACATGGATATCAATGGATATTTCCCTATTACACCATGTTTGGTAGAATTTCAGCTTGTGGGGAATAGGTCACTGATATCCATGTAAAGAGGTTGTGTTGCCCTTAGTGTTTAGCCCTATTATGGGATATTACGAGTTATAATGGATGTTGGTTATCTTGGACTATATGCCTATTAGGTACGCTTACCTTCTCAGTCCGGTATTTTAGATGTGCTGCTCTTTCTTCACATGAGTTTCTGTTTGGACCTTTCTTCATGTCTGTTTTGTACATATGTGTTATATTTTTATATATTGCATATTCATTAATAAAGTACTTTTAAATGTTCACCTGAGTGGGACATATACTCCTTTTGTGGTCTTGTGTAGGTCATATGAGTCCATATGGCATACAAGGAGGAGTGTCGCCTCTATGAACTGTAAGGTGGTAAACTGAATAAGCCGGGTATTTTATAAATAATTATAGTGTACATGTATAAGGAACATGTATTGGACTTTGTGCCACTATTAAAATGGTGCCCCTATCTGTACCTTCATGCCACCAGTGAAAGGGCGACCATAATGATCATACATATGGTGTCCAGAATAATATTGAGGAGGACTCTCGATAAGATCGCAGCTATAGGCGCTACCGCGCATGCGCTGGTTTACTGTAGAGTCACGGATATGATTCCCCAACCAAGATGGAAGTGTGGAGCGCTAGTGCGCATGACGCCAAACGCAAAGTAGCGTTCCGGATTGGCTTGCCACATGACATGTGATTGTGTAGTTTCGTAGAAGCGCTATGACATGCGCAGTAGCTGCAGTGGTATGATATGATTCCCCAACCAAGAGGGAAGTGTCGAGCGCTAGTGCGCAGGCGCATGACGCCAGACACATAGTAGCGTTTCTGATTGGCCTCCTACATGACATGTGATCGTGATGCACGTAGTAGCGCTATGACATGCGCAGTAGTAGTAGTGGTACGCTGACCACACGCTGCCTCCTCCATTAACGGATATGTCTCTCCAAAGGTATGATAATTTACAATAGATGGTCACTGTATGAAGGAGTTGTCCTATGGAGTTTTTTAATAGTACACAGCTGGCACTAATACACTTTATATTGCAATTATATGTAAATTTATGAGGTTCATTGATTGGCTGCACTTAGGGGATGGTAGAGTTATGTCCCTCTATATATATGTGTAAAAAAGGTTTGTTCACTGCTTGAGAAAGGCTCAGTTGTAGCCGAAACGTTGTATGGAGATGTGGGCTCAATAAACACCTGCGTATTGCCTTTAAGAACATGGAGTGCTGCCTGCTTTTGTGATCTATCTGGATTGAAAACAACCATTGGACGGGTTGTTTGGGCTTTGCACCCGAAGATAAGTATAGGATCTGTGCTGTTCCATTTTTTCTATTATTTTAATGTTAAAGATAGGTACGCAGGCCGCATGCAGAAGTAGGTGGAGCTAGCGTGGACGTGCGGCCGAGGGCGGGGCTTCACGGAGGAAGTCCACAGCTCCTCAAAACCCTAATGTGAAACCGGCTTTAAACAGTAAGCATAGTCAATGAATATGAATCCACAACCTTAGTGCTCAGAGAAGAGGTGCTGGATAAACAACAGCTGCAGGCTTTTGCTGTAGAGGTACTGTTCTGTGATGACAAGAGATAGAGCTATTTTAAATGTTGAAGTTTGATAAGACTGTACCGTATGAGCGCTCTGGCTTGTTATGTTCCAGTTCTCTTATCTTCCATGTTGCTGTAGATACTGATGTCCCAATTAAAACAGCTGCTGTCCCACCAATGAAAGAAAAACTACATTTATGGTCTACAGATTGATGCGGCACCAGAAATCGAGCTCATTGAAAGGACCTTTCAGTTTTATTACATTTGTCATTGCATTTTCCCACAATATCTGAGTTCTGAGGATTCTGCTGAAAGCTGAATTCTGCAACAAAACTATGATGTTTTCTCACTCAACATGTTAGTAATACATCAGTCAGTTCCAGAAACTTCAAAATCATGTAGTTTCTAGAATTTTTTTTTTGCTTTGTGTGGCAGAAATTACTTCTTCCAGGTATGAGGAACCGAATATTCAGAAACAGCAGAAGGTACAAATGTGCTGATGCAGAAACTGCTAAATGCACAAATTGTTTCTATATATAAGATGGGGATATTTTCTCTCAGAGCATTTACTGATAAAAGGAAGCAGCAATGAACGGGAGTATACCAACAATCGCGTGCGTCCTGCTCTGTCTGACAACTACAAGCTCCGGTGAGGACTCCTGTCCAGGTAATTATTGTCATACTCATTATATCAGCCCAGCAGTTGTATAGTTCATTTCGTGTAGCAATATTTATCACAGGTGGACATTTTACCACAATCTGGCCACACTTCCGGCCCGACCACCAATGACCACTAAACCTTGCGATCCTGATAGTTCAGATCAGGGCCGCACTGGGACTAAAATTCAGCCCTGGCATTTGAAGTTACACAGGCCCACTTGTCACATGGTGACTGTATAATATCTGTAAACTTGTAGGCAGGGCCGGATTTAGGCAAAGTGGGGCCCTAGGCAAAGTTTAAAATGGGGCCCCAAATGCTAACATATTGCACATTACACAAAAGCATTTTGGTTGTATTTACAAGTGCTGAGTTCAGGCCGCTAAATGAGTTTGATCAACAATACTGAAGTTGTTCAACACTTGTTTCCCGGCCTCTTTCCACCAACTGAGGAATAATTATGGGACAGAACGATCACTAATAGATCACTAACAGATCACCATACAGTATCATGTTATCAGCAGCACATCTACAGTTTACGCTGGCGATGCGCTGCTGAGAACAATGATTTTTGTTCCAGCAAAAACAATCTGAATATGCAGCATTTTACTTGTTTAGTAAAATACACCCCATAGGCCTCCATATATTATAATGTGCACCTCAGTCCTCCATATAGTATAATACACTCCCTATAGTCCTCCATATATTAAAATACACTGATCAGTCCTCCACATAGTATAATACACTCCTCATAGTCCTCCATATAGCATAATACACTTCTCATAGTGCTCCATATAGTATAATGCACCGCCATAGTCATCCATGTTTGTACAATTCACTTCCCATAGTATAATGCACCCCATAGTCCTCAATACAGTATAATGCAGCCCACATATAGTATAATACAGCCACCACCCTACAGAATATAATACAGCCACTCCAGAGTATAATGCAGCCACCCTATCGAATATAATACAGCCCACCTCCCCATAATATATAATGTAGCCCCCACAGAATATAATGCAGCCCCCCATAGTATAACACAGCTTCCCCCATAGAATATTATATACCCCCACAATAGTATATAACAGCCACATAGTATATAACACGGCCTCCCCATAGAATATAATATACCCCCATAGTATATAGCACAACCCAGATAGCAGATAACACAGCCCACGTAGCAATATAAAGCACAGCCCATGTAGCAGTATACAGCACTGCCCACATAGTAGTATACAGCACTGCCCACATAGTAGTATATAGCGCAGCCCACATAGTAGTATACAGCAGAGCCCACACAGTAGTATATAGCACAGCCCACATAGTAGTATACAGCAGAGCCCACATAGTAGTGTATATCACAGCCCACATAGTAGTATACAGCAGAGCCTACATAGTAGTGTATAGCACAGCCCACATAGTAGTATACAGCACTGCCCACATAGTAGTATACAGCAGAGCCCACATAGTAGTGTATAGCACAGCCCACATAGTAGTATACAGCACAGCCCACACAGTAGTATACAGCACAACCCACATAGTAGTATACAGCACAACCCACATAGTAGTATACAGCACTGCCCACATTGTAGTATACAGCAGAGCCCACATAGTAGTGTATAGCACAGCCCACACAGTAGTATACAGCACAGCCCACATAGTAGTATACAGCACAGCCCACATAGTAGTATACAGCACTGCCCACATAGTAGTATACAGCACAGCCCACACAGTAGTATACAGCACAGCCCACACAGTAGTGTATAGCACAGCCCACATAGTAGTGTATAGCACAGCTCACATAGTAGTATACAGCAGAGCCCACATAGTAGTATACAGCACTGCCCACATAGTAGTATACAGCACAGCCCACACAGTAGTATACAACACAGCCCACACAGTAGTATACAGCACAGCCCACACAGTAGTGTATAGCACAGCCCACATAGTAGTATACAGCAGAGCCCACATCTCTTCCCCCCCCCCCAGAACGGCCCCACAGTCCAGTAAAAAAAAAACACTCCTCACCTCCCCTCGTGCCCGCGTTGCTCCCTGCTCCTGTCTCGGCGGCTGCCGCTGCTCTGCCTGGGAAATAGTGAGTGCGAGCGCTCCCGCAGTGTCAGAGGCAGAGCGGGGAATGATGTGAGAGGGAGCGTCAGGTGACGCTCTCTCCTCCATCATTGCATTCAACTGTAGCGGCGTCATAGACGCCGGTATAGTTGAATGCGGCAGCAGCGGCGCTGGGGGAGGGGGGGAGGGTGAGTCGGCGCGCAGCGGCCCACTATTGGCACCGACCCTGGTTCAGATCATTACAAATAATCCCAAATTTGATTCACTGCAGGCAGCACCTCATACATTGTATGTGGTCAGATAAGAGTGTGCCCTCTGGTGTCTAGAGGTGGTATTGCAGCCTTCAGCGTGGACATTTCTAATTCAACAATTAATGGCTACATTTTACAGTTACGTTTTAGTGCTCAACAGACAGTATCACACAGGATAGGATTAGATACACGACTCAACAGACAGGATCACACGGGATAGGATTAGATACACAGCTCAGCAGTCATCATCACACAGGATAGGATGGATAGGATTAGATACATGGCTCAGTAGATGGTATCACACAGGACTGGATTAGATACACCGCTCAGCAGATGGTATCACACAGGACTGGATTAGATACACGGCTCAGCAGATGCTATCAAACAGGATAGGATTAGATACACAGTTCAGCAGACAGTGTCACACAGGATGGGATTAGATACACAGCTGAGCAGACAGTATCACACAGGATAGGATGAGATACACAGCTCAGCAGACAGTATCACACAGGATAGGATTAGATACACGGCTCAGTAGACAGTATCACACAGGATAGGATTAGATACACAGCTCAGCAGACAGTATCACACAGGATAGGATTAGATACACAGCTCAGCAGATAGTATCACACATGATAGGATCAGATACACAGCTCAGCAGACGGTATCACACAGGATAGCATTAGATGCACAGCTCAGCAGACAGTATCACACAGGATAAGATCAGATACATGTCTTTTCCTTGGTGTTCAAAGATAATTTCTATTCTTTTCCTCTTTCAATCCATAGATGTGAAGGTGATTGGGGTTGGAGGATCAGACAAGTTGACCATTTTAAGAGGATGTCCAGGAACCCCCGGACCTCCTGGACCCCCAGGACCTGCTGGATCTAAAGGTCTTTAGTTATTTCTCACATTTTCATCTTTTACAGTACAGTAGGTTTTCAGCTAAAAAAAAGCTCTAAAATGTGTGTTAACAGGTACGCAGATGCAATGGCACAGAAAATGAGACAGTGGTACTTAACCTAACAACGATTTATTTGATTAACACAATCAAAGTGGTACCTAGGGCACAATATCTGGGGATAATGCAAACGCTGAAAATGAAGCAGGTTATATTACGTGGAGAATACAGCAATTCGGATAAGCAAGATATGAACACAATGCTGCTTACACAATATCGTTCTATTACAATTAAACAGCTGTTATTGTCAGTGATGGCTCCTTCGTTCCCTGAAGTACAGCCCTGGTCCCACTTTGTGCTGAACGTCTACACTGGAAGTGAAGGCTCACACGAACATCCCTTTGCTGCGGCCTGGTCGCCTCTCTCTCGGCCCTGACCCTTCTCACTCAGCTTGGCCTCTCGCCTTTGGTTCTGGTCACCCATCTCCGGTCTCTCGGTTCCTTTTCCTCAGGCCTGGTCACTCGCAATGGCGGCTATAAGCCAACTCCACTACCACACATGTCCTTCCTGCTACATGTCCCGGCTTCAACCCCTCCCCTTAACTGCCCTTATAGGCCTTTTATAATTACTAACTGCTCCACAGCTATCACCTGACCTGGTGTCTCCTCCAATCTCTCCCCTCAGAGAACATGCACTTTACTCTTCAGTTCCTGATAATGTAATTCTCTCTGCTCTCTCTTTTCCTATTATTTTTGACTAGCAGATGGCGATGCTCGCTTCTAGACTTGGTTAGGCATTACTGTGTGAATCTTCTCGCTTGTCCATCTCCTTACATGTGCATAAAATGCTTAACTTAATTTATTATATGAATGGTGCCTGGACCTCAGCTACATATAAAAATAAACACCGTGAGCACTACTATGGGTGGTGCTAAGGTAGGTACCCAAACCGTACAATGGTAAAAATTAAACCTTGCACTCGACTTAGAAATAGTGATGATTTATTGTACGCTTTACAAAGGTTTCGGTCACATTTGACCTTCATCAGTGACGTACTATATTCAATGGTATATTTGAGGACATCTGTAGGGATAGTTCCTTGTAGGTCTGTATTTTTGGTAGCTTTAGGGATTGTGAAGTGGATCTTTTGCTTGTGATGTTGGAGCATGTGAGTCTCAGACGCGGTGGAGGCCGTACAATGAGGAGGGACCAGACGATATCACCATAGAACAGCACCTTCTAGACTCAAACTATCAGTAATGTAATCATTTATTAATATTTAACACATTAAACAAACTTTATTAAGCTGGAAACCTCTTTAAACCTTCCAGGATTCAGCAGAAAATCAGATAAAGTCTGACATTCAGTTTTGTCTAATCCTAGGGGAGAGCGGAACACCAGGAATCCCAGGGAAAATGGGTCCACAAGGGGTTAAAGGAGATAAAGGTACAAAAATCATATTTTATATTACTTAGAGAAAAACAGCCAGCACCTTATTATAATGATGTGGAGAAAGCTGGTACAAGCTGGGCATCTCCTACATATAATTATACATGTACAGCTGGTATAACCTGGGTATCCTCTTTATATAAGTATATATGTACAGCTGGTATATAATTATATACAGGAGATGTCCAGGTTATACCAGCTGTACATATATACTTATTTAAAGAGGATACCCAAGGTATACAGTCTGTACATGTATAATTATATACAGGAGATGCCGAGGTTATATGTACAACCGGTATAACCTAGGCATCTCCTGTATATAATTATACATGTACAGCTGGTATAACCTGGGCATCTCCTGTATGTATGGTAATTATATATGTACAGCTGGTATAACCCGGATATCTCCTGTATGTAGTTATACATGTACAGCTGGTAAAACCTGAGGATCTCCTGCATATAATTATACATGTACAGCCAATATAACCTGGGCATCTCTTGTGGGGAAAATAAGTATTTGCTACACTGCTGATTTTGCAAGTTTTCTCACCTACAAAGAATGGAGAGGTATGTAATTTTTATCGTAGGTACACTTCAACTGTGATAGACATAATATAAAAAAAATCCAGAAAATCACATTAAATGATTTTTAACATAATTAATTTGCATTTTAGTGCATGAAATAAGTATTTGATGCAATAGTGTCATGTACATACGCATGTGACGTGGAATGCGCCTGCATGGGTTAATTTATCTCCTCTCACCCAATCCAGTTCTCAACCTCTGCTTTTAGGCTATAAAGTGAGTGTGTATCACACCCCCACACAGCGTCGGACTGGGGTGTCTGGGGCCCACCAGAGGAATGGACTCTAGGGGCCCACCCTACAGCTATATGCAAATATCTGTCATTATAGTGGAGCATCGGCTGTAAAACACCAGCGGCTGCTGCACATCTACCGTGTGCCCCAATAACTGGGATGTATAATTACGGTAGTTTACATTAATGGGGTTCTTGGTTAAAACAAGTTATCACTGATCCATGGGCTCCACAGGATAGGTGATCGCTTAGATCCGACCATTAGAAACTGCACCGATCGGAAGAATGGGGAAGTTTAATCCCTGACAGGACACTTTTATCACTATTTTAAAATGCAGCGGCAGGTGGGATTTCTGACCGCAGCTCCATTCATTCTCTTTGGGGCTTCCAGAAAAAAACAAGTGCAGCCACAGAGTGAATGAATGGATCAGTGATCTAGTCGGACATGCCACTCCAGTCTAATGGGGATAAAAAGTTCCACATTTTGCTGAATGGGTCAAAGCAGTCAGACCTCCACCAATCAATACGTTATCACTTATCCTGTGGAGAGGTGATTACTTTTTTCCACAGGAAACCCCTTGTAAGTGCATCTTTGCCGCTGTGTACAAAGCATTAAAACTCTAATGGAAATGAAGAATCTTCTCCTAATTAATATCAGAGAGAACAAATGACCACCATACACAACACAATCCACTATACCAAGTCCAATAATATCACATAGAGGAAGAAATACCACCACACCATGACCAGACCACATAGTGACCGAATAATACTACATACAAGGGACAAATACTGCCACACCATGACCAGATCACATATTACCACCACAGTGACCGAATAATACTACATACAAGGGACAAATACCACCACACCATGACCAGACCACAAATTACAACCACAGTGATCGAATAATATCACATACAAGGAACAAATACCACTGCACCATGTCAAGACCACATATTACCACCACTTGGTGACCAAATAGCACATACAAGGGACAAATACCACAACACCATTTCCAGACCACATATTACCACCACATAGTGACTGAATACTACAATACTGATCAGTAATAAAAAAAAAACAACACAATACTATCACCATAAGTGCCAGTATTCACGGGAGATCTGTACTTGGTATGCAGTGTCTGTGTAGAAGTAATACAGTGATCACTGGTGACATTATACACAGGAGCTCTGTATATAGTATACAGTGTATAGTGTCAGTGTATAGGTAACACTGACTCACCAGTGACGTCTCTAGGTGAAATCCTTCATCTTTCATCCAGCACAGACCGCCATCACTTCATCCAGCCAGGACTCGTCTCTGCAGGAAATAACACAGTTATCTCAAGCTCCGCTTGCAGAACATAGTAACATAGTAACATAGTTAGTAAGGCCGAAAAAAGACATTTGTCCATCCAGTTCAGCCTATATTCCATCATAATTACATATTACTTAATTTTTCCCAACTTCTACATTACACCACATGAAGAAAAAAAGGTGATATAGTGTCACTCTGCACAGTAACAGGACCGTCCCCCATTTTAAACAGTATACTTAAAAAATAAAATAAATACATCACTGCAGTAATAATATCCCTTAATTAGCCCCTATGGTAATAATATCCTCCACCCTGGCCCCGTTTATCTGATTCCTGGCTCCAGCCATATGTTCTCGCATCCTGCCCTCATGAGTATCCATTCTACCCCATATGATCTCCACATCCTGCCCCATCTGTGTCCATCGTATCCATCCTGCCCCATGATCCAATCCTGCCCCATGTATTTCATTCTGCCCCGTGTCTCCAATCATGCCCCGTATCTACATTCTGCCCATGCCTCCAGTCCTGCCCCCAGTGTGTCCAGCATATTACCCCTAGTGTGTCCAGCAATCTGCCCCAGTATGTCCAGCATATTGCCCCAGTGTCCAGCAATCTGCCCCAGTGTGTCCAGGATTGCCCCCAGACAGTGTGTCCAGCAATCTTCCTCAGTATGTCAAGCATATTGCCCCAGTGTATCCAGCATAGCCCCCGGACAGTGTGTCCAGCAATCTGCCCCAGTGTGTCCAGCATTCTGCCCCAGTGTGTACAGCATTCTGCCCCAGTGTGTCCAGCAATCTGCCCCATTGTTTCCGGCAATCTGCCCCAGTGTGTCCGGCAATCTGCCCCAGTGTGTCCAACATATTACCCCCAGTATGTCCAGCAATCTGCCCCAGCATTTCCCCCAGACAGTGTGTCCATTAATCTGCCCCAGTATGTCCAGCATATTGCCCCAGTGTCCAGCAATCTGCCCCAGTATGTCCAGCATATTGCCCCAGTGTCCAGCAATCTGCCCCAGTGTGTCCAGCATTGCCCCCAGACAGTGTGTCCAGCAATATTCCCCAGTATGTCAAGCATATTGCCCCAGTGTGTCCAGCATTGCCCCCGGACAGTGTGTCCAGCAATCTGCCCCAGTGTGTCCAGCATATTACTCCCAGTATGTCCAGCAATCTGCCCCAGTATGTCCAGCATTTCCCCCAGTGTGTCCATTAATCTGCCCCAGTATGTCCAGCATATTGCCCCAGAGTGACCAGCATTGCCCCCAGACAGTGTGTCCATTAATCTGCCCCGTATGTCCAGCATATTGCCCCAGTGTCCAGATTTGCCCCTAGACAGTGTGTTCAACAATCTGCCCCAGTATGTCCAGCATATTGCCCCAGAGTGTCCAGCATTGCCCCCAGACAGTGTGTCCAGCAATCTGCCCCAGTGTGTCCAGCAATCTGCCCCAGTGTGTCCAGCATATTACCCCCAGGTTGTCCAACATATTACCTCCAGGTTGTCCAACATATTACCTCCAGGTTGTCCAGCAATCTGCCCCAGTGTGTCCAGCATATTACCCCCAGTGTGTCCAGCATATTACCCCCAGTGTGTCCAGCATATTTCCCCCAGGTTGTCCAGCAATCTGCCCCAGCGTGTCCGGCAATCTGCCCCAGTATGTCCAGCAATCTTCCCCAGTATGTCCAATTGTCCACAGTGTGTCCAGCAATCTGCCCCAGTGTCCAGCATTGCCCCAGTGTGTCCAGCAATCTGCCCCAGTGTGTCCAGTATTGCCCCAGTGTGTCAAGCAATCTGCCCCAGTGTGTCCAGCAATCTGCCCCAGTGTGTCCAGCAATCTGCCCCAGTGTCTCCAGCATTGCCCCAGTGTGTCCAGCAATCTGACCCAGTGTCTCCAGCATTGCCCCAGTGTCTCCAGCATTGCCCCAGTGTCTCCAGCATTGCCCCAGTGTGTCCAGCATTGCCCCAGTGTCTCCAGCATTGCCCCAGTGTCTCCAGCAATCTGCCCCAGTGTCTCCAGCAATCTGCCCCTGTGTCTCCAGCAATTTACCCCAGTGTCTCCAGCAATCTGCCCCAGTGTCTCCAGCAATCTTCCCCAGTGTCTCCAGTAATCTGCCCCAGTGTCTCCAGCAATCTGCCCCAGTGTCTCCAGCATTCTGCCCCCGGCCCCAGTGTCTCCAGCATATTACCACCATAGACAGACATAAAGAAAAAAAAAAAAGTTAAATCCTCACCTCTCCCGTTCCCAGCGCAGGTCCGGTGCGTCTCTCCAGCTCTGCAACGCTCAGGACAGAGAGGCTGAGCGCGCAGTGATGACGTCATCATGCTCTCTGCCCTGAGACGTCGTAGAGTCAGAGGGCGCTGAAGACGATGCAGCTACTGCGCAGCCGCAGGAACCAGGAGAGGTGAGTATAGAAGGGGGGTCCAATGCCAGTGATGGCACCAGGGTGGGGGCCCTGGTCATGGGGGGCCCTGGTCGTGGCGGCGGTCGGCGCCGCCCGAAGATTTAAAGGGCCCGCGTCTGTTTTGTTTTTTCTTTTTCCTCCTCCTTCTCCTCCTCCCTGGGTCGGGGCCCACCGGACATTTCACCGATATCCCGGTGGGCCAGTCCGACCCTGCCCCCACACATTCAGCACACCCTGGTTAACTCGCTGCCACCACTCCTCAAACACAGGGTGATGATTTCACAAAATACTGTAATTTTTGGACTATAAGATGCACCCAGGTTTTAGATGAGGAAAATAGAAAAAAAATTGAAGCAAAAAATGTGATCAATCCTATACTAATATTCCCATCCTGGTATATATGTCGCCAATACAGGTATACACAGTCCCCTCATCCCTATCCTGGTATGCATGACCTCATCATCCCTATCCTGGTATGCATGGCCTCATCATCCCTATCCTTGTATGCATGGTGCCCTCCTCCCTATCCTGGTATGCACGGCCCCCTCATCCCTATCCTGGTATGCACGGCCTCCTCATCCCTATCCTGGTATGCACGGCATCCTCACCAATATCTTGGTATACATGGCACCCTCATCACCATCCTAGTATGCATGGGCCCCTCATCCCTATCCTGGTATGCATGGACTCCTCATCCCTATTCTTGTATGCATATCCCCCACATCCCTATCCTGTATGAATGGCCCCCATCAGAAAAACATTGAAAAAAAAAATTCTGCTTGCCTTCCCTGCACTCCCAGCACCCTGTTGTGATGCAAGCAGCTAATTTATGTTTGTAAGCAGCACATGGCAGTGGCGTCATGTTCTGCTTACAATCAGAGGACAGTTGCCGGAATACTCACTGCTCCCCACGCCGGCACTATGGGCGTGTGGAGAAGTGAATATTCATTGATCTTTAATAAAGGGCACAGTAGCCGCAGCCGTTCCTGCAGCTGCCGGGTGATCACGTGTGCCCGCTACTAAAGAGAATGAATATTTACTGCGCTCAACTCAGTTGAGAGTGGAGAGCAGTGAATATTCATTCTCTTTAATAGCATGCACATATGATCCTCCGGCGTCTGCTGGAAGCCGAATGCTGCGACTACTGCACACGCTATTAAACCTCAATGAATATTCACTGCTCCCCACGCCTATGAGAGTTGAGAGCAGTGAATATTCATTTCTCTTTAATAGCGGACACGCTGTTAGTCGAAGTCAACGGCTTCTGCAGCTTCTGAGCTCTGAAGTGTGTTCAGTAGGGAACCTGTCACCCCAAAAATCGAAGATGAGCTGGGCCACCGGCATCAGGGGCTTATCTACAGCATTTTGTAATGCTGTAGATAAGCCCCCAATGTAACCTGAAAGATGAGAAAAAGAGGTTATATTATACTCACCCAGGGGCGGTCCTGCTGCAGTCCGGGTCCGATGGGCGTCACGGTCCGGGGCCTCCTGTCTTCTTACTATGACATCCTCTTCTTGTCTTCACGCCACAGCTCCGGCGCAGTTGTACTTTGTCTGCCCTGTTGAGGAACCAGAAACACATGGGCTACTTGCACAATGAACAAGTCTGTAGGAACCTGTTCACACACCACCAAGAAACTTGAAGACACAAAAGAGCACAGTGAGGTCAAAAATACTCTGTTGTAAAAAAAAATGACAGTAATAAGCAAGTGCTAGTCAAAAGATGGAAAAAACAGGGTATTTAGTTGATACTTTTTTGCAAAAAAATGTATACTAAGCTGCTCCACCAATCGTCAAGGTATACCCATATAGAGCAGTCCTACCTAATGTATATAATCCCTATCTGATGTATTTAAAAACCTGATCATTTGTATCGTACCTGTATAAGCATGGTTCAGAGAGGGAATTTTCATGGGGACATGCTGGATGGAACAGCTTTGATGCAAATGACCCATAAGGAGTGGTGGACTCCCTAGTCTTGTAGAAACAAGAGAACAATTACAGAACCAGAAACACATGGGCTACTTGCACAATGAACAAGTCTGTAGGAACCTGTTCACAAACCACCAAGAAAGTTTTTAAATACATCAGATAGGGATTATATACATTAGGTAGGACTGCTCTATATGGGTATACCTTGACGATTGGTGGAGCAGCTTAGTATACATTTTTTTGCAAAAAAAAGTATCAGCTAAATACCGTTTTTTCCATCTTTTGACTAGCACTTGCTTATTACTGTCATTTTTTTTTACAACAGAGTATTTTTGACCTCACTGTGCTCTTTTGTGTCTTCAAGTTTCTTGTAGCCCCCACATGTGAATACTTTCTCTTGTGTCACACAGCTTTTTATAGTCCTGATCATAGGCTCATATTTCCAGGACGACCCAGCTTGCCCCATTCAAAGGTTGCGGTCTGTGAATGGACGATGAGCCAAGTTGTTGCATTTCAAATACCCTGTGTTTCCCCATCACTTCCTCTCTATATAGACAATAAGAAATATTCCTTTTAGTTACAAACATCTGCTAGGTCTGTGAAGCTGCCATTTTTGACACCTCTACATGCTACCAGGAGATTCCCCCTGTGGTCTTAAGTCCTGCATAAGAGCAGACAGATGCTATATCCTTTCTCTGGAGCAGTAGCTTAGTTACCGCGCTCTGAGGGGGCCCACCCGGAGCTACGCTACTGTTACAGTTAGATCCTGCGGCAGAGCAGGGAGAATCGATCTCTCTGCTCTGCCGCCCGGCCGCTATGGGGCCCATGAGCAGGCTGGGGGGGCCCCTCTGCCAGCAGTGGCTCCCCCACTTGTCATCGCAAGGTCAGCTGTACTGGCATTTAGCTGATAAAGTTGATCGCATTGATACGCTCCTCCCATCAACCCCCGTCAGCGTCTGATGTCACTGACGCCAACACTGACAGCGGGCGAGATGATGTCACTAACCAGCACCCCCTGTCAGGAGATGAGCGGGTGCTCAGAGCTGCGGAGGAACCAGGAAGAAGAGAGGTGAGTATGTATTTTTTATGGGGGCTGCCTTATACTACAGGGTCTGCCTATGGGAGTGTGTATGCTGCCTTATACAACAGGGTTTGCCTATTGGGGTGTTGTCTTATACTACAGGGTCGGCCTATGGGGGTGCTGTCTTATACTACAGGGTCTGCCTGTGGGGTGCTGCCAAATACTACAGGGTCTGCCTATGGGGGTGCTGCCTTTTGCTACAGGGTCTGCCTATGGGGTGCTGCCTTATTTTACAGGGTCTGCCTATGGGGGTGCTGTCTTATACTACAGGGTCTGCCTATGGGGGTGCTGCTTTATGCTACAGGGTCTGCCTATGGGGTGCTGCCTTATATTACAGGGTCTACCTATGGGGTGCTGCCTTATATTACAGGGTCTGCCTATGGAGGTGCTGTCTTATACTACAGGGTCTGCCTGTGAGGTGATGCCTTATACTATAGGGTCTGCCTATGGAGGTGCTGTCTTATACTACAGGGTCTGCCTGTGAGGTGATGCCTTATACTACAGGGTCTGCCTATGGAGGTGCTGCCTTATACTACAGGGTCTGCCTATGGGGTGCTGCCTTATATTATAGGGTCTGCCGTCTTATACTACAGGGTCTGCCTATGGGGTGCTGCTTTATACTACAGTGTCTGCCTATGGGGTGCTGCTTTATACTACAGGGTGTTGTGAATTCTGCTCTTGGGCTCCCTCCGGTGGTTATAAGTGGTAGTGCTGCAGTAGTTGGATCGCAGCATTTATCAGGTGTTTCTGTTTTTTGCAATTTGGGCTGGGTTATTTAGTCCTGCTTTATCCTTTAGTCAGTGCCAGTTGTCCATTGTTTTTGGAGGATTCACATCCATACCTGGTCTCTTCTGTTCTGCTGTTCATTTCTACAAAGATAAGTTCTGGCTTTGTTTTTGCTGTCCACCTGCTGTGGACCTTATAGTTCTGTGCATTTTCATGTTTTGTCTAGTCCAGCTTTGTCTGTGAAGGATTTTTTTGAAGCCAAGCTGTGTCTCTGGAGATGCAGATATACCCTCCATGTCTTTAGTCGGATGTGGTGATTTGTATTTTCTGTGGTGGATATTTTCTAGTGTTTTGGTACTGACCGCATAGTACTCTGTCCTATTCTTTCTTTTTAGCTAGTATGGCCTCCTATGCTAAATCCTGATTTCATGTCTGCGTATGTTATTTCCCTCTCCTCTCACAGTCAATATTTGTGGGGGGCTGTCTATCCTTTGGGGATTTTCTCTGAGGCAAGATAGGTTTCCTGTTTCTGTTTTTAGGGGAAGTTAGTTCTTAGGCTGTGTCGAGGGGTCTGGGGAGTGTTAGGTACCCCCCACGGCTACTTCTAGTTGCGCTGCTAAGTTCAGGGTTTGCGGTCAGTACAGGTACCACCTTCTCCAGAGTACGTCTCATGCTGCTCCTAGGCCACCAGATCATAACAACAGGGTCTGCCTATGGGTGCTGCCTTGTGCTATAGAGTCTGCCTATGGGGGGTACATTATACAATATAAAGTATTATACTGTGTATAAGAGAGCATCATGCTGTGTATAGGGGAGCTGTCCAGGGGCAGACTCGGGACATTATTAAATGTAAACTGGGCACTTATTGTAAGGCCAGGATCACACATACGTGAGATATGGCTGAGTCTCGCAGGTGAAATCCTTCCTCTGGCGCCGGCACTCCAGAGCGGAGCTGCACGCTCCGCTCCCAAGTGCCGGCACCAGAGGAGGGGTTTCATCTGCGAGATTCGGCCGTATCTCGTGTATGTGTGATCCCAGCCTTATAGGGGAACTCAGGTTACTGTGACATTGGCTACTGCAGAACAAACTGAAGGTTCTGGAGTGGCCATCTCAGTCTCCTGACCTCAATATCACTGAGCCCCTCTGGGGAGATCTCAAGCATGCAGTTCATGCTAGACAGCCCAGGAATTTATAGGAACTGGAGGTTTGTTGCCAAGAAGAGTGGGCAGCTTTACTATCTGAGAAAATAAAGAACCTCATGCACAACTACCACAAAAGACTTTAAGCTGTCATTGATGTTAGAGGGGACAATACACGGTATTAAGAAATGGAGTATGTGAACTTTTGATCAGGGTCATTTGGATGTTTTGGGTTGTCATTATGATTTACAAAGAGAAAACACAGTAGTTAGACAATAAATGGTTTCACCCAACCACTAACCATGAGTGAAGAAAAAGTTTTGGTGTTATCATTCATATTCTCTGAAAAAAGGCCAAGAAAGCAAAAATTCTGCCAGGGTTATGTAAACTTTTGAACACAACTGTAATTCTATATGTACAGCTGGTATAACCTGGGCACCACCTCTATATAATTATATATGTACAGCCGGTATAACCTGGGTATCATTATATGTGTGGAAATGCAAGAAAAATTCAGCTCAGCCCTAGGAGATCCTCTGTCTGACGTTGTAGTCTTATACAAAAAGGAAAAAAGGTATCCAGTTCCGGAGATACAATTTTAAATTGTTCGAAACGCATTCAGTTGGTTCAGGCACTTTTCCTCCAGTAATTCGCCGTCATTTTTGTCCAACAGTTATATTTTAATATTAAAAAAAAAATTAAATTTTATCTCTGGGGCTGGATACCTTTTTTTCTTTTTATCATTATATGTGTACAGCCAGTATAACCTGGGCATCTCCTTTGTATAATTGTGTGTTTTCTCTCTAGGAGATGCAGGAGTTTGCCCTCGGAGCAGTAAGTTGTGATAGTTATATTAATTTTTTTATTTTTATCATCAATGATTTGACTTTTATAATTAAATGGAATGTCAGGATTTTCAATTTAATATTCTCTATGATCCATTGATGATCTTTCTTCAGCTGCCCAGAACTGTAAGGATCTGCTGGATCAGGGTCAGTCTCTCACTGGGTGGTACACCGTCTATCCAACAGGTGGCGCTCCTCTCACTGTCCTGTGTGACATGGAGCGTGATGGAGGCGGCTGGACAGTGAGTTTCCCCCTGCAGTAATATTACTTATCTGTACCTGGGAAAGCTGAGTGACATATTGGACACACTTGTACTGAGTGAGGCTTTTTTTTCTCATAGGTGTTCCAGAGGCGCATGGACGGTTCTGTGGATTTTTTTAGGGACTGGAATGATTATAAGAAGGGATTTGGCCATCAGAGCAGTGAATTCTGGCTGGGAAACGACAACCTTCATCGTCTGACTTATTCCGGTAATGACGGAGTTCAGGGTCCTCTCCGGCTGGATCTTTGTAGCGGTGAAATAAATTAAACTTTCCAAGGCAGAAGCTGCAAATGAAATATCAGGGTGTATCCCAATGTAATGTTACCATCTGTGGTTCCTTTTTCAGCGCAAATCTAGAATATGGGAGCGAGTTTTGGGCTCCACATTGTATACAGGCTACAGAAGAACTGGAGAGGGTTGAAAAATGGGCGATTAGACATAAGTCCCTTGTCCTAACTCTCCGTCCTGGATACAGCAGGACAGTCCCAAATTTGGGGAGCTTTCCCACTGTCACACACAGTATGTCGGGGTATGTCGTAGCTTTAGCTATATACTTTTTGGGAAATAAGTATAGTTAAGCACATATATATAGCAGGGCGCTGACAGATGCCCATGGACAACCTTTAGGGCAGAGGACAGTCTACAGTTATATAACTGGGCAGCAGAAATCTGCCGAGAAGCAGGCGTGAGGGTGAGTGGGGCCACATTATACTGTGTGTGGAGGAATGTGCTTTAGGGTCATAATACTGTGTCAAAGTCTGTACTAAGGGGCATCAAACCATCTGTGGGGTAGTAACATCACACTGGGGAGTGTACTTTGGGGGCATTATACTGTTCGGGCAGCACTGTGGGGTATCATACTTTGAGGGAGCTCTGAATGCATTAAACTGTGCGGAGGATTTGGGGAAATCATACTATGTGGGGACATTATACAGTGTGGGGGGAATCAATACTCATCCCTCCACAGACAGTGACGTCCCCCCTCAGACAGTATAATCCCCCTAAATCACCCCCCCTCCTCACAAAGTATTCTGCTCCCACACAGTATTATACCACCACAGCACATCAAACTGTTGTTTTTTTACTCTTATTTTTTAGCTCTTTATTTTTAATTTGCTTTATAGTGTTTGTTGATACCTGCGGACCCCCTCTCATTCCTCATCACACTTGTGTCCTTGCAGGGAAGTTTCATCTAAGGGTCGACTTCGCAGACTTTTCGAATAATCACACTTTCGCCTTGTACCGTGATTTCAGCATATCCTCTGAGGAGAAAAACTACACGCTGAGTTCTGTCCAGTTCCTGGAGGGATCTGCAGGTTCGTGTCCACACATCCCCCCATAATGAATAAGGGCTGCCCACACCCAGCTTTAATAGAGTCCAATGTGGCCCCGGGTATAGATCACTACGCAGATCGACCATATTCACCGCTACTATATTGGTGCACAGATTGGCCATAAGGACACCAGGAAAGCTGCGGAGCCATAATGGCTGCTAGGTCTCCAACCCATGACGTCCCAGCAGTAGCTGATGAACCACGGGTTGGACATTATTGCATTACAGAAATATATTTCATGTTTAAATGGTAAGAGGGAAGGACAGAGCAAATTTTACATAAAACCAGTAGCATAACCTGGCTCAGCCTGTTATCGAAGATTCTCCAAGTAAAGCCCATTAATGTTCCCACACAGCGTATGTCCTGCACCGCTTTTCTGCTGCCTTGTCCTTGTAGGAACTTCTGTCTTTCCATAAACTGCACAGTAGAGGAAGGACCCGTCTGCTCCTGCTGCACCATTATACTCAGCTGGATAAAAAGAGAATAAATCTGCATCTTGAGAAAGTACATGCAGCTTAAGTCAGGACATATCCCCGACCTTCCAGTACAGATTCACACATTTGAAATGGTAGGGAGGTATGCGAAAGAAACGCCATATTTTCCAATTACACATTGGCAAATGTTGTGATCAGAAGTGACAACTAGGGGGCGCGTTGCACACACGGTGATATGGTTGAGTTTATATCCCACTCATCGTTCCGGACTGCAGGAAAGTTGGGTGATTGACATCACTGCTCTGTCTAGAAGCCCACTGGGCAGGCTGGGAGTTATAATTTTGCTGCCTTTCGGTCTCCCTGTGATAAGTGCATCTGTTTCTTTCGTTCAGGGGACTCTCTAGCCCACCATAGAAATAACAAATTTTCCACAAAAGACCGTGACAATGACAATGTGAAACATAACTGCGCCCAGTCGTACCGCGGAGGCTGGTGGTATAACGCCTGTCACGACTCAAACCTCAACGGCCTGTATCTGAGGGGAAACCACAGCAGCTACGCCAATGGGGTGAACTGGCTAAGAGGAAGAGGCCACTATTATTCCTACAGAGTGACGGAAATGAAAATCCGCCCTCAGCCCTGAGATCGGCGCCTACAGGAAAGATTAAAGAAACTTACCGATCTTTTTTATTATACAATTATCAGGATTTATTTTTACTGATTAAAATTTATTTTTGCAAACTTTCTGACATTCTGGTTTAATGAATAGATCGTAGATCAAACGGCGATGTTTTACTGATCAGTGAATATATTTGTGATTCCAGGTCAGGGAGCAATAGTTAGAAGTTGTGACTTTAGTATAGTGTTTGGGAGGGCGACAGACCATCAGAAGAGGGGCTTCCTGACTCCCTCTGACATTTCTGGCTCACCTGAAATTCTGGCACCACCTAGTGGTAGATATAAATGATTACACCTGCTGCAGTAAGACCCTCACACTGATCTCCATTTATTGCTTTAATGGGTCGCACTCTGTGACCGAACATTAGCAACCACAAATTTGGGTAATACGTAAAAACTGCCCAATCCTTCCAAGTCACAATCACAAATTATACAGGGTATAAGAAGACAAAATTTATTTATATATAGTGAAATCTCCTCCTCCCGTCCATTCCTTGATTAAGAGTCCAATGACCGCCATCGTCAGGCCACGAGACAGCATGTCCGGGAATGGTCAGAAAAGTACAAAACAGTTCAATAAATAGGTCTGTATCTGCATTATATATAACGACCTTGGGTCCGACTGTACATTATTTACAGCGCCCACGTAAGGGCCTCAGAAGGAGTCCGGCAGCTCCGCCGTGGAGTCCAGGGTTTCTGCCACGTCCTCCAGTTCATCCAGAATCTCACAGAATGACGGTCGCTTAAATGCTTCCAGCTGGAAAAGGAAAAAAGAGGGGTTAATCCTACAAAATACAGGAGCGGGGCTCGTTACAGTATATCCAGTCTCCACATTGTAACCAGCCCTTCCCCTGTGGCGCCTGGACATGATCAAGGCAGCTCGGCAGCCTGCAGATGTTAAGGGTTTCTATTCACCAACAGCAAGCAGAGGTCTTCAAAAACTCCAAAGAGTCACTTATTCTTCTACTATAACCTACATACCGTTCTGATAAATCTTCCCATAGGATCAGTTACTGGGATCCCTCATGGTACAGGAATCGCCCATCAGGGGATTATATGAGCACTATATGGCAGCTGAAAAATTCTCTCATATACCGCACACAGAAAGATGGGGGCGACACCTACCCGACAGCAGCTCGCAGCCACATCCAGCACCGGAAGAGGACAATCCCGCACCAGAGCTTGAAAAGCGGCTACGTCCAAACCAAAGTCCTAAAAAAAAATGGAGGAAGAGTAAGAGGATACCGCTATAATGAAGCTCAGTAACTACTTCTTACGAGGAAGCGGTATTGAGGGGTAGTTGTAAGAATCCCCCATCTCCGTTTCCAGGGACATAATATTATACATACCTGTGTCCTGGGCAGAATTTCAGGGTCGGCGGGAATCCGACCGAGTATTTCACAAAGGACAATGCCAAACGAGAAAACATCAACCTGAAAATAAGAAAAAGTAAAAGTGATATTATAGCAGTTATTCCCTTGTATATAGGGGCAGTATTATAGTAGCTATATTCTTGTACATAGGAGCAGTATTATAGTAGTTATATTCTTGTACCTAGGAGCAGTATTATAGTAGTTATATTCTTGTACATAGGAGCAGTATTATAGTAGCTATATTCTTGTACATAGGAGCAGTATTATAGTAGCTATATTATTGTACATAGGAGCAGTATTATAGTAGTTATATTTTTGTACATAGGAGCAGTATTATAGTAGTTATATTCTTGTACATAGGAGCAGTATTATAGTAGTTATATTCTTGCACATAGGAGCAGTATTATAGTAGATATATTCTTGTATATAGGAGGCAGTATAATAGTAGTTATATTCTTGTACATAGGAGGCAGTTTTATAGTAGTTATATTCTTGTACATGGGAGCAGTATTATAGTAGTTATGCTCTTGTACATAGGAGGCAGTATTATAGTAGTTATATTCTTGTACATAGGAGGCAGTATTATAGTAGTTATATTCTTGTACATAGGAGGCAGTATTATAGTAGTTATATTCTTGTACATAGGAGCAGTATTATAGTAGTTATGCTCTTGTACATAGGGCGCGGTATTATAGTAGTTATATTTTTGTACATAGGGGCAGTATATAGTAGTTATATTCTTGTACATAGGGGCAGTTTTATAGTAGTTATATTCTTGTACATAGGAGCAGTATTATAGTAGTTATGCTCTTTTACATAGGGCGCGGTATTATAGTAGTTATATTCTTGTACATAGGAGGCAGTATTATAGTAGTTATATTCTTGTACATAGGAGGCAGTATTATAGTAGTTATATTCTTGTACATACAGGGCAGTATTATAGTAGTTATATTCTTGTACATAGGGGCAGTATTATAGTAGTTATATTCTTGTACATAGGGGCAGTATATAGTAGTTATATTCTTGTACATAGGGGCAGTTTTATAGTAGTTATATTCTTGTACATAGGAGCAGTATTATAGTAGTTATATTCTTGCACATAGGAGCAGTATTATAGTAGTTATATTCTTGTACATAGGAGCAATATTATAGTAGTTATATTCTTGTATATATGGGCAGTATTATAGTAGTTATATTCTTGTACATAGGAGCAGTATTATACTAGTTATATTCTTGTACATAGGAGGCAGTATTATAGTAGCTATATTCTTGTACATAGGGGCAGTATATAGTAGTTATATTCTTGTACATATGGGGCAGTATTATAGTAGTTATATTCTTGTACATAGGAGGCAGTATTATAGTAGTTATATTCTTGTACATAGGAGCAGTATTATAGTAGTTATGCTCTTGTACATAGGGGGCGGTATTATAGTAGTTATATTCTTGTACATAGGGGCAGTATAAAGTAGTTATATTCTTGTACATAGGGGCAGTATTATAGTAGTTATATTCTTGTACATAGGAGCAGTATTATAGTAGTTATATTCTTGCTCATAGGAGCAATATTATAGTAGTTATATTCTTGTATATAGGGGGCAGTATTATAGTAGTTATATTCTTGTACATAGGAGCAATATTATAGTAGTTATATTCTTGTATATAGGGGGCAGTATTATAGTAGTTATATTCTTGTACATAGGAGCAGTATTATAGTAGTTATATTCTTGTAAATACGGAGCAGTATTACAGGTGCATCTCACAAAATTAGAATCAAAAAGTTAATTTATTTCAGTTCTTCAATGCAAAAAGTGAAACTCCTATATTAGAGTCATTACAGACAGTGATCTATTTCAAGTGTTTATTTCTGTTAATGTTGATGGTTATGGCTTACAGCCAATGAAAACCCAAAAGTCATTAGCTCAGTAAATTAGAATACTTTATAACATCAGCTTGAAAAAATGATTTTAAAATCCGAAATGTTGGCCTACTGAAATGTATGTTCAGTAAATGCACTCAATACTTGGTCGGGGCTCCTTTTGCATCAATTACTACATCAATGCGGCGTGGCATAGAGGCTCAGCCTGTGGCACTGCTGAGGGGTTATGGAAGCCCAGGTTGCTTTGATTGCAGCCTTCAGCTCGTCTGCATTGTTGGGTCTGGTGTCTCATCTTCTAAGGTCAGGAGAGTTTGCTGGCCAGTCAAGCACAGTGATGTTGTGGTTTGTAAACCAGGTATAGGTAAGCTTGTCAGCAGAGGGAAGCATGAAGTATTGTAAAATGTCCTGGTAGATGTTTGCGCTGACTTTGGTCTTGATAAAACACAGTGGACCGACACCAGCAGATGACATGACTCCCCAAACCATCACTGATTGTGGAAACTGCACACTAGACTTTCAAGCAGATTGGATTGTGTGCCTCTCTCAAGAAGAAGATGGGAGACACCAGACCCAACAATGCAGACAAGCTGAAGCCTCCTATCAAAGCAACCTGGGCTTCCATAACACCTCAGCAGTGCCACAGGCTAAGCCTCCATGCCACGCCGCATTGATGTAGTAATTGATGCCAAAGAAGCCCCCGACCAAGTATTGAGTGCATTTATTGAACATACATTTCAGTAGGCCAACGTTTCCGATTTTAAAATTATTTTTTCAAGGTGGTGGTATAAAGTATTCTAATTTACTGAGATAATGACTTTTGGTGTTTTTATTTGCTGTAAGTCATAATCATCATTAACAGAAATAAACACTTGAAATAGATAACTCTGTTTATTGACTCGAAATAATATGAGTTTCACGTTATGTATTGAAGAACTGAAATAAATTAACTTTTTGATGATAGGGGGCAGTATTATAGTACTTATATTCTTGTACATAAGGGCAGTATTATATTACTTATATTCTTGTACATAGGAGCAGTATTATAGTAGTTATATTCTTGTACATAGGGTAGTATTATAGTAGTTATAATCTTGTACATAGGGGGCAGTATTATAGTAGCTATATTCTTGTACATAGGGGCAGTATTATAGCAGTCATTCTTGTACATAGGGGCAGTATTATAGCAGTCATATTCTTGTACATAGGGGCAGTATTATAGTAGTTATATTCTTGTACATAGGGGCAGTATTATACTAATTATATTCTTGTACATAGGGGCAGTATTATACTAATTATATTCTTGTACATAGGGGCAGTATTATAGTAGTTATATTCTTGTACATAGGAGGCAGTATTATAGTAGTTATATTCTTCTACAAGGGGGCAGTATTATAGCAGTTATATTCTTGTATATAGGGGCAGTATTATAGTAGGTATATTCTTGTACATAGGAGCAGTATTATAGTATTTATATTCTTGTACATAGGAGCAGTATTATAGTAGTTATATTCTGGTACATAGGGGCAGTATTATAGCAGTTATATTCTTGTTCATAGGGGCAGTATTATAGTATTTATATTCTTGTACATAGGGACTGTATTATAGTAGTTATATTCTTGTACATGGGGGCAGTATTATAGTTACGGTATATTCTTGTACATATGGGCAGTATTACAGCAGTTATATTCTTGTACATAAGAACAGTATTATAGTTATATTCTTGTACATAGGGGCAGTATTAGTTATATTCTTGTACATAGGAGCAGTATTATAGTAGATATATTCTTGTACATAGGAGCAGTATTATAGTTATATTCTTGTACATGGGGCAGTATTATAGTAGTTATATTCTCGTACATAGGAGCAGTATTATAGTTATATTCTTGTACATAGGGGCAGTATTAGTTATATTCTTGTACATACACGCAATATTATAGTAGTTATATTCTTGTACATAGGAGTATTCTAGTTATACTCTTGTACATAAGGGGCAGTATTATAGCAGTTATATTCTTGTACATAGGAGCAGTATTATAGTTAGATTCTTGTACATAGGGGCAGTATTCGTTATATTCTTGTACATAGGAGTAGTATTATAGTAGACATATTCTTGTACATAGGGGCAGTATTATAGTAGTTATATTCTTGTACATAGGGGCAGTATTATAGTAGTTATATTCTCGTACAGGGGCAGTATTATAGTAGTTATATTCTCGTACATAGGAGCAGTATTCTAGTTATATTCTTGTACATAAGGGGCAGTATTATAGCAGTTATATTCTTGTACATGGGGGCAGTATTATAGTTATATTCTTGTACATAGGAGGCAGTATTATAGTAGTTATATTCTTGTACATAGGGGGCAGTAATATAGTTATATTCTTGTACATAGGAGCACTATTATAGTTATATTCTTGTACATAGGGGCAGTATTATACTAGTTATATATTTGTATATTGAGGGCAGTATTATATTACTGCAATTACACTTTGGCCAGTTTGTATGCTTTATGCAGATATGAGCCCATGACTCTTGATAGGGGGTGAATAGTAACCTCCAGCAATTATTTGATATTTTATTAACACACCTTGCGGTCGTATGGTTCGCCACGTAACATTTCAGGTGCCATCCAGAAGGCAGATCCTACAAGGGACAACTTTCTTTCTCCATTCTTCAGTGGCAGCTCTACCACCTCCCGGGCCAGGCCAAAATCCGTCACCACAGCCTCTCGGCCCCGTGGGGTCACTCTTATAAGACAGTTCTGTAATACACATGTGAAGATGGTCCTGTGACTGACAGTGAATATTATAAGGATGTCTCCCTGTACATTTATACATCCATCACTACCTTGGAGTTTAGATCACGATGATAGATATTTTTCGAGTGCAGATAGATCATTCCCCGACTGATATCACACGACAGGTGGACCTTCTCTTTCCAGTTCAGGACGATTTCTTTACATGCCAATAGCTCCTCCAGGCAGCCTCCGTTCACGTACTGGGGGAGGGGAGAGACCGATATAACTTATATTACACAGTTGCTCATAGCCACCAATCAGATTTTAGATTATATATTGATGGGGTGGACCCAATAGAGCAAAATCATTAAAACTCGGCTGTGATTGGGTGGAAGTTCTGCCATACTAATGCCCCCTCTACTTACAACCAGAGCTGCATTCACAATTCTGCTGCCTTCCAGCTGGAATCTACAGTGATTCTAATGATGCGTTGCATTTTGGGTGATGTAGCTTAGCACGTAAGAGGTTATATACATCTCCCACAATGCAATGCACAAGAGGCCCTATAAAGAACAAGTAGATTTTACTCGTTACTTGCGCTGAACCAGGAGGTGGCAGCAGTGAGATATAATCTGCATAAACAGCAGAATTACGAGTGCAGCTCTGAAGGTGTTAAAAAAATAACACATTATTTCACTCTAGATGAGTGCAGCTAAGTGATAATATATATTTACCTCCAGAATTGGGTACAGCTTCTCGTCTTTCACACATATCCCAAGATATCTAAAAAATTACAAAATGATGATTACAATTCAGGATGAAGAAGGAAAAAGAAGGGGTGCAGATATGTCCCGGGCGCTGCAATGTAGGAGAGGAGAAATTCCTATTCACAAGAGGGGACGTTTAATGGCACTACAAGTTTCAGGGACGGTCTGTGACCTTCGTCAGGTGCAACATGAGGAATACTTGAAGTCTCGCAATTCCCACCCATTGCAAGGCTTGCATGGCAGTGGGAAGGGCTCTGGATGGGCGCAGGGCGATAAGTTACAGCCCGCAGAGGACCATGATGGTGCACCATGACTCAGGATGGTAACCGGGTAGTTCCAGACAATTGGATATATTTAAAGGGTTATATCACAAAACAGCAGGGACACTTTGGGTCCCCAAGAAAATAACTTACTGGTATCTGGGGGTCACAGACAAAGGGGTGTAACAAGACATTGTATTATTTTGTCATTACAAAGATCACGTAAGTGAATGACAGTACTACCACTATCTGCCACTAGATGGCAATGACACCATACAATCAACACAGCCTCAATTATAAAGGGTTTGTCCACATGGGGGCCGTGACTCACAACTCGAGCCCACGAGATCACAGTTAGGATTGGCCACACTAGATACAATTGGAGCAAACCTTCAGCTGGAATATGATTGTCCAATAACTGAATTGTTTTTAGTTTATTGACAGCAGAGATCTTGAATTCAATGAGGAGTTGTAACATAAAGGTCTTTTAATAAAGTCACTTTAGGCAGGACGGACCCCTCTCGTCGCCCTCAAGCCGCGCTCACCTGACTATATTGGGATGGGACAATTTCTGCAGGAGGGAGATTTCTCGGACGATCCCCTCCTCGTCCACCTCGTTTTTGTAGATCTTCACCACCATGCTCTTGGAGCCAACGCCATGAGACACCTGCAACACAATATATCATGTCAGTGTAAGACGACTAGGACATGTTAATGTGTAAGGTGCCTTTAAGAGGAACACCATCTATTACAAAGTCCGAAATAACAGTGATACAGCGGCCAAAAAAGGCTGTGTGACAGCCATATTACTCATCACCTGGCTCCCCGGAGACACAAGAGAAAAAGAGGCGCAAAATGGGAGAGAATATGACACCCCCGCTGTGCATTGTGAGAGCTCCGTAATAATAGCGACACCCCCGCTGTGCATTGTGGGAGCTCCTTAATAGCCTCACCCCCGCTGTGCATTGTGGGAGCTCCGTAATAATAGCGACACCCCCGCTGTACATTGTGGGAGCTCCTTAATAATAGCGACACCCCGGCTGTGCATTGTGGGAGCTCCTTAATAATAGTGACACCCCCACTGTGCATTGTGGGAGCTCCTTAATAGCCTCACCCCCACTGTGCATTGTGGGAGTTCCTTAATAATAACGACGCCCCTGCTGTGCATTGTGGGAGCTCCTTAATAATAGCGACACCCCCGTTGTGCATTGTGGGAGCTCCTTAATAATAGCGACACCCCCGTTGTGCACTGTGGGAGCTCCTTAATAATAGCGACGCCCCCCGTTGTGCATTGTGGGAGCTCCTTAATAATAATGACACCCCCGTTGTGCATTGTGGGAGTTCCTTAATAATAACGACGCCCCTGCTGTGCATTGTGTGAGCTCCTTAATAATAGCGACGCCCCCGTTGTGCATTGTGGGAGCTCCTTAATAATAACGACGCCCCCGTTGTGCATTGTGGGAGTTCCTTAATAATAACGACACCCCCGTTGTGAATTGTGGGAGCTCATTAATAATAAAGACGCCCCTGCTGTGCATTGTGGGAGCTCCTTAATAATAGCAACGCCCCTGTTGTGCATTGTGGGAGCTCCTTAATATTAGCGACGCCCCCGTTGTGCATTGTGGGAGCTCCTTAATAATAGCGACACCCCTGTTGTGCATTGTGGGAGGTTCTTAATAGCGACGCCCCCGTTGTGCACTGTGGGAGCTACTTAATAATAGCGACACCCCCATTGTGCATTGTGGGAGCTCCTTAATAATAGCGACACCCCCGTTGTGCACTGTGGGAGCTCCTTAATAGCGACGCCCCCCGTTGTGCATTGTGGGAGCTCCTTAATAATAGCGACACCCCCGTTGTGCACTGTGGGAGCTCCTTAATAGCGACGCCCCCCGTTGTGCATTGTGGGAGCTCCTTAATAGCGACGCCCCCCGTTGTGCATTGTGGGAGCTCCTTAATAATAACGACACCCCCGTTGTGCATTGTGGGAGCTCCTTAATAATAGCGACTGTTAGGACCTGGTGGTCAGGACAATAATGGACCTGGAGGTTAAGAGCACACGGAATGACCTGATAGTTACTGATAATATAGGACGAGCTCTGGGACGTGGGAACTCTGCTGACCGCAATCCCTAATCCTATCAACCACACTAGAAATAGCCGTGGATTGCTCCTAACGCTCCCTATGCAACTCGGCACAGCCTAAGGAACTAGCTATGCCTAAAGATAGAAAAATAAAGCCTACCTTGCCTCAGAGAAATTCCCCAAAGGAAAAGGCAGCCCCCCACATATAATGACTGTGAGTAAAGATGAAAATACAAACACAGAGATGAAATAGATTAAGCAAAGTGAGGCCCGACTTACTGAACAGACTGAGGATAGGAAAGGTAGCTTTGCGGTCAGCACAAAAACCTACAAAAAGACCACGCAGAGGGCGCAAAAAGACCCTCCGCACCGACTCACGGTGCGGAGGCGCTCCCTCTGCGTCCCAGAGCTTCCAGCAAGCAAGACAACAATCCAAATAGCAAGCTGGACAGAAAAATAGCAAACCAGAGAAAAACAAGCAGTCACTTAGCTTCTGCTGGGAAGACAGGTCACAAGAACGATCCAGGAGTGAACTAGACCAATACTGGAACATTGACAGGTGGCATGGAGCAAAGATCTAAGTGGAGTTAAATAGAGGAGCCAGCTAACGAATTAACCTCGTCACCTGTGGAAGGAAACTCAGAAACACCCACAGCCACCAGAGAAAGTCCATGGACAGAACCAGCCGAAGTACCATTCATGACCACAGGAGGGAGCCCGACAACAGAATTCACAACAAGCGACACCCCCGTTGTGCATTGTGGGAGCTCCTTAATAATAACGACACCCCCGTTGTGCATTGTGGGAGCTCCTTAATAATAACGACGCCCCCGTTGTGCATTGTGGGAGCTCCTTAATAATAACGACACCCCCGTTGTGCATTGTGGGAGCTCCTTAATAATAACGACACCCCCGTTGTGAATTGTGGGAGCTCCTTAATAATAACGACGCCCCTGCTATGCATTGTGGGAGCTCCTTAATATTAGCGACGCCCCCGTTGTGCATTGTGGGAGCTCCTTAATAATAGCGACACTTCTGTTGTGCATTGTGGGAGGTTCTTAATAGCGACGCCCCCGTTGTGCACTGTGGGAGCTCCTTAATAATAGCGACGCCCCCCGTTGTGCATTGTGGGAGCTCCTTAATAATAGCGACGCCCCCGTTGTGCATTGCGGGAGCTCCTTAATAATAGCGACCCCCCCGTTGTGCATTGTGGGAGCTCCTTAATAATAGCGACGCCCCCGTTGTGCACTGTGGGAGCTCCTTAATAATAGCGACGCCCCCGTTGCGCATTGTGCAAGCTCCTTAATAATAGTGACGCCCCCGTTGTGCATTGTAGGAGCTCCTTAATAATAGTGACGCCCCCGTTGTGCATTGTAGGAGCTCATACCATAAGATACAGCCTTCCCAAAACCCTGTCTGATGACAAATGCACATCTAGCAGGATAGAGCAGGCCTCCACTGATAAAAGGCAAGGGGGCAGCATAGGTGCAAACTACTGATAAATACATACACCCCCCCCCCCCCCCCCCCCCACACACACACACACCCCTACCAGATTATGGAGGGGTTGGCTGCCTAGTAGAAAAAATTGCACATTGATATAGATTGCATAGGAGGCCAGTCACACAGGTAAGTGTGATGCTAGGTGTCTGGCTTGCAGCCTAGTAATCACGCCCTTGTATTATCAGGAGGGCTGCCCAACACCATAATATGCTACACACAAGGACAGACGCCCTACTAGACCAAGCCAACAAAAAGAGGCCTAGCGGCATCCTGCAAAAAAAAAAGATATGATAAAAAGTGCAAAAAATTAATTACTGGGTGAATGTGGACACCTATATGCAGGCACTGCTGACAGAGGTGACCACATTCACCCAGGAATTCAGACATCAGCCTAAGAGAGGTGTTCATACACGTAGGTACCCAGCAGTTTTTGAGACCACCTTGACGATGGTTGATGGGCAGATATGATTTGGCCAAATTTTTTGCTAAGTTTCTCAAACATTTTTTCCTAATATTCAAAAGCCGTAATGCTACAATAAGCCAACAATGGACAGCAGCAGCTCTCCCAGGTTCATGACTGCACTTAATTATGATTAAGGGGGCGGATCGGAGCGGTGATGCGCCTGCGTTATCTGATCGTGGGGGCTGGAGGCTTGAGCTATGATGTAGAGATGCATTTTCGTTACAGGTTCCCTCATTGGCCGTAGGGACACTTCCGGTCCGGGGATCCGTCTGATTGCGTCGGTAGGTTCTATGACGCACATGAGAGCTTGGGCTTGATTGGCTACCTGTTGTTTACAGCCCCATGTGGTGGCATGATGATTGGAAGACGACTCCATGATGACTACGCCTCCTGATGCCGACAGCTGGGATTCCGACGAGTTGTGTTGTTTTTGTATATTTGATATGGGGAACTTTTGTATTATGTACACATGTCAAGGGCTATGGTGGGGAGATTTTTAATGGGTATATGTTTTAGGTATGTTTTTTATGTTTATACTGTGAATTGTGTGGTGGGGGGCGGATTATCGGTGATTGGTGCCCTGCGTGGCACATATACTATTTAAAGCCGGCCCCTTTCACTGCAAGGCATGCTTGATAAAGACCGAATAGGTCGAAACTTTGCTGTCTGCTGCTTTTATGGCTTGAAATAAACTTGCTGATTTGGACTACACCCGGATGGAGCGCCGTCACTTCTTTTCTTCGAGTTTTCGATGGTCCTAGTGGGTTCCCTGGACCTGGACGTGCGCTCCGGCTTGTGAAAGTGTGGTTAGCCATCTTGCTTGATTTGGACTGTTGGAACCTGGTTAACCTGCACCGCACCGCAATGGCGGAAGGATTCATGACTCCAGAGGTGGGTGAATCGGAGAATGCCATTACCTTTTCATATACCGATGATGATGCGGCCCGTATCTTGGCCGGCGCAAACATGGACATTGGATTCCTTAGCAAACCCACTATTGAAATGCTGAGGAGGAAATTGGAAAATGAGAGGAGGAGACTAATTTCCTTTGAACTGCATGTTATAACACTTACGGAATATTTCAAGGCACGGAGGATTCCACGTGGGCTACGGCCACACCTTAGACCGACATTGTTACCGGATAATACCCAATTCTGCATGAAATTTGAATCAATTACTAACAAATATGCTTTTGATGTTATGTTGTTGAATATTGAATTTCTAAAGGCCGAAATGAATATCGTGAAGAAGAACATCATGGAACTTGAGGATCAGGTGAAGGCCCAGATGACAACCCAAGATTGGGGTCCTCTTAAGACCAAGATGGAGGAGAACCTGATGAAGTTCAGGAACGAGATAGAGATCACTAAGAGGACCAAGTGGTTCCGAGATGCAGATGATTATAAGGTGGGTCGAGTTTTCTCTTGGCAGATGGGACCTGGCCAATATTCCAACAATGGCAACAGGAGAACTAATGGAACCAGGAGGCGTAAGAGACCACAAACAAGAAAACAGTCTAATTTTGGTTTTACTACTGCTGACTCAGAATCGACGGATGACTCCAATGCTGGAGGATCTAGACAGATACAACAGCGTCAACATTTTTTAGGCCAAGAGAAGGTGGACAAAACCACTCCCGGAGACGTGGTCGGAGAGGGGGTCGTAAACACAAGAAATGGAGGGACATCCCGGGAGCAACGGCCTGGACGGAATGCCGTTATGAGGACAAGGAACAGGAAGGACAACTAGATGACAGTAAGGAGTTGGTTGTGAATATCTCGTCTATTACTCTGTCTGATATGGAAATTAAGGTACTGTCCAAGGGGTTATCATTTTGCCCCACATACAACCCTGACTGGTTTGCGTTGGAGGTAGATCTACAGGCTTTTTTCAGGAGATTAAGATTATCTACCTTTTTTTCTGAGAAATCGGGGAACTCTGAAATCCCCAATACCAATTCAGCTAGCATTGAGAATGGCTTTACTCTGAAAGGGGTGGGCCTATACTGCAAAAGCAATTTTCAACCACCTAATAGGAATCATTTTGTAGAATCTTATGTGCAACTGGTATGTGGGGATGTTGAGAAATTGAAGAAAGAGTTTAAATCTACCCAGGTCCATAATTTGACAGTGGCCGAAAGAAATACGCTGAAAGCTCTGGCGGATAACTCCCTAATAACCATTAAACCAGCGGATAAGGGTGGAGCGGTGGTGGTCATGGACAGTGCCAAATATAGGGCGGAAATATTGAGACAATTGGACGATGGGGCTGTCTATGAGAAATTATCCTGTAATCCCACATCCCGTTTCCAGAGGGAATTACAGCTTGTGGTCAGTGACTCCCTTGCCTTGGGACTCATTGACCACAAGCTGGCTGATTTCTTGATGATTGAGACTCCGGTGGTCCCGGTATTATATGTATTACCAAAAATACATAAAGATCTGTACAATCCCCCGGGGCGACCCATTGTGTCGGGGAGGGGTTCTCTCTTTAACAATGTTGCGATCTTTTTGGACCGGGTATTAAGATCATATGCTACATCAGCAAAGTCCTATATCCGGGATACGGGGGACTTTTTGAATAAGATCGAAAATATAACGGTTTCTGAGTCCACCATTTTGGCTTCATTTGATGTGGTATCTTTATATACCTCCATCGAACATGATAAAGGTCTTGAAGCAGTTTCATGTGTGCTATCAGGCTCTGACGTGGCCCCTGAGTGTGCACGGCTCATCCTCACGTTGCTTGAATTCATCCTCAGGCGGAATTTTTTTCTGTTTGGGGATGAGTTTTTCTTGCAATTGAGAGGTACCGCCATGGGGTCCAATGTGGCCCCCACGTATGCTAACATCTACATGGCGGTACTTGAGGATGGGTTCGTGTACAATTCCATCCTCTGGCGCCACGTCAGAGCCTGGTGGCGATACATTGATGATATTTTTGTGATATGGGAGGGGACCTCTTTGGAGTTAGAGGCCTTCCATGTGTCTCTGAACCAAATATACCCTGAACTACAATTCACCCTGACACAGTCCACCACACAGATACAATTTTTGGACACCTTAGTATATAGGTGTGGTAATAAACTAGAGACTGACATCTTTATCAAGGAAACCGATAGGAATGGACTATTGGCCTTTGATAGTAATCACCCGAGAAAAATGGTTGGTTCCCTTCCGTGGAGCCAACTTTTGAGGGTTAGGCGTATTGTGTCAGATGAGGAACGTGTCGATATAAGACTTGGTGAAATGTGTCATAAGTTCATCTCTAGGGGGTATCCAACAAGGGAGATAGCCAGATACAAAATTAAGGCTAGTAGTTGCTCTAGGTCGAGTATTCGGAACAAGACTCGTGTCGAGTCAACCAAGGATAGGATTCCTTTTGTATCCACTTACAGTTCAGCCAGCAATCGTGTTGGGAATATTTTGAGACGACATTGGTCCCTGTTACAACGTGGTGTGCCCTCTGTCTCTAATTTTGAGTTATTCCCCATGATGTCATTCAGAAGGGGACGTAACTTTAAAGACAGACTTGTGAAGTCAGATATTGGGACCTCGAGAAAATCTGTTCAAAGTACCCTAAGTACAGTCAAAAATGGCAATTTTCCTTGTTTGGGTTGCTCTTGCTGTAACAATATGTTGAAAGGGGAGTTTTTTCATCACCTGCATACGGGTAAAAAAAAATTTCTTAAGGAGAGATATACGTGTGCTTCAAGCTACGTTATATACATGATTGTGTGCCCTTGTGGACTCACCTACGTTGGTGAAACAACCATGGAGGTGAGGGCACGCATCAATAAACATAAGAGTACAGTGAGAACAGGCCTCACGGAATTGCCAGTACCCAAACACTTTGTTGATAACAAACATTCAGTGAATCAGCTTAGGTTCAGAGTGATTGATAGTGTACCAGTACTTAGGAGGGGGGGGTAACAGACTACAGATGCTCAAAACTAAGGAACTCCGTTGGATTTACACATTGGGGTCTCTACAACCTAAGGGCCTGAATATTGAGTTTAACCTACATGGTTGTGTTCGGTAGGATTATGGACTCATTATCGTCGGTATTTGTTTTTAATGTCTCCCATACCAGGGCTCTTCATGTCTTGTGTCATGTATGATATATCCCTTTATTGTTTATTTATGTCTTTTGGTATTTTGGTTTATTTTGCCACAGTTGAAGGTTAACATGATATTTTTGGTAGATGTGAACAGATTGGGTTCTCCCCCTGTATCCCTCAACTGTCATATACTGGTGACATTATATTGATTGATTGTTATGTTCTTTTTTTTCTTGTTGCCGCACGTATGGTGCTTAGGCTATGGTCGTTCAGACAACATGATTGCTGATCCTGTGCGGCATGCGAGGCGAATGTGCTGCGAGCTCTTCCTTCGATTGGTTCCCCGACTATTGTGTGGGGTTCTGACCCTGGCTGAGATCTGGGTGCGCAATTCCCATCGTTGCAGCGCCTGGCCCAGCCAGTTACTGGACGCACTGGCTATGACATGTTAGCGCTATTGCTACTATGGTAATGCTTTGGCCCGGCCCCGTGCCCTTCGGGAGATGGGCGTGTGGCGCTCCCGTCTCATGATTGGTTCCTGTAAAGGGGGCGGATCGGAGCGGTGATGTGCCTGCGTTATCTGATCGTGGGGGCTGGAGGCTTGAGCTACGATGTAGAGATGCATTTTCGTTACAGGTTCCCTCATTGGCCGTAGGGACACTTCCGGTCCGGGGATCCGTCTGATTGCGTCGGTAGGTTCTATGACGCACATGAGAGCTTGGGCTTGATTGGCTACCTGTTGTTTACAGCCCCATGTGGTGGCATGATGATTGGAAGATGACTCCATGATGACTACGCCTCCTGATGCCGACAGCTGGGATTCCGACGAGTTGTGTTGTTTTTGTATATTTGATATGGGGAACTTTTGTATTATGTACACATGTCAAGGGCTATGGTGGGGAGATTTTTAATGGGTATATGTTTTAGGTATGTTTTTTAGGTTTATACTGTGAATTGTGTGGTGGGGGGCGGATTATTGGTGATTGGTGCCCTGCGTGGCACATATACTATTTAAAGCCGGCCCCTTTCACTGCAAGGCATGCTTGATAAAGACCGAATAGGTCGAAACGTTGCTGTCTGCTGCTTTTATGGCTTGAAATAAACTTGCTGATTTGGACTACACCCGGATGGAGCGCTGTCACTTCTTTTCTTCGAGTTTTCGATGGTCCTAGTGGGTTCCCTGGACCTGGACGTGCGCTCCGGCTTGTGAAAGTGCGGTTAGCCATCTTGCTTGATTTTAATTATGATTAATGGCCAACAAAAAAGAAGCTGAACCCCCATCGGGGCACATCCAACGTCCGACATGTCATCAACGGCACAAGAACTGGAAAGTGGCCACAGAGAAGGACATCACAGCTGCTGTATCTAATCGTATCCTGTGTGATACTGTCTGCTGAGCTGTATATCAAATCCTATCCTATGTGATACCGTCTGCTGAGCTGTGTATCTAATCCTATCCTGTGTGATACTGACTGCTGAGACGTGTATCTAATCCTATCATGTGCGATACTGTCTGCTGAGCTCATCCTATCCTGTGTGATACTGTCTGCTGAGCTGTGCATCTCATCCTATCCTGTGTGATACTGCCTGTGAGATCTGTATCTGTCCTGTGGTCCTGATACCGCCTATGATGTGTCACTATCCCAGCACTACTCTCCCCATCGGGGCAGGGAGCAGACGGCCGGTGGAATAATCCATTGCTCGGTGTGATCAGAGAAGTAACAAACCGCCATGGCCCCTGGATACAGCAGAGGCGCGAGAATCCACCATAGATCTGCAAATACACAAACAGCGGGAAAACTGCCCTCACCGCCATTATACGCCTCCTGGAGAACGGGTAACATTAGCAGGCAGCACAGGGCAGACAGAAATGCCTGCTCCTTCCCTCAATGCCATCCATTACAGGGAACCGGGGCAGTGGGGCGACGGCCACCACATAATGCAGTCATACATTTACATCTTTGTAGCCAGTAATGGCCGCCATGCTGCTTCTACCTAGTCTTCCCAGGGTTAATGTCCCTCAAGGGCAGTTGATTTGGTGGCTCTCGCCATTTACTCAGCCCTTTCAGCCATGTTTACTATGCTGACCCATTGTTCAGCCAGACCCGCTGCGCTCGGCCTGTGCTTCGCCCTTTTCACCTCGGGCAGAGAACACAATGCTGCGTCCTGAAAGAACAGGAGACAATTAATATTTCAGTAGCGGCAGATCTCCGCTTACTGCTTCTATGTCCTCCGCCATGTCTCCCTCCTATTATCATACCGCCCCACGTCACCCCCACGGCTGTGGGCACAGATTAATTATTAAAGGTCACACTTGCCAAGGAACACAGAGGAGCTCCCATGCAGGACCTGCTGTGGTAACTGCCCCTCCAAAAGCTGCATCAAGGGATGTCACCCAAGAAATGAATCCTGGGGGTCACTTACTTTATAAACTTTAGAGAAGAATCCACTTCCTATCGGCTCAGCACTAAAACTCTCCCAAAATTCCAGTTTCCTGACAGCAGTGCGCAGCTTCTGCCATCGGTCCTCCTGGTAGTAGGCATCAGAGCACTCGCCATAATATGGTCCGGGACTCGCTGGCTCAGGAGAGAAAAGCCCCGACTCACACATTGTGGGGACGGCCACTGAAAAAGAAGGACAAGAGCTGTGATGTACAGTGTGAACTAATGACAGTGCCGGAGGGGTTAATGTATAAAAATTCAGAATGTACGGTTCAAGTGGTATAGTAGTTATATTCCTGTATACATAGGGGGCAGTATTATAGTAGTTATATTCGGTGACCAGAAAAATGCCCACAGGAAAAATGCCCACAGGAAAAATGCCCACACAGAAAATTGCCCACACAGAAAATTGCCAATTGCAGCATCACAAAGTTTCAGATCCATGATATTTAAGGTGCAAGGTGAAGAATGCCCACAGAAAATTGCCCACAGGCTGAATTATAGGTAAAATGCTCTGTAGGACAGGGGGATAGTATATGCATGTATACATGAGATGCTCTGCAGGGCAGAAGAACAATATATAATTATAGGTGAGATGCTCTGCAGGACAGAGAATAGCAAAGACCTATAGGTTAAATGCTCTGCAGGAGAGGGGGATATTATGCAGGTATACGTGAGATGCTCTGCAGGGCAGAACAACAATATATAATTATAGGTGAGATGCTCTGCAGGACAGAGAATAGCAAAGACCTATAGGTTAAATGCTCTGCAGAACAGGGGGATATTATGCAGGTATATGTGAGATGCTCTGCAGGGCAGAAGAATAATATAGGTTTATAGGTGAGATGCTCTGCAGGGCAGAAGAATAATATAGAATTATAGGTGAGAAGCGTTATATTCTTGTACATAGGGGGCAGTATTATAGTAGTTATATTCTTGTACATAGGGGGCAGTATTATAGTAGTTATATTCTGGTACATAGGGGCAGTATTATAGTAATTATATTCTTGTACATAGGGGGCAGTATTATAGTAGTTATATTCTGGTACATAGAGGGCATTATTATAGTAGTTATATTCTTGTGCATAGGGGGCAGTATTATAGTAGTTATATTCCTATATACATAGGGGGCAGTATTATAGTAGTTATATTCCTGTACACATAGGGGGCAGTATTATAGTAGTTATATTCATGTACATAGTGGCAGTATTATAGTAGGTATATTCCTGTATACATAGGTGGCAGTATTATAGTAGTTATATTCTTGTACATAGGGGCGGTATTATAGTAGTTATAGTCATGTATATAGGGGGCAGTATTATCTATATGTACTATATAATTGTCTAAGGGTCACTTCCGTCTTTCTGTCTGGCTGTCTTTCTGTCAGATATTCATTGGTCGCGGCCTCTGTCTGTCATGGAATCCAAGTCGCTGATTGGTCGTGGCAAAACGCCCACGACCATTGCCACGACCAATCAGCGACGCCCGCAGTCCGGCGGCAATATGGCCGCTCTTTCGTCCACGCAGTCAGTCAGTGCCCGCTCCATACTCCCCTCCAGTCAGCCCTCACACAGGGTTTATGCCAGCGTTACCAGACTGTGGTGTAACGCACTCCGGTTACGCAGCTATTAACCCTGTGTGACCAACTTTTTAGTATTGATGCTGCGTATGCAGCACCAATAGTAAAACGATCTAATGTTAAAAATAATAATTAAAAAAAAAAAAACGTTATTGTCACCCTCCGCCGTCGCATCCTGTCCTCGGCACTGCAAGCGGCAGGTTCCGCTTCCAAAGATGCTATGGGAGAAAGAACTTCCATGATGTCACGGTCATGTGACCGCGACGTCATCACAGGTCCTGCGTTCATACCAACCCTGGGACCGGAAGCTGCCGCGTACACCTCGCACAGGCGCCGGAACTACAACAGGCTCTTCGGAAGATGAGTATGTTTCTTTTTTATTTTGTAACCTGTTACATACATGCCTGGGCAATATACTACGTCGCTGGGCAATATACTACGTGGCTGGGCAATATACTACGTGGACATGCATATTCTAGAATACCCGATGCGTTAGAATCGGGCCACAATCTAGTATATTATATATATATATATATATATATATATATATATATATATATATATATATATATATAATTGTCTAAGGGGTACTTCTATCGGTCTGTCCCGGAAATCCCGCGTCGCTGATTGGTCGAGGCTTATGCAGCCTCAATAGTAAAAAGATCTAATGTTAAAAATAATTTTAAAAAAATCATCATATACTCACATTCCTGCGCCTTTCCCGCTCCTCGAGACGCTCCGGTAACCGCTCCATGCAAGCGGCAGGTTCCAGTGGCAAGGATGGTGTGGGAGAAGGACCTGCCATGACGTCACGGTCATGTGACCGCAACGTCATCACAGGTCCTGCGCCCATACCAACCCTGGGACCGGAAGCTGCCGCGTACACCGCACACAGGGTCAGGACTTCAACGGGGGGTGAGTATATGTTTATTTTTTATTTTAAGTCTGTATACTACATGGCTCTGTGCTGTATACTCCATCGCTGTGCAATATACTACGTGGCTGGGCAATATGCTACGTGGCTGGGCAATATACTACGTGGCTGGGCAATATACTACGTGGATGGGCAATATACTACGTGGATGGGCAATATACTATGTGGCTGGGCAATATACTACGTGGCTGGGCATATTCTAGAATACCCGATGCGTTCGAATCGGGCCACCATCTAGTAGTAGTTATATTCTTATACGTAATGAGCAGTATTCTAGTAGTTATCTTGTGGTTTATAGTGGATAGTATTATAGAGACCAGTTATCCCTTCCCCTCTTTTCAGCTCATAATGTGCATTACTCAGCAGCGGGTGCTCTCAGTGAGAAAAACAAGATAATCTTGTAGTTATGATACCTTTTAATAGCTAACAAAAATAAAATACATGATGTTACAAGCTTTCAAGACTTTTTAGGTTCCTTCCTCATTCATGGTGTAAAATTTTCTGAAGAAACACAAATATACAACATAACTATGAAAGTTGTCATATTAAAATGCAATTTTACATCACAAAACATTGAAGAGTTTGGGAATACAAACTTAGAGTATTTGATTCCCTCCACACAGGACTAAATCTGTCAGGAGGATTTATGATGCACTACAAGATCTGAGGAATCTGCTCGAGAGACATTGAGGGCACAGGTCTCTGATCTTTCTTGGATATTGAAACCAGGGTAGACATTGACAGCTTGGAGCCCCTGTGCAAGAAACTTGTCTACGCCCCCCTCCTTTTACGGCGACAGAGCTTACAGTTATATATCTTACATAGTCTACTTTATTATGTATATTGTTGTCTCTTATTACACAGTGCCCTCTCCTGTTATGTACAGCACCATCCCTTACATATCGGATTATATAGAGCCATGTCTTTATTACATACGGTCCCGTCTTGTTACATGTATAATGCAATGACGGCTGATGGAGCATGGGAAAGCTTCTTTTCTAATGGAGGAGCTGATGGACTGGTTGTCTGGTCACCAGCTACTCCATCAGCAGTCATTTTATATCTAACAAGAGAGGGGACTATGTATTAAAAGAGGGTGCTGTGAATAACAAAAATATCAAGAACACACTATATAAGAGACAGCATTGTACATAACAGCAGAGGAAGCTATATAATAAGGGACGGCACATATATAACTACAGAGGATAGTGCGTAATAAGAGATGGTGTTATACATAATAAAAGAGGAAACTATGTAGCTAAGGACGGTGTTATACATAAGTGAGTACACTACATACTAAGGGACTGTGCTATACATAATGAGTATACTATATACTAAGGGACTGTGCTATACATAATAAGTGAGTATCTACTATATAATTGTCTAAGGGTCACTTCCGTCTGTCTTTCTGTCACGGATATTCATTGGTCGCGGCCTCTGTCTGTCATGGAAATCCAAGTCGCTGATTTGGCCGCGACCAATAAGCGACGGGCACAGTCCGGAAGAAAATGGCCGCTCCTTACTCCCCGCAGTCAGTGCCCGGCGCCCGCATACTCCCCTCCGGTCACTGCTCACACAGGGTTAATGCCGGCGGCAACGGACCGCGTTATGCCACGGGTAACGTTACCGCTGCTATTAACCCTGTGTGTCCCCAACTTTGTACTATTGATGCTGCCTATGCGGCATCAATATTAAAAAAAAATGTAATGTTAAAAATAATAAAAAAACAAAAAAAACTGCTATACTCATCCTCCGTTGTCCGCCGAGCCGCTGGCGCCGGCCGCCATCTTCCGTTCCCGGCGATGTATTGCGAAATTACCCAGAAGACTTAGCGGTCTCGCGAGACCACTAAGTCATCTGGGTAATTTCGCAATGCATCCTGGGAACGGAAGATGGCGTCAGCCATGCGCGTATCGCCGGAGCTTCACTGGATCCCAGGGGTGAGTATATAACTATTTTTTATTTTAATTATTTTGTTATCAGGGATATGGTGCCCACACTGCTGTATACTACGTGGGCTGTTAGATACCGCGTGGCTGCTATATACAGGTCCTTCTCAAAAAATTAGCATATAGTGTTAAATTTCATTATTTACCATAATGTAATGATTACAATTAAACTTTCATATATTATAGATTCATTATCCACCAACTGAAATTTGTCAGGTCTTTTATTGTTTTAATACTGATGATTTTGGCATACAACTCCTGATAACCCAAAAAACCTGTCTCAATAAATTAGCATATTTCACCCATCCAATCAAATAAGTGTTTTTTAATAACAAACAAAAAAACCAACAAATAATAATGTTCAGTTATGCACTCAATACTTGGTCGGGAATCCTTTGGCAGAAATGACTGCTTCAATGCGGCGTGGCATGGAGGCAATCAGCCTGTGACACTGCTGAGATGTTATGGAGGCCCAGGATGCTTCAATAGCGGCCTTAAGCTCATCCAGAGTGTTGGGTCTTGCGTCTCTCAACTTTCTCTTCACAATATCCCACAGATTCTCTATGGGGTTCAGGTCAGGAGAGTTGGCAGGCCAATTGAGCACAGTAATACCATGGTCAGTAAACCATTTACCAGTGGTTTTGGCACTGTGAGCAGGTGCCAGGTCGTGCTGAAAAATGAAATCTTCATCTCCATAAAGCATTTCAGCCGATGGAAGCATGAAGTGCTCCAAAATCTCCTGATAGCTAGCTGCATTGACCCTGCCCTTGATGAAACACAGTGGACCAACACCAGCAGCTGACATGGCACCCCACACCATCACTGACTGTGGGTACTTGACACTGGACTTCAGGCATTTTGGCATTTCCTTCTCCCCAGTCTTCCTCCAGACTCTGGCACCTTGATTTCCGAATAACATGCAAAATTTGCTTTCATCAGAAAAAAGTACTTGGGACCACTTAGCAACAGTCCAGTGCTGCTTCTCTGTAGCCCAGGTCAGGCGCCTCTGCCGCTGTTTATGGTTCAAAAGTGGCTTTACCTGGGGAATGCGGCACCTGTAGCCCATTTCCTGCACACGCCTGTGCACGGTGGCTCTGGATGTTTCCACACCAGACTCAGTCCACTGCTTCCTCAGGTTCCCCAAGGTCTGGAATCGGTCCTTCTCCACAATCTTCCTCAGGGTCCGGTCTCCTCTTCTCGTTGTACAGCGTTTTCTGCCACATTGTTTCCTTCCAACAGACTTACCATTGAGGTGCCTTGATACAGCACTCTGGGAACAGCCTATTTGTTGAGAAATTTCTTTCTGGGTCTTACCCTCTTGCTTGAGGGTGTCAATGATGGCCTTCTTGACATCTGTCAGGTCGCTAGTCTTACCCATGATGGGGGTTTTGAGTAATGAACCAGGCAGGGAGTTTATAAAAGCCTTAGGTATCTTTTGCATGTGTTTAGAGTTAATTAGTTGATTCAGAAGATTAGGGTAATAGGTCGTTTAGAGAACCTTTTCTTGATATGCTAATTTATTGAGACAGGTTTTTTGGGTTATCAGGAGTTGTATGCCAAAATCATCAGTATTAAAACAATAAAAGACCTGACAAATTTCAGTTGGTGGATAATGAATCTATTATATATGAAAGTTTAATTGTAATCATTACATTATGGTAAATAATGAAATTTAACACTATATGCTAATTTTTTGAGAAGGACCTGTACTACATAGACAGTGTTATAAACTATGTGGGCTGTGTGATATACTCTGTGGGCTGTGCTATATACTGCGTGGGCTGTGCTATATATTACGTGGCCACTGTTATATACTGCGTGGGCAGTGTTATATACTATGTGGCTGCTATATAGTGTGTGGGCAGTGTTATATACTACATGGTTGCTATATACTGCGTGGGCAGCGTTACATACTACGTGGTTGCTATATACTGCGTGGGCAGTGTTATATACTACGTGGCTGCTATATACTGCGTGGGCTGTATTATATATTACGTGGCTGCTATATACTGCGTGGGCTGTGTTATATAGTACATGGCTGTGTTATATACTGTGTGGCCACTGTTATATATTGCGTGGCCTGTATTAATGCATCGGGTATTCTACAATATGTATGTATATAGCAGCCACATAGTATATAGCACAGGCCACGTAGTATTTGTCTGCTATATACTACATGGCTCCTATATACTACGTGGCCTGTGCTATATACTATGTGGCTGCAATATACATACATAAATATTCTAGAATACCCGATGCGTTAGAATCGGGCCACCATCTACTACTATATACGAAGGGACTGTGCTATACATAATAAGTGAGTATACTATATACTAAGGGACTGTGCTATACATAAAAAGTAAGTACACTATATACTAAATGACTGTGCTATACATAAGTGAGTACACTATATACTAAGGGACTGTGCTATACATAAGTGAATACACTATGTATGTACACTCGGAATAAGGCTTTACAGTACAAGGTAAGTGAATGAGATCCCTAAAGTGTCATGCACACGCTGATTATTTTTTCCTTGCAGATTTGCAGCAGATGAAAATCTGCATATTGTCAATTCTTGCAGCGTATTTCACCATACCAATGGGGGAAAAAACAAAAAGCATGGGAAAAATGTGGAAAAAAAGCCGGATTACGTACCGGTAATGCTCTTTTAATGAGTCCACGACAGCACCCCACATGAGAGAGAGGGATCCGCCCATAGGAACAGGAAACCTACAGAATAAAAGGAGGCGGTCCCCTCTCCTCCTCAGTTTAGTTACAGAGTATAAAAAGGGAACCGCAAAAGTGTTAGTATTCATTCTTATTCAGTCACATAAATTTCTTAACTCTATACAACCATTATTTGTGACCTTAAAGGAAAGAGCTGTGCATAATTTAGGGAGGGTAATATATGGGTGCTGTCGTGGACTCATTAAAAGAGCATTACCGGTACGTAATCCGGCTTTTTACCCTTCGCCACGACAGCACCCCACATGAGAGATTTTCAGAGAGTCATTATTTGGGTGGGATTACTGTATTAAGAACAGCTCTACCAAAGGTCAGATCAGAAGACGTGGACAGATCAAGTCTATAATGGTTGTATAAGGTAGAAGGTGTAGACCAAGTTGCAGCCTTACATATTAAATGGATCGGTACATCTGCTTGTTCCACCCAGGAGGAAGCCATGGCTCGTGTTGAGTGCGCTTTTATACCCACTGGAGGAATCTCGCCTTTTGACGTATAGGCCAAGCAGATAGCATCTCTGATCCACCGAGATATGGTAGCTCTCGTGACCCCATGTCCTTTCTTGTGGCCCTGAAAGGAGATAAACAGAGCCCTACTCTCCCTCCATGTCTGACACCTTTCTATATAAGTCAGGATGGCTCTTCTGACATCTAAGGTGTGGAACTTATGTTGTTCTGGAGTTACAGGTGAATCAAAAAAGGAAGGGAGAAATATTTCTTGTGACCTGTGGTAGGTGGACGCTACCTTAGGGAGGTATGAGGGGTCTGGTTTCAGGACTATCCGATCATGAAATATCAGTAAGAAAGGTGGGTCTACTGATAGGGCCTGGATGTCACTAACCCGTCTAGCTGAGGTTAGGGCTACTAGTAAGGCTACTTTATATGTTAGGATTTTTAAAGGTATTGAATCTAATGGTTCAAATGGAGAGCTTGTTAAGGCCTCTAATACTAGATTTAAATCCCACGGAGGTAGACGGGGAATATGGACCGGTTTACTACGTTCACAAGATTTTATGAATCTGGAGATCCACCTATTAGCTGCTATATTGCATCCATATAGGGCTCCTAATGCCGAGACCTGAACTCTTAAGGTATTTACAGATAGTCCTAACTCTCGGCCTTTTTGCAAGAACTCTAGGATAGGTGTGAGTGGAACTTGCTTAGTGAACGGTACCGTGTAGAAGTCTAAAAATGTATTCCATACCCTACTATATATTAGGGTGGTAGATCTTTTCCTGCTCAATAAGAGGGTGTTTACTAGTTCTGTTGAGAACCCTCTGGAACTTAATAGTTGCCTCTCAAATTCCACGCCGTCAAGTGAAGACCTTTCACTTGCGGGTGGAAAAAGGGGCCTTGGTACAGCAGCTCCTTGTCTGATGGGAGGATCCAAGGATCGCATAGGCACATGGTCTGGAGACAAGAGAACCATGGTCTTTTCAGCCAGAATGGTGCAATGATGATTACTCTTGCCTGTTCCCTCCTGATCTTTCTGATCACTAGAGGAATCAGAGACATTGGAGGAAAGGCATATGCCAGTCTGAACCGCCAAGGATGGTGGAGAGAGTCCAACATATCTGGGTGATCCCTGGTGTTCAGGGAAGCGAACCTTTGTACTTGCCGGTTGTCTCTTGTGGCAAATAGGTCGATTTGTGGTATCCCCCATGCTTCTGTTATCCTTCTGAATATGGATTTGTTTAAGGTCCATTCTCCTTGACGCAACTCGTTTCTGCTGAGGTAGTCTGCCCTGATGTTCTCTACACCTTTGATGTGCAGGGCTGTTAAGGATGTTAGATGAGCCTCTGCCAGCTGAAAGATGTTTGCAGCTATGGTCATCAGACTTCCTGACTTTGTACCACCCTGACGGTTCAAGTATGCCACTGCGGTGGAATTGTCTGAGTAAATTCTTACATTTGTTCCATGAATCTGCGGAAGAAAATGATATAAGGCACATTCTATTGCTTTTAACTCCTTCCAGTTGGAGGAACATATTAATTCTGTCTGATCCCAAGTATTTTGGGCCAGATTGTCTTCCATATGTGCTCCCCACCCAATAGGGCTGGCGTCGGTGGTAATTATTTTAGACGGGTCTATTATCCATGGCACACCCCGTGATAGGTGGTCCATGTCTAGCCACCAGGATAGCGATTCTAAGACATTACTGGAAAGAGTTATTCTACTTTCTAGATAACCGTCTTTCCCCTGAGCCGACAATACTTCGTACTGCAATTGACGGGTATGGAATTGTGCCCAAGGTACAGCAGGGATACATGATGATAATGACCCCAGTAAGGACATGGCCTTTCTTAGTGTCATGTAGGGTTTGCGTATTGCGTCTGATACCTTTGATTGTATAGTCAACCTCTTTGACTGAGGAAGAAAGCATTTCTGACTTACGGAGTCTAGCTGGATTCCTAGAAATGTCTGAACAGTTTCTGGTTTCAGCCGAGATTTTTCGAAGTTGACGATCCAACCTAACTCCTGTAGGGACGAGATCGTATTAGATAGACGAGTTTTACATTGAAGTGCAGAGCTTCCTACCACTAGAAAGTCATCTAGGTAGGGTATTATCAAGGTATCTCGTTGGCGTAGATGAGCCATCACTTCTAGTATCACCTTAGTGAAGACGCGGGGAGCCATAGAAAGCCCAAATGGCATTGCAACATACTGAAAGTGACGAACCTTTCCCTCCAGGGTGACTGCTACCCTTAGGTACTGCTGATGTTCGGCATGTATGGGAAGATGGTAATAGGCGTCCTTTAAGTCTATTCCGGCCATGACACACCTAGGGAATAAGAGTTTTATGGTAGAACTAATGGATTCCATTTTGAAGGTATGATAACGCAGGAAAGAATTTAATTTTTTAAGATTTATGATGGTTCTAAATGAACCATCTGGTTTATTAATCAGGAATAAAGGGGAGTAGAACCCTTTCCCTTTTTGATCCTGGGGAACTTCTATCAGGACTTTTTTAGATAGAAGAGATAGGATCTCTATTTCTAGAGCCCTCTGTTGGTCCTGACCTTTTGGAGATGTTATTATGAAGGAATCCCAAGGGATTCGATCAAATTCTAATTTAAGGCCGTATTGCACAATGTCCAGAATCCACTGGCTGGATGTTATCTGTTCCCATTGGGGAAGAAAAAATTTTAATCTGCCGCCTACTTCCTGGTTAGCGGTATTTACGTCTCGGATTATGGGACCCGCTAAAAAAGGCACCTTTTTGCTTTGGGTCCTTCGACTCCCATCGCTCTCTTTGTTCAAGCGGCTTGTTCCTAGTAAAGGGGCGTCTCCTGAAGGCTCTCCTGTAGGATGGAAGATACTGGTTAGGGAAGCCTTTCTTCCTTTCACCTGCTTTATTCAGGAGTTCATCCAGCGTCTTCCCAAAAAGGAACTCACCCTGACAGGGAATCGCACAAAGTTTCGCTTTAGCTTGTGCGTCCCCCTTCCAATTCTTTAGCCAGAGTGCACGCCGGGCTGTGTTGACTAGGCCGGCTGACCTGGCTGCAAGACGTAGCGAGTCCACTGAGGCATCAGCTAGGAATGCTACTGCTTCTTTAATTTGAGGCAATTTCAGCAGGATAGATTCCCTCGAAGTTTTGCCTCTAATCTGTTCCTCCAATTGCTCTGTCCATACTAGTAGAGATCTTGCAGTACAGGTACTAGATATGGCGGGCCTGAACGCCCCCGTATTGACTTCCCATGACCTCTTTAGTAAAGCTTCTGCTTTACGGTCCGGCGGGTCTGTCAGGACCCCTGAATCCTCCACTGGTAGGACCGACTGTTTGGTTGTGGAGGCTACCGCAGCATCAACTTTTGGCACCTTTGACCAGGTGTTTAGGTCTTCATCGCTGAAGGGATAGCGCCTTTTAGAGGATGATGGTAAAAACCCTCTATTCTGCTTGTCCCACTCCTTCTTAACAATATCTTTGATGGTTTGTATGACGGGGAAGGACCTACGTTTCCTCTGTCCTAACCCCGCAAACATTATGTCCTGTGCTGATTTCTTTTCTTTCCCATCTGGGCACCCCATCGTGCTCCTGACAGATTTTATTAAATTGTCCACATTACTGTTGGGAAGACAAAGTCCCCCTTCAGTCTCGGATGAGCTCGGCTGAGATCCCTCTTCGTCTGAAGAAATACAGACACCCTCTGACTCCGAACTAACCGGAGACCGGGACCTGCTAGGCTGACGGGTACTGGCGCTACTTGTCTGCGCCAAACCCTGCATCTCTTCTCGGATAATAGCTCTGACATCTGAGGGAGTCATGATATTTTCCTGCCGTAGAGTTTGCATGATACACTCTGCACACAGTTTTTTGGCATAATCATCCGGGAGGGGCTGCGTACATAAAGCACACTCTTTATGCTTAGATTTGTGTGTCCTTTTCTTAGTCTAGAGGAAGGATACAGGAGGAACATATATCAGCATATAGGAAGAGACTCTTTCAAAAACTCACCCAGTGAAGCTGACAGGTACCGGTTCTGGAGGCGGAATTCGTTTGGTGGTAGAACTCTTCTCTGGAGGTCGGCCACCACTCTTTGTGCTGCTCCTCGTGCTTCTCTCCCTGCTGGGAGAGCGCTGTTGCACTGCGGGCAGGTGCGCTTCGTCGGCCGGTGAAGCCATTTCACACACACCGGCCCGACGCTAGCGCTGCATTTTTAAAACTGCCGCCCATTCTCCTGCCTCCCCGGACCAACCCGGAAGTGCTCCCGCGACTTCCGGGTTAGACGCGCCGCTCTCATCACCATGCGGCAGCCGGAGGCTATTAAGCCGGCCGCTGCAGCGCGCGCGTCCTCACAGTGCCGGCCGGACCAACGGTGACCGGACCCGGACCGTGGATGTTTGGCCAGACGAGGGGGGAGGCTGCATGCAGGGGCTCCCCCGCCGCTGCTTCTGGTACCGCAGCCCCTGCCGTTCCCACAGAAACCGGCGCAGGCGGGTGCATGGCCCAGGGATCCTCTTCATCTGTAGGTAAGCCGGGTCCCTGTAGGAACAGGAAACCTAAACTGAGGAGGAGAGGGGACCGCCTCCTTTTATTCTGTAGGTTTCCTGTTCCTATGGGCGGATCCCTCTCTCTCATGTGGGGTGCTGTCGTGGCGAAGGGTAAAAATGTATTTTACGCAACTTTCTTCCTGCCAACACATTAGGACATGCAGCAGAACTTTCTCCTGCAAATCCTGAATGTGTGCACATAACCTTAGTCCCTGTCATGTGTCCCTCTATTCATTATAAGTACTTGATAGCATCAAAATGAATTTGGGGGTGGGAGAAGACGCTATCATGTAATGAGCATCCTCAGCCACCTCACAATTCATTAAAAGTCGCTGCCAGGATCTTCTCCCACCTTTCAATTCATTATAAAGCATCCTATGCACCTTATCCTATGCACACTATCAGGGGCTTAGCACCCTCCTCCACCACTCAATTCAATTTACATCTTTATCTAATGTCCTCCTCTCCCTCCCCTGTTCATAAGTCAATCATAAGCCCCCCCTTCCTCCCATCCCAATTTCCCATATTCCTCATTGACTTCCCCCCACATCCCATCATTTCCCTCTCACCACCCTCATCATTGCCCTCTCCACCACCCTCATCATTGCCCTCTCCACCACCCTCATCATTGCTCTCTCCACCACCCTCATCATTGCTCTCTCCACCACCCTCATCATTGCTCTCTCCACCACTCCCATTCATTGCCCTCTCCATCACTCCCATCATTTCCCTCTCCACCACTCCTATCATTGCCTTCTCCACCACCCCCATCACTGCACTCCCCATCACCTCCATCATTGCCCTCCCCCATTATCTCCATCACTGCCTTCTCCCCCACCACCTCATTGCCCTCTCCATCCAAATCTTTGTCCTCCCCATCACCTCCTCCATCATTGCCTTCCCCACCACCCCAATCATTTTTCTCCCCATCACCTCCATCATTGCTCTCTCCACCCCCATCATTGCCCTCCCCATCACCTCCATCACTGCACTCCCCCATCACCTCCATCACTGCCCTCCCCATCACCTCCATCACTGCCCTCACCATCACCTCCATCACTGCCCTCCCCATCACCTCCATCACTGCCCTCACCATCACCTCCATCACTGCCCTCCCCCATCATCCCCATCATTGCCATCTCCCCCACTCCCATCATTGCCATCTCCACCACCCCAATCATTGTTCTCCCCAACCACCTCCATCATTGCCCTCTCCACCATCTCAATAATTGTCCTCCCCATCACCTCCATCATTGCCCTCTCCACCACCCCAATCATTGTTCTCCCCCACCACCTCCATCTTGCCCTCTCCACCACCCCAATTATTGCCCTCTCTACTACCCCAATCATTGTTCTCCCCCATCATTGACTTCACCACCCCAATCATTGTTCTCCCCCACTACCTCCAACACTGCTCTCCCTGCCACCCCAATCACTGTTCTCCCCCACCACCCCAATCATTGTTCTCCCACATTACCATCTCCACCACCCCAATCATTGTTTTCCCCACCACCTACATCACTGCTCTCTCCACCACCTACATCATTGCTCTCTCCACCACCTCCATCATTGCCCTCGCCACCACCCATCATTGCCTTCGCCACCACCTCCATCATTGCCTTCCCCCACCTCCATCATTGCCTTCCCCCACCTCCATCATTGCCCTCTCCAATTATTGCCCTGCCCATCACCTCCATCATTGCCCTCTCCACCACCGCAATCACTTTTCTCCCCATCACCAATCATTGTTTTCCCTACCACCTCCATCATTGCTCTCGCCACCACCTGCAAGGTTGCCCTCTCCACCACCTCCATCATTGCCCTCTCCACCACCTCCATCACCACCTCCACCACTGTCTTCTCCCCCACCACCTCCATCATTGCCTTCTCCACCACCGCCCCTAACATTTTCCACACAAACACACCTCCATCATTGCTCTCTCCATCACCTCTACGATTGCCTTCTCCCCACCTCCATCATTGCCTACTCCACCTCCACCCTCAACATTCCCTGCCTGCATGCCTGCCTACACACACAGATACATACACACACCTCTCCGCACGTTCACACACACACACACACACAGCACCGCTCACCTCTCCGCACGCTCCCCCGCAGCATCTTCGTCACCAGCAGCTTCCTCTATCTAACACAGCCGAGCGCTGAATGCTGACATCATCCAGCTGCGCTGCTGTGTCAGACAGGAAACGTAGCCAGCAAGCAGGATGGATCACTACAGCTCCACTCCGCAAATGGATTGGAGCTGCAGGGATCGATCCCTAGCTACCGCACATGAAAGCAATCTAGCTAGGGGACCCCTGAACCTCGGGGCCGCAGAAACAGGCCAGATTGCCCTCAAGTGATAGCTGCCCTGCAAGGGTCCCCCTCCACCTCCGGTGCGTTTGAACGCGCTGCACATGCACTATGTCCGCCCCCTGATTGGGACCATAAAACTTTCAGGGTATGTGCACACGTCAAGATTTCTGGCAGAAATTTTCCTTACATAAACCTGACATTTATGCCAGAAATCCGCATGCATTTTTGGCGCGTTTTTGATGCGTTTTTTCCAAATGCATAGAATAGCGGGAAAAATGTGAAAAAAACCTGCAAAATTAATGAACATGCTGCTTTTTTTTACCGCGATACGTTTTTTTCGCGGAAAAAAAACGCATCATATGCACAAAAATTGCAGAATGCATTCTAAATGATAGGATGCATATGTCTGCAGTTTCTAATGCGGTTTTATTGCGAAAAAACGTGAAAAAAACCTGAACGTGTGCACATACCCTCACACCACTAACCTTCTCCAATTAAGGATTCAGTCTCTGAGCTCAGTTTGTTTATTTATTTAAATGCCTATTTATCATGCCATGTCTGTCCTTACTTCTCTTTTGTTGTTGTTTTTTATTATTTTGTGTGCATATATTTGTGTTTCTTCAGAAACTTTGTTACACCATGCTGGAGGAAAGTTTGGAAAGCTTGCTTTGTAACATAATTTATTTTATTTTTGTTAGACATTAAAAGGCATAATAACTACAAGATTTTTCTTGTTTTTCTCACTGAGAGCATTCTTTTTTTACACGGTACCAAACCCCCTTGTTTTCTTTCAGCAGAGGGTGGTATTACGCTCAGCAGCACATCTGCCCTTCACCCTGAGGCAAGCTGCAGGGACGTTCCGTTGAGATGCTATATAGGGTTATTCCTCTCGTGACTGCAGCATGATATAGTTGGAGGATTACAATCTCTGATAGAAGGAAGTGATATCATCAGACATTCTTTCACAAATATTCTATGAAACATTAAAGATAAGAATCTGCTTTGGTATATGAAGAAATTAGGAACATAACACCACACAGTTACACATGAGCATTTCTGTCAGTTTGTCATGCAGGGTTCTGGGAAAGCTGGGAGGCCAACAGAGAACTGTAATGGCAGCCATATTGTTTGTAAAAATCAGATACCGTATCCATTGCTCCAGCTGCATCCAGACATCAATAAAAGGCTTGTTTCTATGAAGCAGGCAGTGTGCTGGCATTTCCACCCTCTCATTGCCTTGTTACCAGGGCAGCCGTATCACAATGTCATTGTACAGAAGCTTTCGCGCCCGTGCCCTCTATGCCCGATCAGGCCAAAAAAACAAGACACAAAAGTTTAGCGACATCTGCAAAGCATCACTGATCCCCTTACACAATTGGAGGCTGCGTAATTCATTTATTAGGGGCTATGCTGGCAGCCGCCATTCTTGGCACAGGCAGATCAGGGGCCCGAATGATGCCAGGAAACCATGCCAGCAAAAAGCACAATAGTACGGGAGAGGCAGATCGATGCCATGGTCACTGGCACTGCTAAAAAAACATGTTGTCAGTAAACAATCCTGCACTTTTAATTTTACTTAATGCAGAATTTTAATTTTACTTTTTGCAGAAAACAGTCAGCAAGTTGCTGTTAACAGATCCATCATTCTGACTAGGCTTTAATACAGTCAGCATAATGGGCTTGTAAACAGTAGATCATTAATAGTTGTGTTGTCATTACTCCATTCATAGAGTCAAATCAAGGAAAACGGTTCCATCAACAGCAACTTGTTGATAGTTTCTAAAACAGTTTGTCTTTCTCCACTAATCAGAGTGAATGTAAATAAAAATTGGGGTTTGACACGAGCAGTGGAAGAAGAGACCGTAGATGGAGCGCGAGGCACCTTGTAAAGATGTCCTACGCAGAGAGTGGTCCCTTTGTACCCTGCAGAATTCCACAGGCGAAACATCATGGGTTTCCTCCTCCGCCTTCTCTTAGATTGTCACACAAGAGGGTTCATCTTATGAAAAGTCTCTTTGATGAAAAGGGGTTAATGCGTCATTTAGGCTGAGGCACAGACGGAGGTGTCGCCGGTTGGCTGCATTGTGTGCTGCTCTATCCAAACCACAACCTTTCCCTCGTATGTGACGCAAGACATTTGAGCCCATTGATCTCCTCGGGATCTTCCGATATTCCCCTTCCTGTAAATCCTCTCTGCCTTATAGCAAACCAACAGAGGTCACGTAGGCGGAGACTTATCTTAAAGAGTCGGGGCAGGGCTAGACTAATCTTACTCATATCTCAGAGGAGGAAGGAGAACCAACATGTTCAGGGGGCACGGACATCCTACCATGTGCCTTATGGGAGGTCTAATAGGGAAAATTTCGCCAAGCCTTAGCTTCAACCCACCCTCAACTGAAGGCCTCTGGCCAAGACAACCAATGTCCTACCTTGCACTGATGAATGGAAAGAACCCCGAAACAGATGTGAGCAAATGGAGGTTCTGGTTTGGTTTTAGGCAATATGATCCAGAAGAGCTTAGCCCCACCCACATGACTCTTTATAAATAAGGCACCTCCCTGTTTTTTTTTAGTTAAGAGTCAGGTTTCCAGCTATGTCTTATGTGATCTCCATTGGTTTACTGAAAACCAGTGGACCCCCTACTAGTCTCATGTTCCTAAGACTTGTGACCTACAGTAGTCATTACGGAGGACAGAACGCCACTGTCCAGTTTCAGAACTGCCATGGGTAGAGGACTCACTTTACAGCATTGTTGCAAAGAAGATAAACAGATGCATTACTTTGAAATCACAGAGTATGTGCGCATTTACGTAGCGATGCATGCTATGCAGCTCCAATAGGGGCACCCTGCACCCATTATATGCGTCACGCAGAAAAACTCTTCCGGTCCTCAAAGATTTACAAGTTATTAAACAGTTAATAGGATTATGGGGAAATCTCTGCTTTTCTTTGGACACTGGCTGCCATGGTAAGGAATCCTCTTAGCGTGAAGAACATTATTATACCTTTATCACATTTTCTTGGAGAAGCGGCGACCGCCGGGTTTATGAATGGAAATTTCCTCGAGTGACTAACGAGTGCAGGTAATTAGTGCAGATAATTACAGAAGGGTCTGAGCGGCCTGACACCCACAGGCGCGTAACCAGACAATTCCGAGACAGGATTAGTCAGCAGGTAAGAGACCGTCACTAGTCGCAGGATTACAGGTTTCGTCAAGAAAAGACATGGTGGCCCAAACTGGTCAGAGAAACCAATCAGAAGCCACAGTTCACTCCTGACTTGGATAGCCAGGTGCTTCCCCATCAGCGTCACCTGCAGGTGACATGTTGTATTACATGAGGGTAATGTGCAAAGTCGCTATTGGACAGCTGTAGCCATAGCACGGTCCGGAGCTGAGGAGCCCCTCTATAATGACCATCTACTGTAATGGTGAGAGACCAGACATTTAAAGGGACATTGTGAAAATGTAAGCGCATTATTATAGACGAAACACAGTGATATAATAGGAGCGTTAAAAAACGGAAATCACCACGAAGCTCCGACAGGTTTCCTTATTGATATGACAACACATAGGTGTGAGAGTGACGAATGTTCAGCTGAGCGCGCACGACACACGTCATACACCCTGTGATAAGAGCCTGATAATGAAAGCAAACAAAGGCTGCGTGTACCTCAAGCAAGAATCCATCAAGGGCATGAGGAAGGATCGTAATACACTGATCAATATGTATACACCGAAGGTACAGGAGACACTGTTCCCCAAAAATAAAGCCCCATACACATTAGACTAAAGTCATCCAAACCCCAATATCAGCGAGCTCAGCAGTCATTCTAATGTGTATGGGGACCTTCCCACGCCCTCCCAGATACTATGTTTGGGAAGATGAGGATCTGGCAAGTCTGATCTCGAAATGCCAATCCTTTTGTTCTCGGCAAGATAAGACATCACAAGAGATGTCTCTCAGAGAGCACAGAAGCCTTCAGCAGAGCTAAACACTCCTGTCTATGGAGGAATCAGGAGACAACAGTCAGCCAAACCATAGTCATCCAACCACTATCTATACTGTATGGGGGTTTCAGACTGCCTACAAGCCAGAAACGACTAAAAACATAAATACTATAATACTGCCCCCTATGTACAAGAATATAACTACTATAATACTGCTCCTATGTACAAGAATATAACTACTATAATACTGCCCACTATGTACAAGAATATAACTACTATAATACTGCTCCTATGTACAAGAATATAACTACTATAATGCTGCTCCCTATGTACAAGAATATAACTACTATAATACTGCCCCTATGTACAAGAATATAACTACTATAATACTGCTCCTATGTACAAGAATATAACTACTATAATACTGCCCCTATGTAGAAGAATATAACTGCTATAATACTGCTCCTTATGTACAAGAATATATCTACCATAATACTGCCCCCTATGTACAAGAATATAACTACTATAATACTGCCCCTATGTAGAAGAATATAACTACTATAATACTGCCCCTATGTACAAGAATATAAATACGGTACTATAATACTGCCCCTATGTACAAGAATATAACTACTATAATACTGCCCCTATGTACAAGAATATAACTACTATAATACTGCTCCCTATGTACAAGAATATAAATACGGTACTATAATACTGCCCCTATGTACAAGAATATAACTACTATAATACTGCCCCTATGTACAAGAATATAACTGCTATAATACTGCTCCTATATACAAGAATATAACTACTATAATACTGCCCTCTACGTACAAGAATATAACTGCTATAATACTGCTCCTATGTACAAGCATATAACTGCTATAAGACTTGCTTAGGTAAAATTTCCTATGACTATTTACCACTCAGACACCTCATTATATGGACTTCTTATCCTCGTGTATCTAGTCCTGAGTATCTCAGTTATGTGACAGAAGTCCATAGAGCAGACAGATTCTCATCGCTTCCTCCCAGCATCTTCCTCGGCACAATTGGACTCACCTTTGAGCTTGCTATATCAAAACAGAAGGCAGCATCATGTTACCTGTCTTGTTCAGAGCTCCCCCACTCCTATATTGCGGTGTGATTATTGCAGCAGGACCGGTCGGGTGGTAACCCCACTGAATACTGCAGTGACATCAATAAGTTTGGGCAGAATTCCCTTTCTGCAGTTTTCACTTGGCACTCTCTGAATTCTCACTGCCCTTGGGGTTCAGTGTGATTTATGTCATGTACATGTTAGTAGTACAGAGACGACACACCCAAGCAATAGAGAATTGGCGCAGTCGGCAGATGTAACTGGGAAGGAAATGATTATGTGTTCTTCTTCACTTCTATAGTTGCTTCTACTCTAGTCACAGCCAAAGCTGCATTTATTCTACCATCCACTGCTCACGGAAATAAACTGCAGTTTTGCAAGCTAAAAATGAGCCCTAAACCAGAGAAGCTCTTACGCTAGCAGAAACATTTTGAAAGCAGCTCTGGATATAACTGGAGAAGACATATAATGCAGTATCTGCATAAAAGTAAATTTATGTAAAGTCATGTTAATTTATACAACTGCTTTTCAAATGTGGAATTACCCTCTATCTAGGCGAAATCACCTGTTACATAGAAAAATATTTAGGATTGAGAGTCCTCAGTAGTCGAGCAAGCTATGGAGTCTCCTCAGGTCTCTTCATCAGAAGAATGCTTCGGATTTTGTGTTATTCTATGTCTGATGAAGAGCCCTGAGGAGTCTCGAAAGCTTGCAATTTGTTACTATCTTTTCAGTTAGCCATTAAAAGGTATCAACCACTGAGGACCCCCAATATCAACCACTGAGGACCCTCAATATCAACCACTGAGGACCCTCAATATCAACCACTGAGGACCCTCAATATCAACCACTGAGGACCCTCAATATCAACCACTGAGGACCCTCAATATCAACCACTGAGGACTCTCAATATCAACCACTGAGGACCCTCAATATCAACCACTGAGGACCCTCAATATCAACCACTGAGGACCCTCAATATCAACCACTGAGGACCCTCAATATCAACCACTGAGGACCCTCAATATCAACCACTGAGGACCCTCAATATCAACCACTGAGGACCCTCAATATCAACCACTGAGGACCCTCAATATCAACCACTGAGGACCCTCAATATCAACCACTGAGGACCCTCAATATCAACCACTGAGGACCCTCAATATCAACCACTGAGGACCCTCAATATCAACCACTGAGGACAATCAATATCAACCACTGAGGACAATCAATATCAACCACTGAGGACTCTCAATATCAACCACTGAGGACCCTCAATATCAAACACTGAGGACCCTCAATATCAACCACTGAGGACTCTCAATATCAACCACTGAGGACCCTCAATATCAACCACTGAGGACTCTCAAATGTAAATATTTTTCTATCTACTGGCTAACACGATACCAAGATATTTATCTTTCTTGTTATAAGACAATCGAGAAGAGAAAGGGTTAAATTCTCAAAGATAAGATTTTTTCCACTAGTACATGAATCATCCTCTGCAGCAGACTCACAGTGATCAGCCAGCACCAGCAGCCTCCTCCTCTCCTGCTATGTCAGGATCAGACATGTGGGCCCACTGGGACTTAACACATGACCCCGAGGTCTGTATGACCACCCTGATGGCCCACTCAACAGAAATACAACACATAGGTCTGCCAAGGATACAGCGCGCCAGTGCTGGGTGAGCCGTGTGGTCACTTCACATCCAGGAGATCCGACTATCATGTACTGTAATAATTACCTATTACTGCTTACTTCCATCACCTATGCAATCGTAAGGAAATCCTGAAAACGTGACCTGTTGGTGGGTCTTGAGGACTGGAGTTGAGAAACACTGCCTTATATAACAGCAGCGGCTCATCGTCTATTACTGCTGACAACCGTTCTGTATATCCTGTGTGAGGGGTTGTCAGCCCCGCCCCTGTTGATGACATCACCGATATAAAACTTTTCTATATATCCAGGAACTGTAAGGATTTACGCTACACCTGATACACCCACATCACAGACAGATTTGGGGTACAAGTGGAGGACAGACCACAACAGAGGAAGTTGTAGTGGCGATTTATTGGTTGTCAAATTTTCTGGAAATTGATGTTAAAGAAAAATTCACTTAAGGGCACCTATCCTCCAAATAAGTGGCTCGCTTCTGGTAATAGGCCCTGTTCACAAGCACATGGGAAGTCATACTGCACAGTGCTGACCTCATTTGGGGTCGCACCGATGAGATCTGAAGTGTAGGCTAGACCCCTACAGGAAACCAGAAGCACATCCCTGTACTACCACCGTGTGCCCGGGCCCGGCTCCTGCTGATCTGTGCCACCGCCACATTCGGCTGCTGCATATAACGTAATAATGCATTTTTGGAGTCCCCATAAATAATAATGCCACTTAATAGCCCCCTTAACAAGTAATTGTGTCTAAGACCTCTGGTAGAGCGGAGCAGGCATACATGTGCCACTTAGCGACCCCCCATTTCAGCACTTCCTATAGATATGCCATATGTCTAAGATTTGAGCTCTCCTGTAATAAATAACAGCTGATCTATAATTGATTGCTTTGGACTAGGTCAGGTTTGATATGAGGCCCATTGCTGTGATAACTCATAATCAATAGGATGTGATATCGCAATTCTTTTTAAAGGCGCCATACACTTAAAAGGCTAATTCCACGCTTATTACATAATGGCTGACACCACGGAGGGGGTGAGTCTGGATCGCTGCCCCGCTATAGATCTGATCACTCTCAGACACAGCAATTCTACTGATGGAGATGCTAATTAAGCTATTCTGGGAAAGTGGAGCTTCCCTATAAGTGCGGGTCTAAGCCTAGCCTCCATATAGCAAATGACCACACTGTATATTTAGGCCTAATTTTAGTCCCAATGTCCACGGGTCACATAGAGAGCGGCAATGAGGGTGAGGTTAGGAAAGTAACGCACGCCCTAATTACAAGTCCTGGTATCTAATGAGCAATGACAATACCCCACAATCACTGAGCAATCTCTGGACCACACACAGGACAGGAGCAACTGGGAAAGGGACAAATCTCCACGGCCCTGCAGACAACAAGACACAGTCCCATGTCAGCCAGATCTGACCTCTGAACCCATAAGAACCTACAGCAATATACAGTCAATGAATAGATCAGTACGGTGTATGCACATTATCTTGGCTCCAACCAGACAACCTCCAGAGCAGAACTCCGGCCGCAGCCTCCCCCCCCCAGAGCAGAACTCCGGCCGCAGCCTCCCCCCCAGAGCAGAACTCCGGCCGCAGCCTCCCCCCCCAGAGCAGAACTCCGGCCGCAGCCTCCCCCCCCAGAGCAGAACTCCGGCCGCAGCCTCCCCCCCCAAAGCAGAACTCCGGCCGCAGCCTCCCCCCCCCCCCCCCCAGAGCAGAACTCCGGCCGCAGCCTCCCCCCCCCCAGAGCAGAACTCCGGCCGCAGCCTCCCCCCCCCCCAGAGCAGAACTCCGGCCGCAGCCTCCCCCCCCCCAGAGCAGAACTCCGGCCGCAGCCTCCCCCCCCCCCCCCAGAGCAGAACTCCGGCCGCAGCCTCCCCCCCCAAAGCAGAACTCCGGCCGCAGCCTCCCCCCCCAGAGCAGAACTCCGGCCGCAGCCTCCCCCCCCCAGAGCAGAACTCCGGCCGCAGCCTCCCCCCCCAGAGCAGAACTCCGGCCGCAGCCTCCCCCCCCCAGAGCAGAACTCCGGCCGCAGCCTCCCCCCCCCAGAGCAGAACTCCGGCCGCAGCCTCCCCCCCCAGAGCAGAACTCCGGCCGCAGCCTCCCCCCCCAGAGCAGAACTCCGGCCGCAGCCTCCCCCCCCAGAGCAGAACTCCGGCCGCAGCCTCCCCCCCAGAGCAGAGCTCCGGCCGCAGCCTCCCCCCCCAGAGCAGAACTCCGGCCGCAGCCTCCCCCCCCAGAGCAGAACTCCGGCCGCAGCCTCCCCCCCAGAGCAGAACTCCGGCCGCAGCCTCCCCCCCGGAGCAGAACTCTAGCCGCAACCTCCGGAGCAGAACTCCGGCCGCAACCTCCGGAGCAGAACTCCTGCCACTTCTACACCCAGGTATCCCTGTCCTGGCCCAATGTATCAGTCACAGAGGATGCCCACACCGGATACATTGCGCCAGCCACTAGGGCAGGACTCAGGACAGGTCACCACCAGATATAATGAGGTTTCCACTAACAGCAAGCAGAGATAGTGAAGAACAAAGTCTATTACAAAGTTGCAGAGCTGATCAGAAACCCCAGACGTCCTGAGCTCTAGTGGGGATGGGGGAGTGGGTATAGCACGCATTACCACTTTGTGGGACCCCAGGTCCTATACCAGAACTACAAGTCCCAGCATGCTCCGCTCACCGCACCACACAGAACTCTAGAGGTATGTTTATCAGTATTCGGAAAAATCCAGCTGCAGGGGTCACCTATACCCCAGAGTGCACTGCTCCCCCCACACAGAGAGAAAGCTGCCGGCACGGCCGGGGATACTCACTGCAGCCTGGTACCGGGATCAGGGCGCTGCGGGAGCCGGCGGGTCAGAGCTCCGGGCGCACAGTCCGCTCATTGCGCTGCTCTACTCCGCTCTGCCAGGCTGAGGCTGCTCCACTGTCCGCTGAGTGCAGATCTGGCGCCCCTGCTGGTCACACTGTGGAGCTGCATTCTCAGAACACCAAACACTAAGAGAATTCAGCGCCCCTGCTGACCAAACTGGGGAACTACAAGCTGAAGACAGACCACCAAACAGGTGTATGAGGCTCAGCTGTCACTGAGGCTTAGTCACTGTCACTGTCAGCTTAGGCTACTTTCATAATAGCGTTGTTTAATGTACGTCGCAATGCGTCGTTTTGGAGAAAAAACGCATCCTGCAAAGTTGCCTGCAGGATGCGTTTTTTCTCCATAGACTTTCATTAGCGACGCATTACAATGTATTGCCACACGTCGCATCCGTCGTGCGATGGATGCGTCGTGTTTTGGCGCACCATCGGCACAAAAAAAATTACATGCAACTTTTTTTGTGTGTCGAGTCCGCCATTTCCGACCGCACATGCGCGGCCGGAACTCCACCCCCTCCTCCCTGGACCTTACAATGGGGCAGCGGATGCGTTGTAAAACTGCATCCGCTGCCCCCGTTGTTCTTTTTTTTCCGCAGTTTGCGTCGGTACGTCGGGCCGACGCAAGTGTGAAAGTAGCCATAGTGTCTTAGGGTCTTATACAATATTGACGGGGGGGGGGGGGGGGGGGGGAAGGGGGGGGAATATACTGCTGAGATGTTATATCTATGCCTATCACGCGTGATACTGTTTGCTGAACTGTGTATCTAATCCTATTGTGTGTGATACTATCTGCTGAGCTGTGGATCTAATCCTATCCTGTGTGATACTGTCTGCTGACCTGTGTATCTAATCCTATCCTTTGTGATACTGTCTGCTGAGCCATGTATCTAATCCTATCCTGTGTGATGCTATCTGCCGAGCAGTGTATCTAATCCTATCCTGTGTGATGCTATCTGCTGAGCCATGTATCTAATCCTATCCTGTGTGATGCTATCTGCTGAGCAGTGTATCTAATCCTATCCTATGTGTTACTGTCTGCTGAGCTGTGTATCTAATCCTGTCCTGTGCGATACTGTCTGCTGAGCTGCTGTGTATCTAATCCTCTCCTGTATGATACAGTGTGCTGAGCTGTGTATCTAATCCCATCCTGTGTGATGTTGTGTGCTGTGCTGAGCTGTGTATCTAATCCCATCCTGTGTGATACTGTATACTGAGCTGTGTATATAATCCTATCCTGTGTGATACTATCTGCTGAGACAGGTATCTAATCCTATCCTGTGTGATACTGTCTGCTGAGCCTTGTATCTAATCCTATCCTGTGTGATACTGTCTGCTGAGCTGTGTATCTAATCCTATCCTGTGTGATACTGTCTGCTGAGCTGTGTATCTAATCCCATCCTGTGCGATACTGTCTGCTGAGCCGTGTATCTAATCCTATCCTGTGATACTGTCTGCTGAGCCATGTATCTAATCCCATCCTGTGTGATACTGACTGCTGAGCTGTGTATCTAATCCCATCCTATGTGATACTGTCTGCTGAGCTGTGTATCTAATCCCATCCTGTTTGATACTGACTGCTGAGCTGTGTATCTAATCCCATCCTGTGTGATACTGTCTGCTGAGCTGTGTATCTAATCCCATCCTGTTTGATACTGACTGCTGAGCCGTGTATCTAATCCCATCCTGTGTGATACTGACTGCTGAGCTGTATATCTAATCCCATCCTGTATGATACTGACTGCTGAGCTGTGTATCTAATCCCAGCACACACACACACACACACACACACACACACACACACACACACACACACACACACACACACACACACACACACACACACACACACACACACACACACTGTATATAACACTGACAGACATGGTTGTCAGCTTCTCACTGGTTTTCTTCCTTGTAAATCTCTCCCTCAATCTCTGATCCTTTCCATCTTGCACTGGATGGCGGATCTGCAGGTCATTGAGATCCATGTTTTCCCTATGGAAGATCCCGCCAGCTTTAATGCCGCCATATCCTACATCAGTGCGCACTTAGCGACATCCCAACATACTAGATTTGCGGCACATTTTGGCTTGGTTGCAGCATGTTTACCATCACCCCTAGTTTGTAGGAGGATGGGAGGTGTAGTACTTCCCTTCCCCCCTTTGATTATTTAGTGATACTGTAAGGGGAAACCTCTCCATCCCTATCTGTACTCACTCCTATTAGCACTTAGATTAAAGGGAACCTCAGCCTATAGATAATCCCAGAGCTGTCTCCTGGGGGGATTAGATGCTGCCTGTCAATCCTGTCTGCAGATTTCTTCCACAAACGACTAAAGATTCTGTGTGTGGGAGAATAAAAGAATATTCTGTGATCGGAGGCGCGAGGAGAGGAGACGGGGGAATTAATTAGCGCTACACATCACAAGAGAAACAGAGATAGATCAGAGGCGCAGTGAGGCTTCCGCTCAGCCAAATATTGAGACAGCTGCCCTGTCCCCGTAATAGCCCACCCGGAGCAGAGTGATCTGTGGGTTCCTCCCTGGCATTAATGTCTGGGCGATCAATCATTTTATAATTATGGCACAGAATAGATAGATAGATACAGAGGTCCTCGTAAGTTTGTAAACAAGTCCAAATGTTCCAAATTTCTGCATAAATTTGACGGAAAACTACATTAGATTTTTACACAAGTCTCAAAGAAACAAACCAAGCAAATGGGTCAACCAATTAGACTTTGCTTTTTTTTTAAATCAGGAAAATTATCCAAAATCACATCTGTGAGTGGCAAAAGTATGTGACCCTTTATGATTAGCAGATAATTTCACCTTCATATTAAGAGTCATGTGTTTTGAATCAATGGGATAACAAATCAGATGTGAGTGGGCGACCTGTTTTATATAAAGAACAGGGTTCTATCAAAGTATGGTCTTAGGCTACTTTCACACTTCCGTCTTTATAAAGACGTTGCAATGAGTCGTTCTGTGCAAAAAACACATCCTGCAAAGTTGCCTGCAGGATGCGTTTTTTGCACATAGACTTGTATTACCGACGCATACGTCGTGCACTGGATGCGTCGGTAATTGGCCGACTGTCAACACAAAAAAGTTCATTGTAACTTTTTTTGTGCGACGCGTCAGCCATTTTCGATCGCGCATGTGCGGCCGAAACTCCACCCCCTCCTCCCCGGAACTCATAATAGGCTGTGGATGGGTCTGAAAACTGCATCCGCTGCCCTCGTTGTGCGCTATTTTGCACAACGTCCGTCGGTACGTCGGGCCGACGGTTTGCGACGGCCCTGTACCGACAGAAATGTGAAAGAGACTTAAGCAACATATTTGTGGAAGTGTGAATAAAGGAGATTTATGAGAATCTCAGGAGAGGAGTTGTTGATGCTCATCTGGTTTGAAAAGGTTATTAAACTATTTCCTAAACCTTCACCAATCGACAGTCAGACATATTGTGCATAAATGGGGGAATTCAACATCATCTACATATGGGATGGAGCAAGAAAGATCATTCTAAGGCCGGGGTCACACTAGCGAGTTTAACAGACGTATGAGAGGCGCAGAAAATACGCATTGCACACGGACCAATGATTTTCTAAGGGGCAGCTCCTATCTGCCGTATTTTACGCATCCGTATTATACAGTATTGTACAGCCATAGAAAATCGCAGCATGCTGCGTTTGTCAGCGTATTGCGCAAAAAATCCACCAATGAAAGTCAATGGGGCGAGAAAAATACGGATTACACATGGACCAACAGTGTGACTTGCGAGAAATACGCAGCGGTGTTCTATAGGAAAGCCGGCAATTCAGTGCGGTGTACAGTAAAATCACGCTGACAGGTTAGACTAGAATAGCTAAAATAAATGTCTACACATAGTATAGGGGTATATACAGTGGGGCAAAAAAGTATTTAGTCAGTCAGCAATAGTGCAAGTTCCACCACTTAAAAAGATGAGAGGCGTCTGTAATTTACATCATAGGTAGACCTCAACTATGGGAGACAAACTGAGAAAAAAAAAATCACAAAATCACATTGTCTGTTTTTTTTATCATTTTATTTGCATATTATGGTGGAAAATAAGTATTTGGTCAGAAACAAACAATCAAGATTTCTGGCTCTCCCAGACCTGTAACTTCTTCTTTAAGAGTCTCCTCTTTCCTCCACTCATTACCTGTAGTAATGGCACCTGTTTAAACTTGTTATCAGTATAAAAAGACACCTGTGCACACCCTCAAACAGTCTGACTCCAAACTCCACTATGGTGAAGACCAAAGAGCTGTCAAAGGACACCAGAAACAAAATTGTAGCCCTGCACCAGGCTGGGAAGACTGAATCTGCAATAGCCAACCAGCTTGGAGTGAAGAAATCAACAGTGGGAGCAATAATTAGGAAATGGAAGACATACAAGACCACTGATAATCTCCCTCGATCTGGGGCTCCACGCAAAATTCCACCCTGTGGGGTCAGAATGATCACAAGAACGGTGAGCAAAAATCCCAGAACCACGCGGGGGGACCTAGTGAATGAACTGCAGAGAGCTGGGACCAATGTAACAAGGCCTACCATAAGTAACACACTACGCCACCATGGACTCAGATCCTGCAGTGCCAGACGTGTCCCACTGCTTAAGCCAGTACATGTCCGGGCCCATCTGAAGTTTGCTAGAGAGCATTTGGATGATCCAGAGGAGTTTTGGGAGAATGTCCTATGGTCTGATGAAACCAAACTGGAACTGTTTGGTAGAAACACAACTTGTCGTGTTTGGAGGAAAAAGAATACTGAGTTGCATCCATCAAACACCATACCTACTGTAAAGCATGGTGGTGGAAACATCATGCTTTGGGGCTGTTTCTCTGCAAAGGGGCCAGGACGACTGATCCGGGTACATGAAAGAATGAATGGGGCCATGTATCGTGAGATTTTGAGTGCAAACCTCCTTCCATCAGCAAGGGCATTGAACATGAAACGTGGCTGGGTCTTTCAACATGACAATGATCCAAAGCACACCGCCAGGGCAACGAAGGAGTGGCTTCGTAAGAAGCATTTCAAGGTCCTGGAGTGGCCTAGCCAGTCTCCAGATCTCAACCCTATAGAAAACCTTTGGAGGGAGTTGAAAGTCCGTGTTGCCAAGCGAAAAGCCAAAAACATCACTGCTCTAGAGGAGATCTGCATAGAGGAATGGGCCAACATACCAACAACAGTGTGTGGCAACCTTGTGAAGACTTACAGAAAACGTTTGACCTCTGTCATTGCCAACAAAGGATATATTACAAAGTATTGAGATGAAATTTTGTTTCTGACCAAATACTTATTTTCCACCATAATATGCAAATAAAATGTTAAAAAAACAGACAATGTGATTTTCTGGATTTTTTTTCTCAGTTTGTCTCCCATAGTTGAGGTCTACCTATGATGTAAATTACAGACGCCTCTCATCTTTTTAAGTGGTGGAACTTGCACTATTGCTGACTGACTAAATACTTTTTTGCCCCACTGTATATATGTATATATATATGTCAGTGAGACACACACATATATATATATATATATATATATATATATTTGATACAGCGCTAGATAGCAGAAAAGCCGGTAATTCAATTGCCGTCTTTTACTATCTCCTTCCCAAACCCGACATAATATTAGACATGGTTTACATACAGTAAACCATTTCATATCCCTTTTTTTGGCATATTCCTCACTACTAATGTTAGTAGTGTGTATGTGCCAAATTTGGGGGCTCTAGCTGATAAAATAAAGGGTTAAATCGCAGAAAAAACTGGCCTGGGCTCCCGCGCAATTTTCTCCACCAGAGTGGGAAAGCCAGTGACTGAGGACAGATCTAAATAGCCTTTAGAGGGACCATGGTTATAAGACCCCCCCTGGCTAAAAACATCTGCCCCCAGCCACCCCAGAAAAGGCACATCTGTAAAGATGCACCTATTCTGGCACTTAGCCTCTCTCTTCCCACTCTCGTGTAGCGGTGGGATATGGGGTAATAAAGGGTTAATGTCACCTTGCTATTGTAAGGTGACATTAAGCCAGATTAATAATGGAGAGGTGTCAGTAAGACACCTATCCATTATTAATCCAATAGTAGTAAATGGTTAATAAAACACACACACATTATGAAAAAAGTATTTTATTGAAAGAAAGACACAGGGTGTTGTAATAGTTTATTATACTCTCAATCTAATTGAAGACCCTCGTTCTGTAAAAAAGGAACAATAAAAAATCAACAATATCCCATACCTTCCGTCGTTCAGTCTTGTCCCACGCTGTAAATCCATCTGAAGGGGTTAAATAATTTTACAAGCAGGAGCCTGCTAATGCAGCTGTGCTCCTGACTGTAAAATCTGGGGAATGAATGGAAAGCAGGGGAACGTAGCTACCTGGACTTGCGGTGCTTCACCCCCTGCTGGCATAACCTCAGATGAACTCGAGCGTGAGAAAATATTCAGAAAAATTCCCATGCCAGAGTTCATCTGAGGTTATACCAGCAGGGGGCACAGAACCGCAAGTCTAGGTAGCTACGTTCCCCTGCTTTCCATTCATTCCCCAGATTTTACAGTCCGGAGTGTTGTGAATTCTGTGGCTGAATTCACTTCTGTGGTCACAAGTGGTATTGCAGTCTCTGGGTTTCCTCCCTCAGGTGTTTTGGTGAGCTCGTTGGCTGCCTTGCTATTTAGCTCCACCTGAGTCTGTCTTCCTTGCTCCTTGTCAATGTTCCAGTGTTGGATCTGAGCTACTGCATCTTTCCTTGGGCCTGCTGCTCTGCTAGATAAGTGCTTCTAGTTTGTTTTCTGTTTTTTCTGTCCAGCTTGCTATTAACTTTTGCTGGAAGCTCTGAGAAGCAAAGGAGTGCACCGCCGTGCTGTTAGTTCGGCACGGTGGGTCTTTTTGCCCCTTTGCGTGGTTTTCGTTTTAGGGTTTTTTGTAGACTGCATAGTTCTCTTTGCTATCCTCGCTCTGTCTAGAATATCGGGCCTCACTTTGCTGAATCTATTTCATTCCTACGTTTGTCTTTTCATCTTGCTAACAGTCATTATATGTGGGGGGCTGCCTATTCCTTTGGGGTATTTCTCTGAGGTAAGTCAGGCTTGTATTTCTATCTTCAGGCTAGTCAGCTCCTCAGGCAGTGCCGAGTTGCATAGGTAGTGATAGGCGCAATCCACTGCTGCTTATAGTTGTGTGAGGATAGATCAGGTACTGCAGTCTACAGAGATTCCACGTCTCAGAGCTCGTCCTATTGTTTTTGGTTATTGCCAGATCTCTGTATGTGCGCTGATTACTGCACGCTGTGTTGCCTGATTGCCAGCCATAACACCGGAGCACAGCTGCATTAGCAGGCTCCTGCTTGTAAAATTATTTAACCCCTTCAGATGGATTCCATCTTCCAGTGCGGCTTCGTCTTCAGCGTCCTCTGGCAGTGACGCTCAGGTCAGAGGGCGCGGTGACGTAGTCAGTGCGCGCTCTCTGCTGAACGTCAGTTCCGAAGACGGAGCCGCACGAGGAGCAGGTAAATATTGCCAGTGCCGGGGTCCTGAGCGAAGAGAGGTGAGTATGTCATTTATTTTTTTTTATAAAAAGCAAAAGCATATGGGGCAAGTGACTATACGGAGCATCTTATGGGGCCATAACACTTGTGCAGCACTATATGGGGTAAGTGGCTGTGCGGAGCATCTGAATGGGGCCATAATACTTGTGCAGCACTATAAGGGGCAAGTGGCTGTGCGGAGCATCTTATGGGGCCATAACTCTTGTGCAGCACCATATTGGGCAAGTGGCTGTGCGGAGCATCTGTATGGGGCCATAACACTTGTGCAGCACTATAAGGGGCAAGTGGCTGTACGGAGCATCTTATGGGGCCATAACGTTTGTGCAGCACTATATGGGGCAGTGACTCTATGGAGCATCTGTATGGGGCCATAACACTTGTGCAGCACTATAAGGGGCAAGTGGCTGTATGGAGCATCTTATGGGGCCATAACGCTTGTGCAGCACTATATAGGGCAAATATCTCTATGGAGCATCTTATGGGGCCCTTATTACCATGCAGGATTATATGCATATTTTAATATGGAGCATCTAATGGGGCCCATCAAACTTTATGAAGCATTATATGAGGCTCCTGATTCAATATGGATATTCAAAAACACTTAACCTACTGATGTCTCAATTAATTTTACTTTTATTGGTATCTACTTTTACTTTTGAAATTTACCGGTAGCTGCTGCATTTTCCACCCTAGGCTTATACTTGAGTCATTAAGTTTTCCCAGTTTTTTGTGGCAAAATTAGGGGGGGTCGGCTTATACTCGAGTATATACGGTAACTGGATTTGCGCTGCTAGGTTTTGTTTTTTTTGTTTGTTTTTTTTTTAATAAAACTCCAAGGTCAAGTGCCCGCCCCCCCTCCTCCCTCCCTCCTTCCAGCAGGGACTGTGGGGGGGGGGGGGGGGCCCATTTTTTCCGTTCGCCTCAGGCAGCAAAGAGGCTAGGTTCACCCCTGGATCCATTGTATGTCCGTTTTGCAAGCCAGCGAGAAAATCTCGCAGTACGGATGCCATACGGATTACATACAGAGGATGACATGCGCAAAATATGCTGCCACACCCTGCCTACGGATGACATACGGATCACTATTTTTGGAACATTTCTGCGTATTACGGCCGTAAAAAACAGACCGTATTTTCATACGCCGAGTGTGACCCCGGCCTAAGAGCAAGGCGTATAATAGTATGTGAGGTCAGAAAGGCACCCAAGGTAACCTCTAAGCAACTAAAGGCTTCTCACATTAGCTCATGTTTATGTTCATGTGTAGATGGTAGGACTGCAAGCAGAGGGGCACTGCTCTCCAAAAGTTACAGGTCCTTCTCAAAAAATTAGCATATAGTGTTAAATTTCATTATTTACCATAATGTAATGATTACAATTAAACTTTCATATATTATAGATTCATTATCCACCAACTGAAATTTGTCAGGTCTTTTATTGTTTTAATACTGATGATTTTGGCATACAACTCCTGATAACCCAAAAAACCTGTCTCAATAAATTAGCATATTTCACCCATCCAATCAAATAAAAGTGTTTTTTAATAACAAACAAAAAAACCATCAAATAATAATGTTCAGTTATGCACTCAATACTTGGTCGGGAATCCTTTGGCAGAAATGACTGCTTCAATGCGGCGTGGCATGGAGGCAATCAGCCTGTGACACTGCTGAGATATTATGGAGGCCCAGGATGCTTCAATAGCGGCCTTAAGCTCATCCAGAGTGTTGGGTCTTGCGTCTCTCAACTTTCTCTTCACAATATCCCACAGATTCTCTATGGGGTTCAGGTCAGGAGAGTTGGCAGGCCAATTGAGCACAGTAATACCATGGTCAGTAAACCATTCACCAGTGGTTTTGGCACTGTGAGCAGGTGCCAGGTCGTGCTGAAAAATGAAATCTTCATCTCCATAAAGCATTTCAGCCGATGGAAGCATGAAGTGCTCCAAAATCTCCTGATAGCTAGCTGCATTGACCCTGCCCTTGATGAAACACAGTGGACCAACACCAGCAGCTGACATGGCACCCCACACCATCACTGACTGTGGGTACTTGACACTGGACTTCAGGCATTTTGGCATTTCCTTCTCCCCAGTCTTCCTCCAGACTCTGGCACCTTGATTTCCGAATGACATGCAAAATTTGCTTTCATCAGAAAAAAGTACTTGGGACCACTTAGCAACAGTCCAGTGCTGCTTCTCTGTAGCCCAGGTCAGGCGCCTCTGCCGCTGTTTATGGTTCAAAAGTGGCTTTACCTGGGGAATGCGGCACCTGTAGCCCATTTCCTGCACACGCCTGTGCACCGTGGCTCTGGATGTTTCCACACCAGACTCAGTCCACTGCTTCCTCAGGTTCCCCAAGGTCTGGAATCGGTCCTTCTCCACAATCTTCCTCAGGGTCCGGTCTCCTCTTCTCGTTGTACAGCGTTTTCTGCCACATTGTTTCCTTCCAACAGACTTACCATTGAGGTGCCTTGATACAGCACTCTGGGAACAGCCTATTTGTTGAGAAATTTCTTTCTGGGTCTTACCCTCTTGCTTGAAGGTGTCAATGATGGCCTTCTTGACATCTGTCAGGTCGCTAGTCTTACCCATGATGGGGGTTTTGAGTAATGAACCAGGCAGGGAGTTTATAAAAGCCTCAGGTATCTTTTGCATGTGTTTAGAGTTAATTAGTTGATTCAGAAGATTAGGGTAATAGGTCGTTTAGAGAACCTTTTCTTGATATGCTAATTTATTGAGACAGGTTTTTTGGGTTATCAGGAGTTGTATGCCAAAATCATCAGTATTAAAACAATAAAAGACCTGACAAATTTCAGTTGGTGGATAATGAATCTATAATATATGAAAGTTTAATTGTAATCATTACATTATGGTAAATAATGAAATTTAACACTATATGCTAATTTTTTGAGAAGGACCTGTACATTGTCGCCCAAATGAAGCTTGCTAAAGCTCACCTGGACAAGCCAGAGGGCTACTGAAACAATGGTGGACAGATAGGACTAAAAATAGAACTTTTTGGTTTAAATGGCAAGCATTATGTTTGGAGAAAGGAAAATCCATGCATTACACATAAAAGTAAACTTCTACTGTCTGTTACATGCAATGGTGGTAGTATCATAGTTTGGGACAGATTTTGTGGCATCTGGGCCAGGACGGCTGCCATCATTAATGCAACATTAAATTCTGAATTATGCCGAAACTCAAGTTTACAGGGGTCATACCTCAAGACAATGACCCAAAGCCACAAGTTGTTCTATAATATAACATTTTGGACCGGCCAAGTCACAGTCCTGTAACAATTAAGAAATGTTAAGGTGCAGTTATTAGTGCGGAAGGGGTTTACACCAGATACTGACAGCAAAGGTTCACATACTTCTGAAACTCACAGACATGGGATATGGAAACCTTTTCCTCAATAAAAAATTGACAGTGTCTAATTTTCCTGACTCGCTTCTTTGTTTTGTTTCTTTATCTACTTTTAGGTCTCATGAAAATTCGATGTAATATTAAGTAACATTTGTACGAAAAACAAAAATTCTGAAGAGTTCACAAATTTTCAAGCACCTCTGTAGATAACAGATAAATCCCACACCCTTGGATATAACTATTTCGTGTTCCGCCCACCATCACATCTGGTGCCACAGAGAATAACCGCTCCACATGGCAGATTAGTTGCAGAAATGTCTATGAAAGCGGCTGATTTGTGGGCAGCACTTGTCACCCAACCTGTAAAGCTATGAAATTGTGCAGGTGTCCAAGCAGCACAGAGAACTCACCCAGACAGGCAACGGCCTCCAGTCAGTCCTCCGAGCAGACGGGCATGGCTGCAATCCTCCGTGTCACTGTGGAAGGTGGAGTGCTCTCACCAGGTTATGCCACAGACCCAGGTTGTGGAATCACTTCTGGTGTCCAGGCTCCTCCATGTATAGTGCAGGGTAGCAGAATGTGTGGTGACGCAGTGTCTGTACAGATACAAGTCACACAGGACAAGGCAGTTGTGTTACACTATTGATTTTCCTGCTATGTGAAAAAGCCAAGAGCACCCACGGTCATCCACATTCCTGGCATAGTTCTGCAAGTAAACAGCGCTGACACCATGTGTGGATGGGGAGAGACATGTGCCACAGGGCAACTGGGCACCCACCATATGTACAATCCTGGGGGCAAGATGGAAGAGTGGAAGATGGGGTGTCCTATCTATCGCAACCCGACAGTGTCATTATCTCATTCGCCAAGCATCAGCGTAAAGTTATCCCATACCCTATGTGTCAGTGTCATTATCCCATATCCCGAGTGTCAGCGTCATTATCCTGTACCCCGAGTATCAACGTCATTATCCCGTACCCCGAGTATCAGCGTCATTATCCCATACCCCGAGTATCAGCATCGTTATCCCGTACCCCGAGTATCAGCGTCATTATCCCGTACCCTGAGTATCAGCATCGTTATCCCGTACCCTGAGTATCAACGTCATTATCCCGTACCCCGAGTATCAGCGTCGTTATCCCGTACCCTGAGTGTCAGTGTCATTATCCCGTACCCCGAGTATCAACGTCATTATCCCGTACCCCAAGTATCAGCGTCGTTATCCCGTACCCCAAGTATCAGCGTCGTTATCCCGTACCCCAAGTATCAGCGTCGCTATCCTGTACCCCGAGTATCAACGTCATTATCCCGTACCCCGAGTATCAGCTTCATTATCCCGTACCCCGAGTATCAGCGTCATTATCCCGTACCCTGAGTATCAGCTTCATTATCCCATACCCGAGTATCAGCATCATTATCCCGTACCCCAAGTATCAGCATTATTATCCTGTACCCCGAGTATCAACGTCATTATCCCATACACTGAGTATCAGCATCATTATCCCATACACAGAGTATCAGCGTCATTATCCCATACACTGAGTATCAGCGTCATTATCCCGTACCCCGAGTATCAGCGTCATTATCCCATACACCGAGTATCAGCGCCATTATCCCATACACCGAGTATCAGCGTCATTATCCCGTACCCCGAGTATCAGCGTCATTATCCCATACACCGAGTATCAGCGCCATTATCCCGTACACCGAGTATCAGCGTCATTATCCCGTACACCGAGTATCAGCATCATTATCCCATACACCGAGTATCAATGTCATTATCCCGTACACCGAGTATCAGCGTCATTATCCTCTACCCCGAGTATCAGTGTCATTATCCCGTACACCGAGTATCAGCGTCATTATCCCATACACTGAGTATCAGTGTCATTATCCCGTACACCGAGTATCAGCATCATTATCCCATACACCGAGAATCAATGTCATTATCCCATACCCCGAGTATCAGTGTCATTATCCCGTACACCGAGTATCAGCGTCATTATCCCATACACTGAGTATTGGCATCATTATCCCATATCCCGAGTATCATCTCATACCCCAGAGCAGAGGCGTAGCTAGGGTTTCAACTTAGGGGGGGGGCGAAACATCTGAGTGGGCCCCTAACCAGCTAACCCTGATTACGCTGGACCTCATCTTCACCCGCCTCTGCTCCCTTACTAACCTCACTAACACACCCCTCCCCCTGTCTGACCACAACCTACTGACGTTCTCGTCCCTCTCCTCTCCTAGTGTGCAACCCCCACTCCACAAACTCACTCACCCTCGCAGAAATCTCAAACATCTCAACTTACAATCACTCTCTGAGTCCCTTCTCCCTCTCACAGACATAGCCTCCCTTCATGACACAGATGCTGCTGCCACTTTTTATAACACCACAATAACAACAACACTCGATTCGGCCACCCCACTCATGCATAGTAAAACTCGTACAATTAACAGGCAGCCCTGGCTGACCAGCCTGACCAAAGAATTGAGACGGGCTTCCAGGATTGCTGAGCGGAGATGGAAGCGATCCCACTCTGCCGACCACTTCACTGCATACAAGCAGTCCCTCGCCAGCTTCAAGTCTGCGCTCACTGCCGCAAAACAAACTTACTTCTCATCCCTCATATCCTCCCTGTCCCACAACCCTAAACAGCTTTTCAACACTTTCAATTCTCTACTCCGTCCCCCCGCACCTCCTCCCTCCCCCCTCATTTCTGCTGATGACTTCGCCTCTTTCTTTAAACAGAAGATCGACACGATCAGAGAAAGCTTTGGCCCACAGCGCCCACTGCCCCTCTTAGCTGCTCAACCCTGCTCCTCCAAAACCAGCTTCTCCACCATGACAGAAGATCAGCTCTCCACCCTCCTGTCAAGATCACACCTCACCACCTGCACGCTTGACCCGCTCCCATCCCACCTCATCCCTAACCTTTCCACGGTCTTCATCCCAACCCTAACGCACCTCTTCAACCTCTCACTCACAACAGGTGTCTTTCCCTCATCCTTCAAGCATGCCAAGATCACACCCATCCTCAAAAAGCCCTCCCTCGACCCATCCTCTGTGTCTAGCTATCGCCCAATATCTCTTCTCCCTTATGCCTCCAAATTGCTGGAGCAACACGTCCATCTTGAACTGTCCTCCCACTTCTCCTCCTGCTCCCTCTTTGATCGGTTACAATCAGGCTTCCGTTCCCATCACTCAACTGAAACTGCCCTAACTAAAGTCACCAATGACCTACTAACTGCCAGGAGCAAGCGACACTACTCTGTCCTCCTTCTCCTGGACTTGTCTTCTGCCTTTGACACTGTAGACCACTCCCTTTTGCTACAAATCCTCTCATCCCTTGGCATCACAGACTTGGCCCTTTCCTGGATCTCGTCATATCTGACAGACCGAACATTCAGTGTCTCCCTCCCCCACACCACCTCCTCACTTCGCCCCTTGTCAGTCGGTGTTCCTCAAGGCTCTGTTCTAGGACCCCTACTCTTCTCCATCTACACTTTCGGCCTGGGACAGCTCATAGAATCCCACGGTATGCAGTACCATCTCTACGCTGACGACACGCAGATCTACCTCTCCGGACCTGACCTCTCCTCCTTGCTTACCAAAATCCCGCACTGTCTGTCTGCCATTTCAGCCTTCTTTTCTGCTCGCTTTCTACAACTGAACATGGACAAAACAGAATTCATCATCTTTCCCCCATCTCACTCTACCCCTCCACCAGACCTATCCATCAATGTCAATGGCTGCTCACTATCCCCAGTCCCACACGCCCGGTGCCTCGGGGTGATCCTCGACTCTGCCCTCTCTTTCAAGCCACATATCCAAGCCCTTGCCTCCTCCTGTCGTCTCAAACTCAAAAATATTTCCCAGATCCGTGCTTTCCTTGACCGCAACACTGCAAAAACGCTAGTGCATGCCCTTATCATCTCCCGCCTCGACTACTGCAACCTCCTACTCTCTGGACTCCCCTCTAGCACTCTGGCACCACTCCAATCCATCCTACACTCTGCTGCCCGACTAATCCACCTGTCCCCCCGCTATTCCCCAGCCTCTCCCCTGTGTCAAGCCCTTCACTGGCTTCCTATCGCCCAGAGACTCCAGTTCAAAACCCTCACACTGACATACAAAGCCATCCACAACCTGTCTCCTCCATACATCTGTGACATGGTCTCCCGGTACCTACCTACACGCGACCTCCGATCCTCCCAAGACCTCCTTCTCTACTCCCCTCTCATCTCTTCTTCCCATAACCGCATCCAAGACTTCTCCCGTGCTTCCCCCATACTCTGGAACTCTCTACCCCAACACATCAGACTTGCGCCTACCATAGAAACCTTCAAAAAGAACCTGAAGACTCATCTCTTCCGACAAGCCTACAGCCTGCAGTGATCCTCAACCTACTGAACAGCCGCACAGCCAGCTCTTCCCTCTCCTAGTGTATCCTCACCCACCCCCTGCAGACTGTGAGCCCTCGCGGGCAGGGTCCTCCCTCCTTATGTACTCGTGTGCCTTGTTATCTGCTCATGTTTAATGTATTTGTCTATATTTGCCCCGTATTCACATGTAAAGCGCCATGGAATAAATGGCGCTATAAAAATGTATAATAATAATAATAATAATAATAATTACAGGTATGGTTGCACTCTAATTGTGAATACAGTGGAACCTCAGAATATGATCGCTCTGTTATTGAAAATAAATCTATATACAAAAACAAACATTGATTTTACCGCCATATTGTGACGATATGCAACTTTGATGGTTGCAATACTCTGAGTGCCCCTATAACAATACAGTAATGCTTAAGTGCCCACTTTACATTTAATAATGTCCCCTAAGTTCCCTCATGTACTGCTCCATTATACACAGTATGGTGAGCTCAAAGCTTCCATATACACAGTATAAGGCCCCCACGGCTCCCCTATACACAGTATGATGATTCTATAACTCCCCGATACACCGTATGATGTTCTCACTGCCCACCTTTACACAGTATAATGCTGACAGAGCTCCACTATAGAAAGTATAATGCCCCCCAGAGCTCCCCTATATACAGTGTAATGGGCCAACAGCTCCCATATGCACAATATGCCATCACAGCTCCCTATACACAGTATGATGGACCCGCAGCTCCCTTATACACAGTATGATGAGCCCGCAGCTCCCTTATACACAGTATGATAGACCAGCAGCTCCCTTATACACAGTATGATGGGCCAGTAGCTCCCTTATACACAGTATGGACCCGCAGCTCCCTTATACACAGTATGATGAGCCGATAGCTCCCTTATACACAGTATGATGGGCCCACAGCTCCCTTATACACAGTATGATGAGCCCACAGCTCCCTTATACACAGTATGATGGGCCCACAGCTCCCTTATCACAGTATGATGAGCCCGCAGCTCCCTTATACACAGTATGATGAGCCCACAGCTCCCTTATACACAGTATGATGGGCCCGCAGCTTCCTTATACACAGTATGATGGGCCAGCAGCTCCCTTATGCACAGTATGATGGGCCCGCAGCTTCCTTATACACAGTATGATGGGCCTGCAGCTCCCTTATACACAGTATGATGAGCCTGCAGCTCCCTTATACACAGTATGATGGGCCCATAGCTCCCTTATACACAGTATGATGGGCCCGCAGCTTCCTTATACACAGTATGATGGGCCCGCAGCTCCCTTATACACAGTATGATGAGCCCGCAGCTCCCTAATACACAGTATGATGGACCCGCAGCTCCCTTATACACAGTATGATGGGCCCGCAGCTCCCTTATACACAGTATGATAGACCCACAGCTCCCTTATACACAGTATGATGGACCCGCTGCTCCCTTATACACAGTATGATGAGCCCACAGCTCCCTTATACACAGTATGATGGGCCCACAGCTTCCTTATACACAGTATGATGGGCCCACAGCTCCCTTATACACAGTATGATGAGCCCGCAGCTCCCTAATACACAGTATGATGGACCCGCAGCTCCCTTATACACAGTATGATGGGCCCGCAGCTCCCTTATACACAGTATGATGAGCCTGCAGCTCCCTTATACACAGTATGATGGGCCCGCAGCTCCCTTATACACAGTATGATGGGCCCGCAGCTCCCTTATACACAGTATGATGGGCCCGCAGCTTCCTTATACACAGTATGATGAGCCCGCAGCTCCCTAATACACAGTATGATGGACCCGCAGCTCCCTTATACACAGTATGATGGGCCCGCAGCTCCCTTATACACAGTATGATGAGCCTGCAGCTCCCTTATACACAGTATGATAGACCCACAGCTCCCTTATACACAGTATGATGGACCCGCTGCTCCCTTATACACAGTATGATGGGCCCGTAGCTCCCTTATACACAGTATGATGGGCCCGTAGCTCCCTTATACACAGTATGATGGGCCCACAGCTCCCTTATACACAGTATGATGAGCCCACAGCTCCCTTATACACAGTATGATGGGCCCACAGCTCCCTTATCACAGTATGATGAGCCCGCAGCTCCCTTATACACAGTATGATGAGCCTACAGCTCCCTTATACACAGTATGATGGACCCGCTGCTCCCTTATACACAGTATGATGAGCCCGCAGCTCCCTTATACACAGTATGATGGGCCTGCAGCTCCCTTATACACAGTATGATTGACCCGCTGCTCCCTTATACACAGTATGATGAGCCCGCAGCTCCCTTATACACAGTATGATGGACCCGCAGCTCCCTTATACACAGTATGATGGGCCCGCTGCTCCCTTATACACAGTATGATGGGCCCGCAGCTCCCTTATACACAGTATGATGGGCCCGTAGCTCCCTTATACACAGTATGATGGGCCCGTAGCTCCCTTATACACAGTATGATGGGCCCGCAGCTCCCTTATACACAGTATGATGGGCCCGCAGCTCCCTTATACACAGTATGATGGGCCCACAGCTCCCTTATACACAGTATGATGGACCCGCAGCTCCCTTATATACAGTATGATGGTCCCGCAGCTCCCTTATACACAGTATGATGGGCCCGCAGCTCACTTATACACAGTATGATGGGCCCACAGCTCCCTTATACACAGTATGATGGGCCCACAGCTCCCTTATACACAGTATGATGGGCCCGCAGCTCCGTTATACACAATATGATGGGCCTGCAGCTCCCATAAATTGACTGGAGACATTTATTCCAAGCCTTTATCAACTTTAGTAATAAATTGCTTATTATTAAATTACTAAAGCACCACTCTAGCAGGGTTTTTTTTTCCACCACTGGAGTGGTGTTTTAAGCACAAGTCCCCTGCCCTGGTCATTTACTCATCCTCCGGCGTATTCACTATTTTGTGGCACTGCTGCAGTCCCACGTCTCAAACTTGTGAGCGCAGCTTCTGACTGGCCAGAATTTAGAAGCTATGTCACAAGCGCTCAATGTAAGACTATGAGGCTATGTGCACACGTTGTGGATTCGTATGCGGATTTTCCACACCGTTTTTGCAAAGTCCACAGGTAAAACGTGCTGCGTTTTACCTGTGGATTTACCGTGGATTTCCTGTGTTTTTTTGTGAGGATTTCGCCTGCGTTTTTACACCTGCGGATTCCTATACAAGAGCAGGTGTAAAACTCTGCGGAATCCGCACAAAGAATTGACATGCTGCAGAAAATACAACACAGTGTTTCCGCGTGGTATTTTTCGCACCATGTGCACTGCGGATTTGGTTTTCCATAAGTTTACATGGCCAATCCACTGCGGATCCGCAGCCAAATCCGCACCGTGTGCACATAGCCTGAGAGTGAGAAAGAGGCCAGAATGAGGCTCCCATAGACTCACATTAATTAGTGAACTCTGCGCTGCTCCATAAAACACTGGAGCAGCGGACAGGTCACAAACTGCAGGCGACGGAGCCGAGCAGAGACAAAAACAGATGAAAACGCCAGAAGGTGAGTATCAGACAGAGGGCAGGGGACTTGGATTTTCAGCACCGCTCCAGCAATGAAATAAAAAATAATGCTGGAGTGGTGCTGTAAATGTGATGCAGCTCTTGGTTACTGTATGGGGGCTTCGTATACTAATACTCATAAAAAACTCTGGTGGTACGCATCAAAAGCCCCCTGCCCCCCATCTCCAGGCTCCCCAGACAGCAAATATTACATGATGGAGCACATATAATATCATATCCCCCACAACACCCCCATGGTCTCACATTTACCCCCCCAGTGCCCTGTCTCCCCTCCCCCACTTCAGTACCCAATACCCCTATCATCTCACATCCACCCCCTCAGTAGCCTGTCCCCCCTCACCCACTTTCAGCGCCCACAATACCCCAATGGTCTCACATTCACATCACAGTGACATACCTGAATTTAATAAACCTAAACTGTTCCATCTACACTTACTGATAAAGTTTGCAGGCAGGACCAGGAAGTGTCTATGTGAAATGCAAGATGTGGCCACTAGGACCCAGCGTGCCTGAGCCAATCCCAGCGTGCACAGAGTGAAGATAACTGCAGCCTGGGAAAAGCTTCATGATCAGGTCAGACAGGCGAAACCATTCACTGCAGGAGGGAGACTGCAGCCGGCCACTGTGCTAATCGCCAGCGTGCAGAGTCTCCGTCAGATAGGAGCAGACATTATACTGCTCTGCTCCTATGCGGTGTTCTGCCTCGTCACAGAAGTGGGCCCCTTCATGTGACAGGGCCCGGGGCGATGGCCCCCACTGCCCCCCCCAGTAGCTACGCTACTGCCCCAGAGTCATTATCCTATACTCCAAGTATCAGTGTCATTGTCCCGAATCCAGAGTATACGGCCGGGGTCACACTTGCATGTGCAATGCGAGAAACTCGCACATCAATACCCGGCACTCGGGACTGGAGCGTGCGGCTACATAGAAATACATGTAGCCACACGCTATGGTCCCAAGTGCCGGCGGCAGTGTCGGGTATTGATGCGAGTTTCTTGCATTGCACACACAAGTGTGACCCCGGCCTAAGCGTAATTATCCCGTGCCCCGAATATGTGTCATTATCCCCTGCCCGAATATCAGCGTCATTATCCCGTGCCCCGAATATCAGCATCATTATCCCGTGCCCCGAATATCAGCGTCATTATCCCGTACCCCGAATATCAGCGTCATTATCCCGTGCCCCGAATATCAGCGTCATTATCCTGTACCCTGAATATCAGCGTCATTATCCTGTACCCTGAATATCAGCGTCATTATCCCATACCCCGAATATCAGTGTCATTATCCCATATACCGAGTGCCAGCTTCGTTGTTCTGCACCCGGGTATTGGCATCATTATTCCATACCCCGAGTATCAGGACAATATAATATCCTCTATATACTACACCACAGGAGAGCCGACACATCCTCTGCTGATCTCAGCTATCCCTGGCGCATTTCTCACCTGCACTGGATTCAGTCACTCCTTGCATTGTTGACTTGGGCTCACAATAAAGATGAGTATTTGAGATAAGTAGCAAAAGACTGAATAAACTTCTGACTGTGACACAAACTTTTTTTCAGCTCCTGTCAGTGGGCTGCAATAGGCAGTCACCATATCACTGAGTCGGTTGTGGCTGTTACCACTGGGACCTCCATCATGAGAGCAATGTCAGAAGAAACTTCATTCCCATTAAAGAGCAACTAAACTGTCACAATTCCTATATTATGCTGAGGCGTAAGGTGCCCATACACATGCTATAAGAATCAGACAACTATAGAATGTGGATGCTACATGTCAGGCGAGTGGAGGGTCTGTGTGCAGCCAGAAGGGAGCTGCGTGCTCTCTACACAGTATAGGCACCATGGACGGACATACCGCCTGTTCAACCGGTGCAGTCGCATCGGAGCCCGGAGGCTCTGGGGGGGCCCCTGCAGGGCGGCTAATAATGACGACAATCTGGCCAGTTTATCTAGCCCCGAGGTTCCGGGGGGCCCCTGGCCAGATTACCCTCATTTGCGGCGGGCAGGGAGCAATCCCTGCTGCTCCGCTGCATGCAAGAGAAAATGGCAGTAGAGCGGAACTGCTGGGAATGCATCATCATTCAGCGCCACAACTGTGTGAGACAGAAAGCTGCCAGTGATGGTGCTTCAGCATACCATGTGCAGAAGAGAGGTGTGTGTGTGTATGTGTATGCAGAGAGGTGAATGGTGCTATGTGTGTCTGTGTGTGTGTAGGTGGAGGAGAGGGCAATGATGGGGGTGATGGGGCAGAAGGCAATGATTGGGTTGACAGAGAGGGCAATGATGGGGGTTATGGGGCAGAAGGCAATGATTGGGTTGACGGAGAGGGCAATAATAGGGGTGGTGGGGGAGAAAGCAATGATGGGGTGGTGGAAAGTACAATAATGGGGGTTATGGGTGAGGAGGAAATTATGTAGGTGGTGAATGGGCAATAATGGGGGTGGTGGGGAGGGGGAAATGATGGAGGCCGTGTAATGGGCAATGATGGGGGGAAAGGCAATGATGGGGGGAAAGGCAATGATGGGGGAAAAGACAATGATGGTGGTGGTGGAAAGGGCAATGGTGGGGAAGGAGGAAATGATGGAGGTCGTGGAATGGGCAATGATGGGGGTTTTGGGGGAGAAGACAATGATGATGGCAGTGGAAAGGACAATGATGGGATTATCGATTATTATGTCTAACACAGTCCCTTAGTATGAAGTGTACTCACTTATTATGTATAGCACAGTCCCTTAGTATATAGTGTACTCACTTATGTATAGCACAGTCCCTTAGTGTATAGTGTACTCACTTATTATGTATAACACCATCCTTAGATACAGTTTCCTCTTTTGTTATGCATAACACCATCCCTTATTATGTACCATCTTCTCTAGTTATATATGATGCCCTCCCTTATTATATAGCTTCCTCTGCTGTTATGTACAGCGCTGTCTCTTACACAGTGTATTCTTGTTATTTTTGTTATTCACAGCACCTTCTTTTATTACGTAGTCCCCTCTCTTGTTAGATATAAAATGACTACTGATGGAGGAGCCAGTGACCAGACTACCAGTCCATCAGCTCCTCCTTTAGAAAAGAAGCTTTCCCATGCTCCATCAGCCATCATTGCATTATGCAGCTAACAAGACACGACGGTATGTAATAAAAAACAGGACTCTATAAAATCCAATATGTAAGGGACGGTGCTGTACATAACAAGATAGGGCACTGTATAATAAGGGACGGCAATATACATAATAAAGAAGACTATGTAATATATACATGTATGTGTGTGTGGCTATATATATATACTAGCTGTACTACCCGGCTTCGCCCGGGTTAATAACTGCTATTAGCAAAATAGAATGCATTAACAAAAATTTATTCTGCACGCAAAAACCACAAAACAAATAGATAGAAATGTAATTATTAAAAGGCAAAAACTAAGCTTATAGAAGCAGATGACCCATTGGCCCTTGAGGAAGCAGCTCTTCTCTTATCTGCAAGCCTCGCTTCCCTCTCCTCAGAAAGTTCATTGGCTCTTGAGGAAGCAGTTCTTGTTCTCTTGTCTGCAAACCTCGCTTCCCTCTCCTCAGAAAGTTCATTGGCCCTTGAGGAAGCAGCTCTTCGTCTCTTATCTGCAAGCCTCGCTTGCCTCTCCTCAGAAAGTTTATTGGCTATTGAGGAAGCAGTTCTTGTTCTCTTTTCTGCAAGCCTCGCTTCCCTCTCCTCAGAAAGTTAATTGGCTCCTGAGGAAGCAGCTCTTGTTTTTGTCTGCAAGCCTCACTTCCCTCTCCTCAGAAAGTTCATTGGCCCTTGAGGAAGCAGCTCTTGTTTTCATGTCTGCAAGCCTCACTTCTCTCTCCTCAGAAAGTTAATTGACTCTTGAGGAAGCAGCTCTTGTTTTTGTCTGCAAGCCTCACTTCCCTCTCCTCAGAAAGTTAATTGGCCCTTGAGGAAGCAGCTCTTGTTCTCTTGTCTGCAATCCTCACTTCCCTCTGCTCAGAAAGTTCATTGGCTCTTGAGGAAACAGCTGCTGTTCTCATGTGTGTCAGCCTTGTTTCTCGGTCTTCACGTTTTTCATTGGCCCGTAATGCAGCTTTTCTTTTCACATCAGCTGACCTTCGAGCCATGGAATTCCTTTTCTTATGAGGCATTATTGTAGTAAAAATAGTCTGTAACTGGCAGTTTCTATATCCTCTCACATAGAGGTAATGTGACTGACATCAGCCTTTCCACCAACACACCCTAACTGACATGCTATTACCTCACACAAGCTTTGTTATACTGAGACTGTCCTTTATAGCAGTGTTTTTCAACCAGTGTGCCGCGGCACACTAGTGTGCCGCGACACATGGTCGGGTGTGCCGCGGGGAACGGGAGTCAGCTGTTCTCTGTGCCGACTGTCAAGCTGACAGCCGGCACAGAGAAGCTGCAGCGCGCCGGCTCCCGGAGATCAATTGTACTCGCAGACATCTACCAGCTCTGACTACAATTGAGGCTCTGACCGCTGGGTCAGAGCGACGCCAGCAGCGTGATCAAGTCATGTGATCACGCTGCTGACGTCACTATCCGGCGCGCAGGAGAAAGAAGAGACTTGGTGGTAAGTGCTCCTGTGCTGTGGAGCTGAAGACACCGAAGATTCAGCGTGGGGTGGGTTTATGGGGAGTATGTGGGGGGATATATTAAGTGTGTGGGGGGATTTATTAAGTGTGTGGGGGGGATTTATTCAGTGTGTTTGGGGGGATTTATTCAGTGTGTTTGGGGGGATTTATTCAGTGTGTGGGGGGATTTATTCAGTGTGTGGGGGGGATTTATTCTGTGGGGGGGATTTATTCAGTGTGTGTGGGGGATTTATTCAGTGAGTGGGGGGATTTATTCAGTGTGTGGGGGGGATTTATTCAGTGTGTGGGGGGGATTTATTCAGTGTGTGGGGGGGATTTATTCAGTGTGTACGTGGGGGGGGGCTGGAAATTATTTAGCATGTGTGGGGCAGGGTGCATTTATTCTGTGGAAGGGGATGGATTTATTCTATCGGAAGGGCAGTGGATATATTCTGTGGGGGTGAGTGGGGAGATGGGGGTGGACACAGTAGCGAGGGGAAAAATGTGTGCTGACACAGTATTGGGAGCATTGGTGATGGGATGTGTGAGGACAGTATGGGGGGTCGGGGGAATGTGTGAGGGGGGAATGTGTGAGGAGGAAATATGGAGAGAGCAAAGGGGTATGTTAGCAGGGGGGGATGTACAGGAAGAGGCTATTAGAAATGTGTGCAGACAGTATGGGGGGATGAGAGTGTAAGTGGACACATAATAGATACTGGGTAGTGTGAGGGTAACAGCCAGGAGGAGACAGTATGCCAAGTAGGAGGAGTGTAATGAAGGGGCACAGTAGAGAGACTGGGCTCTCTATGAGGGACACAGTATGAGAAGGCAGTGTGAAGTATGGAAAAGAGAGAGAGGGTAGTGTGGATGGCATGTACCATAAGAGGGACAGTGAGGGTCATATTATGTGCTGGGAATAAAGTGAGGGGCAATTATTTACTCAGGGGCTCAGCCTAGGGCAGATATTGTTATTCCGGAGCATTATAATAACACTGCTATCTTTAAGGGTCTTGTGTCGGGATGTGCTGCAGAAGACAGGAGAAGATGGAAGTCTGCAGAAACGAGCTCTGCCGGTGGATGAGAAGAGTCATCATGGCATCTGGACAAGGTGAAGATGAAAAGAAAGAGGCGACTCCACAAACAACGTCATCTATCAGGTACCTGGATGTAAATGTGTTTTTTTTGTGATACTAATTCTCATTTTTATTTGTTAGGAACATTAAAGGGGATGTCCAAGGTTGTGATGAGTCTGCAGTCATACTATGTGACTGCAGACTTCTGAATTCTCACAGTGCACACTGCTATCATAATTCTCTGATGTTGGTGATTTACATACATGCGGTCACGTGCTGACTAGACATGTGTGGCCTCATTCAATGAAAATGAATTGACTGAGGCCGGACACGTCTAGTTAGAATGTGGCCAGAAGTATCCAAATCACATACTTGTGCTGTCATGACCGTCCACTCTGGCCACCGGCAAGGGAGAATCCTGAAAGTGTGCAGTGCTTGCGCTGTGAGAATTCAGAAGCCTGCAGTCACATAGAATGACTGCAGACTTTCATCTCAAACCTGGACGCACCATTTTGTGCCATTTTGGTTGGTGGTGTGCCTCGGGATTTTTTAAGTATAAAAAGTGTGCCGCGGCTCAAAAAAGGTTGAAAATCACTGCTTTATAGAACCAAAAACACAAAAACACATGGGCTACTTGCACAGTGAACAAGTCTGTAGAAACCTGTTCACACCACCAAGAAACTTGAAAACACAAAAAGAGCACAGCGAGGTAAAAAATACTCTGTTGTAAAGAAGTCACAGTAAATAAGCAAGTGCCAGTCAAAAAATGAAAAAATACAGGGTATTTAGTTAATACGTTTTTTTGCAAAAAAAATGTATATTAAGCTGCTCCACCAATCGCCAAGGTATACCCATAATAGAGCAGTCCTATCTAATGTATATAATCCCTATCTGATGTAATTAAAAACCTGATAATCTGTATAGTACCTGTATAAGCAGGGTTCAGAGAGAAAATATCCATGTGGACATGCTGGATGGAACAGCTTCAGTGCAAATGGCCCACAGAGGAGTGGTGGACTCCCCAGTCTTGTAGAAACAAGAGAACAATTATAGAACCAAAAACACATGGGCTACTTGCACAGTGAACAAGTCTGTAGAAACCTGTTCACACCACCAAGAAACTTGAAGACACAAAAAGAGCACAGCGAGGTAAAAAATACTCTGTTGTAAAAAAAACGTATTAACTAAATACCCTGTATTTTTTCATTTTTTGACTGGCACTTGCTTATTTACTGTGACTTCTTTACAACAGAGTATTTTTTACCTCGCTGTGCTCTTTTTGTGTCTTCAAGTTTCTTGGTGGTGTGAACAGGTTTCTACAGACTTGTTCACTGTGCAAGTAGCCCATGTGTTTTTGGTTCTATAATTGTTCTCTTGTTTCTACAAGACTGGGGAGTCCATCACTCCTCTGTGGGCCATTTGCAATGAAGCTGTTCCATCCAGCATGTCCACTTGGAACCCTGCTTATACAGGTACTATACAGATGATCAGGTTTTTAAATACATCAGATAGGGATTATATACATTAGATAGGACTGCTCTATTATGGGTATACCTTGGCGATTGGTGGAGCAGCTTAATATACATTTTTTTGCAAAAAAACGTACTAACTAAATACCCTGTATTTTTTCATTTTTTGACTGGCACTTGCTTATTTACTGTGACTTCTTTACAACAGAGTATTTTTTACCTCGCTGTGCTCTTTTTGTGTCTTCAAGTTTCTTGGTGGTGTGAACAGGTTTCTACAGACTTGTTCACTGTGCAAGTAGCCCATGTGTTTTTGGTTCTATAATTGTTCTCTTGTTTCTACAAGACTGGGGAGTCCACCACTCCTCTGTGGGCCATTTGCACTGAAGCTGTTCCATCCAGCATGTCCACTTGGAACCCTGCTTATACAGGTACTATACAGATGATCAGGTTTTTAAATACATCAGATAGGGATTATATACAGTGGGGCAAAAAAGTATTTAGTCAGTCAGCAATAGTGCAAGTTCCACCACTTAAAAAGATGAGAGGCGTCTGTAATTTACATCATAGGTAGACCTCAACTATGGGAGACAAACTGAGAAAAAAAAATCCAGAAAATCACATTGTCTGTTTTTGTATCATTTTATTTGCATATTATGGTGGAAAATAAGTATTTGGTCAGAAACAAACAATCAAGATTTCTGGCTCTCACAGACCTGTAACTTCTTCTTTAAGAGTCTCCTCTTTCCTCCACTCATTACCTGTAGTAATGGCACCTGTTTAAACTTGTTATCAGTATAAAAAGACACCTGTGCACACCCTCAAACAGTCTGACTCCCAACTCCACTATGGTGAAGACCAAAGAGCTGTCAAAGGACACCAGAAACAAAATTGTAGCCCTGCACCAGGCTGGGAAGACTGAATCTGCAATAGCCAACCAGCTTGGAGTGAAGAAATCAACAGTGGGAGCAATAATTAGAAAATGGAAGACATACAAGACCACTGATAGTCTCCCTCGATCTGGGGCTCCACGCAAAATCCCACCCCGTGGGGTCAGAATGATCACAAGAACGGTGAGCAAAAATCCCAGAACCACGCGGGGGGACCTAGTGAATGAACTGCAGAGAGCTGGGACCAATGTAACAAGGCCTACCATAAGTAACACACTACGCCACCATGGACTCAGATCCTGCAGTGCCAGACGTGTCCCACTGCTTAAGCCAGTACATGTCCGGGCCCGTCTGAAGTTTGCTAGAGAGCATTTGGATGATCCAGAGGAGTTTTGGGAGAATGTCCTATGGTCTGATGAAACCAAACTGGAACTGTTTGGTAGAAACACAACTTGTCGTGTTTGGAGGAAAAAGAATACTGAGTTGCATCCATCAAACACCATACCTACTGCAAAGCATGGTGGTGGAAACATCATGCTTTGGGGCTGTTTCTCTGCAAAGGGGCCAGGACGACTGATCCGGGTACATGAAAGAATGAATGGGGCCATGTATCGTGAGATTTTGAGTGCAAACCTCCTTCCATCAGCAAGGGCATTGAAGATGAAACGTGGCTGGGTCTTTCAACATGACAATGATCCAAAGCACACCGCCAGGGCAACGAATGAGTGGCTTCGTAAGAAGCATTTCAAGGTCCTGGAGTGGCCTAGCCAGTCTCCAGATCTCAACCCTATAGAAAACCTTTGGAGGGAGTTGAAAGTCCGTGTAGCCAAGCGAAAAGCCAAAAACATCACTGCTCTAGAGGAGATCTGCATGAAGGAATGGGCCAACATACCAACAACAGTGTGTGGCAACCTTGTGAAGACTTACAGAAAACGTTTGACCTCTGTCATTGCCAACAAAGGATATATTACAAAGTATTGAGATGAAATTTTGTTTCTGACCAAATACTTATTTTCCACCATAATATGCAAATAAAATGTTAAAAAAACAGACAATGTGATTTTCTGGATTTTTTTTTCTCAGTTTGTCTCCCATAGTTGAGGTCTTCCTATGATGTAAATTACAGACGCCTCTCATCTTTTTAAGTGGTGGAACTTGCACTATTGCTGATTGACTAAATACTTTTTTGCCCCACTGTACATTAGATAGGACTGCTCTATTATGGGTATACCTTGGCGATTGGTGGAGCAGCTTAATATACATTTTTTTGCAAAAAAACGTATTAACTAAATACCCTGTATTTTCTCATTTTTTGACTGGCACTTGCTTATTTACTGTGACTTCTTTACAACAGAGTATTTTTTACCTCGCTGTGCTCTTTTTGTGTCTTTGAGACTGTCCTTTGTTGCCTATATTAACCAATCAGAGCTCAGATTAATTAACTGTAGCAAAATAGAAGCTGAGCTGCGATTGGTTGCTGTTGGCAGCCTGATAAATCCCCAGCCAACAGGAAGCCCTTCCCCCTGGCAGTATATATTAGCTCACGAGAGTTTAGAAAAGAAAGGGGCGCACCAATATCATATATAAGTAGCCATAGAGGGGTGCAATACCTAGTCTATACGTAGCAACATGTCAAACAAGAAAAGATAGACTCATATAGTATGCACTACCACAAATATTGAGAAAATATATAAATGTATCAAAACACCTTTATTAACACCTAAAAAAAACACATTTAAAAACATTTAAAACATAATATCAGAATCAGTGCACACCCCATACCCCAAGAAAAACTGAGGTCCCATCATTATGCCAACAATGTCATATAAACACATATAGCCCTGTATGCACAAGGTAAATCACCCTACATAAAGTGCCCATTGGGGCCAAATAGGACCAGCGGCGTGCAGCAGGGATTAATGGCACAGGGCTTCACAGCAAGAGTTGAATCCCCATAAGGCAAGGAGAGAGACAGGCAAAATAGCCCAGAGATATGAAAGGGTATGAAGGGGTATGGTGGGAGCAGGCCCCACGCTGCTGCAAAGCTGCTGTGGCAGTGATACGCGTGGGGCCTGCTCCCAACATACCCCTTCATACCCTTTCATATCTCTGGGCTATTTTGCCTGTCTCTCTCCTTATGGGGATTCAACTCTTGCTGTGAAGCCCTGTGCCATTAATCCCTGCTGCACGCCGCTGGTCCTATTTGACCAATAACAGGTTGTATCCACTGTGATTACCCAGAATATCATGACATTTAACCTGGGGACTGTATATATATGCAGTATGGACACCTATTTTTGGTGCCTGAGTCCTTAGGTATACTTGGACAGTGGGGATATATATGGGTCATGTTGTTTAGCCCCAATGGGCACTTTATGTAGGGTGATTTACCTTGTGCATACAGGGCTATATGTGTTTATATGACATTGTTGGCATAATGATGGGACCTCAGTTTTTCTTGGGGTATGGTGTGTGCACTGATTCTGATATTATGTTTAAAATGTTTTTAAATGTGTTTTTTTTTGAGGTGTTAATAAAGGTGTTTTGATACATTTATATATTTTCTCAATATTTGTGGTAGTGCATACTATATCAGTCTATCTTTTCTTGTTTGACACGTATATATTAGCTCACACATACACATAATAGACAGGTCATGTGACTGACAGCTGCCGTATTTCCTATATGGTACATTTGTTGCTCTTGTAGTTTGTCTGCTTATTAATCAGATTTTTATTTTTGAAGGATAATAACATACTTGTGTGTGTATTAGGGCGAGTTTCATGTGTCAAGTTGTGTGTGTTGAGTTGCGTGTGGCGACATGCATGTAGCGACTTTTGTGAGATGAGTTTTGTGTGGCGACATGCGTGTAGCAACTTTTTGTGTGTCGAGTTGCATGTGACAGGTTAGTGTAGCAAGTTGTGTGCAGCAAGTTTTGCGCATGGCAAGTTTTGCGCTTGGCGAGTTTTATGTGTGGTACGTTTTGACTATGTGCAAGTTTTGTGTGAGGCAACTTTTGCATGTGTTGCAACTTTTGTGCATGTGGCAATTTTTCCGCGTGTGCAAGTTTTGCGTGTGGCGAGTTCTCCATAAGGTGAGTTTTGCACGTGTAGCGAGTTTTGCGTGAGACTAGTTTTGCATGTGGCGAGTTTTGCATGTGGCGAATTTTGCGCGTGGCGACTTTTGAGTGACGACTTTTGTGTTTCGACTTTTATGTGGCGAGTTTGGTGTATGTGTGGTGAAATGTGTGCTGAGGGTGGTACAGGTCCTTCTCAAAAAATTAGCATATAGTGTTAAATTTCATTATTTACCATAATGTAATGATTACAATTACACTTTCATATATTATAGATTCATTATCCACCAACTGAAATTTGTCACGTCTTTTATTGTTTTAATACTGATGATTTTGGCATACAACTCCTGATAACCCAAAAAACCTGTCTCAATAAATTAGCATATTTCACCCATCCAATCAAATAAAAGTGTTTTTTAATAACAAACAAAAAAACCATCAAATAATAATGTTCAGTTATGCACTCAATACTTGGTCGGGAATCCTTTGGCAGAAATGACTGCTTCAATACGGCATGGCATGGAGTCAATCAGCCTGTGACACTGCTGAGATGTTATGGAGGCCCAGGATGCTTCAATAGCGGCCTTAAGCTCATCCAGAGTGTTGGGTCTTGCGTCTCTCAACTTTCTCTTCACAATATCCCACAGATTCTCTGTGGGGTTCAGGTCAGGAGAGTTGGCAGGCCAATTGAGCACAGTAATACCATGGTCAGTAAACCATTTACCAGTGGTTTTGGCACTGTGAGCAGGTGCCAGGTCGTGCTGAAAAATGAAATCTTCATCTCCATAAAGCATTTCAGCCGATGGAAGCATGAAGTGCTCCAAAATCTCCTGATAGCTAGCTGCATTGACCCTGCCCTTGATGAAACACAGTGGACCAACACCAGCAGCTGACATGGCACCCCACACCATCACTGACTGTGGGTACTTGACTCTGGACTTCAGGCATTTTGGCATTTCCTTCTCCCCAGTCTTCCTCCAGACTCTGGCACCTTGATTTCCGAATGACATGCAAAATTTGCTTTCATCAGAAAAAAGTACTTGGGACCACTTAGCAACAGTCCAGTGCTGCTTCTCTGTAGCCCATTTCGGCACCTGTAGCCCATTTACTGCACACGCCTGTGCACGGTGGCTCTGGATGTTTCCACATCAGACTCAGTCCACTGCTTCCTCAGGTTCCCCAAGGTCTGGAATCGGTCCTTCTCCACAATCTTCCTCAGGGTCCGGTCTCCTCTTCTCGTTGTACAGCGTTTTCTGCCACATTGTTTCCTTCCAACAGACTTACCATTGAGGTGCCTTGATACAGCACTCTGGGAACAGCCTATTTGTTGAGAAATTTCTTTCTGGGTCTTACCCTCTTGCTTGAGGGTGTCAATGATGGCCTTCTTGACATCTGTCAGGTCGCTAGTCTTACCCATGATGGGGGTTTTGAGTAATGAACCAGGCAGGGAGTTTATAAAAGCCTCAGGTATCTTTTGCATGTGTTTAGAGTTAATTAGTTGATTCAGAAGATTAGGGTAATAGGTCGTTTAGAGAACCTTTTCTTGATATGCTAATTTATTGAGACAGGTTTTTTGGGTTATCAGGAGTTGTATGCCAAAATCATCAGTATTAAAACAATAAAAGACGTGACAAATTTCAGTTGGTGGATAATGAATCTATAATATATGAAAGTTTAATTGTAATCATTACATTATGGTAAATAATGAAATTTAACACTATATGCTAATTTTTTGAGAAGGACCTGTATATGTGTTCAAGCACATGGTAGTGGGTGGCGCATTTTGTGTGTGTGTTCATATCCCCGTGTGTGGTGAGTATCCCATGTCGGGGCCCCACCTTAGCAACTGTACGGTATATACTCTTTGGCGCCATCACTCTCATTCTTTAAGTCCCCCTTGTTCACATCTGGCTGCTGTCAATTTGCCTCTAACACTTTTCCTTTCACTTTTTCCCCATTATGTAGATAGGGGCAAAATTGTTTGGTGAATTGGAACACGCGGGGTTAAAATTTCGCTTCACAACATAGCCTATGATGCTCTCGGGGTACAGACATGTGACTGTGCAAAATTTTGTGGCTGTAGCTGCAACGGTACAGATTCCAATCCTGGACATACACACATACATAACATACACACACACATTCAGCTTTATATATTATACAGTATATATATATATATATATATATATATATATATATATATGTCGCCTTAAAAGGAGGGGGGCCCAGGCACATTTCCTGCACAGGGGCCCCAAGTTGTCTGTGTCCGCCCCGATGGGCACAGTTACCTTTGCTTTATGAATGATATAGCTGATAGTGGAGACAGTAGTGAGTTGTAGCATAGATTGTATTATTGGAGCCTGAAACTGGAAGTAATCAAGCTGGCTAGCAGATGTAAATCATTCAGCTGAGGTGAGGAAAACTAAATCTCCGAGCACTAAAAAATACTCGGAGGACCCCCGAGCGTGCTTGGGAAATCTTGAGTAACGAGTCAAATATATATGGACATAACTGTATATCTGCTGTTAGGCTATGTGCACACATTGAGGATTGGTGTACGGATTTTTCTGCAATGTTTTTGCAAAATCCGCAGGTAAACAGCACTGCGGATTACCCGTGGATTTGCCGCTGATTTACCGCGGTTTTTGTGCAGATTCCACCTGCGGTTTTACACCTGCGGATTCCCATTAAGGAGCAGATGCAAACCGCTGCGGAATCCGCACAAAGAACTGACATGCTGCAGAAAAAACAGCGCTACGTTTCTGCACGTTTTTTCCGCAACATGTGCACTGCGGATTTTGTTTACATGGTACTGTAAACCTGATGGAAAACAGCTGCAAATCCAAAGCATCAAATCCGCAACGTGTGCACATAGCCTAAAAGGAAGAATGGAAGACCACTCAGGAATTTTGAGGACCAAGGAGAAAAGAACCGAACATACGGTAAAAAAAAAAAGGATGAAGGACATGTTCCGAAACGCGCGTCAGGGTGTGCGCCACACCAGGACATGAACCACACAGGTAATTCATTGTGCTCATGCCCACATTATCATATCCCACTTTGGACTAATTGTATTCCCCAGGTTTTGCATCTCCTTTTACTTGCCTTATAGATATCTTGCAATGGTTACCTACTTTCCTGTAGGTCTTGCATCTCCTGCCCCCTCTCACTTGTCCTCTATACATCTGGACACACTACACAACCATACAGTGACGCATCCTTTGTGCTCCTATATGAATTTGCACCCTTGTGGTGTCTATTTCTCTTACTGCATAGAGCATACCTGATATTATTGTATCCAGGAGAGTGTCCTGTCATCTCAGTCACACCAATACTGTGCAGCACTTTTCTGCAGTATTTCCTGTAGGCTTTTGATATATTAGAACGTCTAATTACTCTACTATTTCTGCTTATACATGTACATATAATCCTTCCATTTGTTTTTTTAATACATTTTTATTGTCATGTATAATTATGTCTCCTTTTTATTTAACTTGTGTGGCACCTCTTTTGTTTGTAGTGCTACTTCTTACCACCCTCACTAATAAAGGTATTTTATCTTATGTCTATTGTCCTAACCTTTCTTTTTTGGCCATATGTTCGGTTCTTTTCACCTTGGTCCTTGTTACCTATTAAGTAAACATGCTGATCACTAAAGGTACCGTCACACTAAGCGACGCTGCAGCGATACCGACAACGATCCGGATCGCTGCAGCGTCGCTGTTTGGTCGCTGGAGAGCTGTCACACAGACAGCTCTCCAGCGACCAACGATGCCGGTAACCAGGGTAAACATCGGGTTACTAAGCGCAGGGCCGCGCTTAGTAACCCGATGTTTACCCTGGTTACCATCGTTACAGTAAAAAAAACAACCACTACATACTTACCTACCGCTGTCTGTCCCCGGCGCTCTGCTTCTCTGCTCTGGCTGTGAGCAGAGCGGCCGGAAAGCAGAGCGGTGACGTCACCGCTCTGCTTTCCGGCTGCCCGGCGCTCACAGCCAGAGCAGAGAAGCAGAGCGCCGAGGACAGACAGCGGTAGGTAAGTATGTAGTGGTTGTTTTTTTTACTGTAACGATGGTAACCAGGGTAAACATCGGGTTACTAAGCGCGGCCCTGCGCTTAGTAACCCGATGTTTACCCTGGTTACCAGCGAAGACATCGCTGAATCGGCGTCACACACACCGATTCAGCGATGTCAGCGGGACGTCCAGCGACGAAATAAAGTTCTGGACTTTCTGCCCCGACCAGCGATATCACAGCAGGGGCCTGATCGCTGCTGCGTGTCACACTGGACGATATCGCTAGCCAGGACGCTGCAACGTCACGGATCGCTAGCGATATCGTCTAGTGTGACGGTACCTTAAGTCCCAAACATGTTAATCAATGGTTAGTCAATGCGTCACCGCTACGCTAATCATGGGGCCATCATGCTGATCACAAAGTCCCCATGTTAATCAATAAAGGGGTATGCCAATCTTCAAAATCCTATCCCAATGTGTAGTATGTGTAATAAAAATATTAACAAATACCTCTAATTAGAAATGTTATAATCCTACAAAATTTCCCAGAGCATAAGGCCCCATAATGGACAGAAATTTGTCAAAGTCTAATTAGAAATGTTATATAGTTCTTCAGATTTGCTATGTCGCTTACCCAATGTGCAGGCTATTGCAGTAGCTTAGGTATCCATGGTTACAACGACTCATATAGTGACAGTGGTCATAACCATGAATATCTAAGCTACTGCAGTGCCATGCACATAAGGTAAGCAATAATGCACATCAGAAGAACTATACTACATTTCTAATTGGAGGTATTTGCAAATATTATGATATGTACTATATCTGGGACCTTTGAGATGGGAGTGTCTCTTAAAGTCATCATTCTGATCACTTATCCAAGATGTTAAACTATGAGCCACCGTTCCATTCAATGGGCCACCATTTTAACCATCTTGCTGATCACTGAGTCATGATGTTACCTTTTGAGCCATCATGACGGTCAGTGAGCTACCCTGTAAACTGTTGTGCTGCCAAGCTGATCACTGAGTTACCAAGTTAGCTATTGAGACACCATATTGATCACTGAGCTAGTTTGTTAACCACTAAATCACAATGCTACAAAATAAATCATTCAGTAACTTGTACAGTAACAAGGCCAACTGTTTACTGGGACCTGTAGTTCTTCCGCTTCGCTACTGACATTCTCTCCCAGCAGAAGACGAGTTGTGAACTTCACTAACAAGTCACAAGTCTACATGATGACACCTGACACCAGGTTATGCTGGAGACCCGGCTCTGACAACCTCCCACTACTACTCTCAACTTCCACCCGAGGCCTGCTATAGACAAACACTCACCTCATGGCCAAGGAAAAGAATAATAAAAACACAACACAGAAAACCCAACAACCTCCTGCCAATTGGTGAATTTACAATACAATCTTTTTTTTGCATTCTTTTCAACCCTTTGCACACCAATCCAGGAGCATCATGTTCAAAGGTCCATACATTTCTTTTAACTTGCAATACCATCAGTGACCACTAATGCAATAGCGTCATCATCACTAGTGTTGAGCGATACCTTCCGATATCGGGAAATATTGGATCGGACCGACACCCCAAAAATATCAGATATCGTTGATTCCGATACCGGAAACCAATGCAAGTCAATGGGACCAAAATATCGGAATGAAAATAACCCTTTCTTTCCTTGTAGGTTAATTCTACTTGAAGGAAAACAACTAAGAATAATGTAGAATGTATTGGGGGAGGTGGAGGAGACATTAAGGGCATAGAGGTTAAGCCCAATCAAATGGAATAGCAGGAATTATTATTTTTTTTAAGACATTCGGAGTTACAAAGATATTAACTACGTTAAGCTTTTTTATATTTTGTCAGATATTTATGTTTCACTACTTCTATGCTCTTCACCTTCTTTTTTTACTTCTCCCACACTTTCTCCTTCATCATCCTCAGCAGCAGCATCTTGATCATCAGCTTTTTCTTCACTTTATTCATCTTCTTCACCTTCTTCCTATTCTTTTTTTTTTTTTACATTCTTCATATTCTTCTCATTCAACTATAAGGCTATGTGCACACGTTGCGGATTAGGCTTAGGAATTTCTGGTGCGGATTCTGCCTCTCCTGGCAGAAAACGCACCTGCGGTTCCGCAGTGTTTTTTTTGCGTTTTTGCGGTGGTTTTCTTGCAGATTTGCTGCGGTTTTTACCCCTGCGGTTTTCTATAATGGAATGGGTACAAAAACGCTGCAGATTCACAAAAAAGAAGTGACATGCTACTTCTTACCGCAGCGTTTCCGCAGCGGATTTTCCGCAAAGTGTGCACAACATTTTTTTTCCTCATTGATTTACATTGTACTGTAAATCAATTGCGGATCTGCAGCGTTTCTGCACCTCAAAAAACGCTGCGGATCCGCAGAGAATCCGCAACGTGTGCACATACCCTTATTCTTCTTTATATTCTACTTCTTCATCTTCTTCTTCATCATATTCTTATTTGTGACAGGCATTCCTGTAGTTGTTATCTATAAAAGTTTGAAGATTACACCTTCTGTTCTGCCTGTCACAAAAGATTTACAACAGGATTTGTCCGCGTTCAGTTTTGCCTGCAGCAGCTGGTATTTTCCAGGGGCACCACGAGGAGGAATGTACTCACCCCCATACACTTCTGCTTATAATTTAGATAATATCTTTTGCTCTGATTTTTAGTCCTGTGCTTAATGTTCTTTTGTTTTTTTGTTCTGCAGCTTTTTGTTCTTCTGCTTCTTGGTCTTCTGTCTCTTGTTCTTCTGTATCTTGGTGGTTGTCTTCTTGTTCTTTGTCCTTTTGGTCATCTTGTTCAGGGTCTTCTTCGGGGTGGTCTTCAGGGTCGTCGTCTTTAGGGTCGTCGTCAGGGAGATCCAGAGTGATTACCAAAAACCATTTCAAAAAGCTTGAACTTGGAAATGTAGCAGAAGGTACAAGAAGGCTGAGGAACTGCGGAGAACCAGCTGACGGTACTGGAACCCAGATGGGTAGCCGAAGTTACAAGAGCCAATGGAACGACCGAGGACCAGCTGATGGTACTGGAACCCGGTTACTAAGCAGGAGGTACCCGTGCCAGAAAGCACTACCAAGGACCAGCAGACGCTGGTGGAACTCGGATACCGAGGAGGCACCTAAGCCAAAGGCTCTGCCTGGAACCAGCTGACGTTACTGGAACCCAGGGGGACATATTCAAGACTGACTTCCAAAGAACCAGCTAATGGTACTGGAACTCAGATAGGCAGCAGAAGGTACACATGAAAAAAAAAGTTGTAAGGCCGCGAGAGAGCCGGATTTACCAAAACCCACAATCCTACAGGGGGAGCTTGTCCGATTGGCACTATGGAACCAGCCTTCATTGCCAGATCCCGCATCCCACATAGGAAGCACCTAAACTGCAGGCACCATAGAGTCGGCTAACCCGACCGCAACACGTCAGGACAACGTATTGGAGGCAAAGTGACGTTGACACTACCCGGTAACAGCTGGCATGCTGGACACTTCTGAGCAGCAACTGGCGGTGTTGGAGCCCAGGGTAAATACTAGAAAAAGAGTGGAGGCAGAGGCATAATTGGAGCAAGTTTAATATCTGTAGTAATGTGAGTGGGGACTGAGCAGGCAAAATTGACGGACACACAGCAGGGGAGCAGCTGACGTTACTGAAACCCAATAACACTGGAGCATGTGTTGACTGTGCAGATGGCACTTCTGAGCAGCAACTGGCAGTGTTGGAGCCCAGGGTCAATGCTAGAAACAGATTATAGCCAGAGGCCTAATTGGAGCAAGTTTAATATCTGTAGTAGTGGGAGTGTGGACAGAGCAGGAGAAATTGCTGTACACATAGCAGGGGATCAGGTGACGTTACTGAAACCCAATAACACTGGGTCATGTGTTGACTGTGCAAACGGCACTTCTGAGCAACTGGTGGTGTTGGAGCCCAGAGATTACAAGAGAAACAGAGTGTAGCCAGAGGCCTAATTGGAGCAAGTTTAATATCTGTAGTAGTGGGAGTGTGGACAGAGCAGGCGAAATTGCTGGACACACAGCAGGGGATCAGCTGACGTTACTGAAACCCAATAACACTGGAGCATGTGTTGACTGTGCAGACGGCACTTCTGAGCAGCAACTGGCAGTGTTGGAGCCCAGGGTCAATGCTAGAAACAGAGTGTAGCCAGAGGCCTAATTGGAGCAAGTTTAATATCTGTAGTAGTGTGAGTGTGGATGGAGCAGGCGAAATTGCCGGACACATAGCAGGGGAGCAGCTGACGTTACTGAACCACAATAACACAGGAGCAAGTGTTGACTGTGCAGACAGCACTTCTGAGCAGCAACTGGTGGTGTTGGAGCCCAGGGATTACAGGAGAAACAGAGTGTAGCCAGAGGCCTAATTGGAGCAAGTTTAAAATCTGTAGTAGTGTGAATGTGGACAGAGCAGGCGAAATTGCCAGACACACAGCAGGGGAGCAGCTGACGTTACTGAAACCCAATAACACTGGAGCATGTGTTGACTGTGCAGACGGCACTTCTGAGCAGCAACTGGCAGTGTTGGAGCCCAGGGTCAATGCTAGAAACAGAGTGTAGCCAGAGGCCTAATTGGAGCAAGTTTAATATCTGTAGTAGTGTGAGTGTGGACGGAGCAGGCGAAATTGCCGGATACACAGCAGGGGAGCAGTGTTATGATCTGGTGGCCTAGGAGCAGCATGAGACGTACTCTGGAGAAGGTGGTACCTGTACTGACCGCAAAACCCTGAACTTAGAAGCGCAACTAGAAGTAGCTGTGGGGGGTACCTAACACTCCCTAGACCCCTCGACACAGCCTAAGAACTAACCACCCCTAAAGACAGAAACAGGAAACCTATCTTGCCTCAAAGAAAATCCCCAAAGGATAGACAGCCCCCCACAAATATTGACTGTGAGAGGAGAGGGAAATAACATACGCAGACATGAAATCAGGATTTAGCATAGGAGGCCATACTAGCTAAAAAGAAAGAATAGGACAGAGTACTATGCGGTCAGTATTAAAACACTAGAAAATATCCACCACAGAAAATACAAATCTCCACATCTGACTAAAAGACATGGAGGGTATATCTGCATCTCCAGAGACACAGCTTGGCTGCAAAAAATCCTTCACAGACAAAGCTGGACTAAACAAAACATGAAAATGCACAGAACTATAAGATCCACAGCAGGTGGACAGCAAAAACAAAGCCAGAACTTATCTTTGTTGAAAAGAACAGCAGAACAGAAGAGAGCAGGTATGGATGTGAATCCTCCAAAAACAATGGACAACTGGCACTGACTAAAGGATAAAGCAGGACTAAATAGCCAAGCCCAAATTGCAAAAAATAGAAACACCTGATAAATGCTGCGATCCAACTACCGCAGCACTACCACTCATAACCACCGGAGGGAGCCTAAGAGCAGAATTCACAACAGAGCAGCTGACGTTACTGAAACCCAATAACACAGGAGCAAGTGTTGACTGTGGAGACAGCACTTTTGAGCAGCAACTGGCGGTGTTGGAGCCCAGGGTCAATGCTAGAGTGTGGACGGAGCAGGCGAAATTTGCCGGACACACAGCAGGGGAGCAGCTGACGTTACTGAAACCCTATAACACTTGAGCATGTGTTGACTGTGCAGATGGCACTTCTGAGCAGCAACTGGCGGTGTTGGGGCCCAGGGATTACAGGAGAAACAGGGTGTAGCCAGAGGCCTAATTGGAGCAAGTTTAATATCTGTAGAAGTGGGAGTGTGGACGGAGCAGGAGAAATTGCCGCACACACAGCAGGGGATCAGCTTACGTTACTGAACCCCAATAACAGTGGAGCATGTGTTGACTGTGCAGACGGCACTTCTGAGCAGCAACTGGCAATTTTGAGCCCAGGGTCAATGCTAGAAAGAGTGTAGTCAGAGGCCTAATTGGAGCAAGTTTAATATATGTAGTAGTGGGAGTGTGGACGGAGCAGGATAAATTGCCGCAAACACAGCAGGGGGATCAGCTGACATTACTGAACCCCAATAACACTGGAGCATGTGTTGACTGAGCAGACGGCACTTCTGAGCAGCAACTGGCGGTGTTGGAGCCCAGGGATTACAGTTCAGGTGGTAGAAACATGAACAAAACAGGAGACCTGGATACTGTTGCCAACCAATTATTTAATCTGGAAGAGGACTGGCAAATTCCTGCGAGATCCAGGCCTAGTTCATTTTCAGAAAAGTAAGCCGGTCAACGTTATCGGAGGATAATCGCATGCGACGGTCTGTTAGTACACCACCTGCGGCACTAAAGACGCGTTCCGATAATACACTAGCAGCAGGGCAAGCCAGCACCTCCAATGCATACTGGCTAAGCTCTGGCCATGTATCCAGCTTAGAGACCCAAAACTTGAAGGGGGAAGAGCCATGTGGGAGAACACTGAGAGGGCAAGACATGTAGTCTGTCACCATCTGACGGAAACGTTGCCTCCTGCTGACTGGAGCCATCTGTGATGGAGTAGACATTTGTGGCGGGTACACAAAACTTTGCCACATTTGGGCCATGCTGGTCTTGCCTTGTGCTGAGGTGCTGCTTCTGCTCCCTCTTTGTGCAAAGCTTCCTCCACTACCTCGACGCACTGAGCTGCTTTGTAAAGCACTAACAGCACTGCTCTCGGGTGGAATGGAGAACATGATGGAATGCACCAGTGTGTCTTGGTACTCCCGCATTTTACGCTCCCGGTTCAACGTTCAACGGTGTTATGAGGCTGTTATGATCTGGTGATTAAGGAGCGACATGCGTCTAGCTCTGAGCAGGTGGCAACTATACTGACCGCAGTCCCTAAGCTCAACACAACACTAGAAGCAGCCGTGGAATGCTCCTAACTCGGCCTAGGCTGTTGTGAATTCTGTTGTCAAGCTCCCTCCTGTGGTCATGAATGGTACTTCGGCTGGTTCTGTCCATGGGCTTCCTCTGGTGGTTGTGAGTGGAGCTGCGGCTTCTGAGTTTCCTTCTACAGGTGACGAGGTTAATTCGTTAGCTGGCTGCTCTATTTAACTCCACTTAGATCATTGCTCCACGCCACCTGTCAATGTTCCAGTATTGGTCTTGCTCTCTCCTGGATCGTTCTTGTGACCTGTCTTCCCAGCTGAAGCTAAGTTACTGCTTGTTTTTCTCTGGTTTGCTATTTTTCTGTCCAGCTTGCTATATTGATTTTTGTCTTGCTTGCTGGAAGCTCTGGGACGCAGAGGGAGCGCCTCCGCACCGTGAGTCGGTGCGGAGGGTCTTTTTGCGCCCTCTGCGTGGTCTTTTTGTAGGTTTTTGTGCTGACCGCAAAGTTACCTTTCCTGTCCTCTGTCTGTTCAGTAAGTCGGGCCTCACTGTGCTAAATCTATTTCATCTCTGTGTTTGTAATTTTCATCTTTACTCACAGTCATTATATGTGGGGGGCTGCCTTTTCCTTTGGGGAATTTCTCTGAGGCAAGGTAGGTTTTATTTTTCTTCTCTAGGGCTAGCTAGTTTCTTAGGCTGTGTCGAGTTGCATAGGGAGCGTTAGGAGCAATCCACGGCTATTTCTAGTGTGTGCGATAGGATTAGGGATTGCGGTCAGCAGAGTTCCCACGTCTCAGAGCTCGTCCTATATTATTAGTAACTATTAGGTCATTCCGTGTGCTCTTACCCACTAGGTCCATTAGTGTCCTTACCACCAGGTCATAACACTAGGCATCTCGTCACAGCCTAAGAGCTAACTACCCCTAAAGATAGAAGCAGGAAAACTATCCTGCCTCAGAGAAAATCCCCAAAGGATAGATTAGCCCCCCACAAATAATGACTGTGAGAGGAGAAGGAAATGACATACGTAGTATGAAACAAGATTTAGCACAGGAGGCCACTTCTAGCTAAATAGAAATAGTACAGAACAGAACGCTGTGCGGTCAGTAAAAAAAACTAGAAAAAGTCCACCACAGGGAAATGCAAAAATCTCCACACCTGACTAAAGGTGTGGAGGGCAAACTCTGCTGCCCGGAGCTTCCAGCTTAACTGAATAGATCCATACTGAAAAGCTGGACAAATGAACAAAAACAAAGAAAGTGCTGAACAACAAGTCCACAACAAGAGAACCGCAAAAGGACAAGCAAGGACTTAGCTTTGATGAACTGGTCAGAGTGTCAGGAAAGTCCTAAGAGCAATGACTCCAGGCAGGAACAATTGACAACTGGCATTGAATGAGGGATAAGGCCAGACTAATATAGCCGAGCCAGAAAGACGATCAGTGAAAACAGCTGCTGAAGCTAAATCCAAGAAGCAGCCATACCACTCAAAACCACAGGAGGGAGCCAAAGAGCAGAACTCACAAAAATGCTACTTACAACCACCGGAGGGAGCCCAAGAGCGGAATTCACAACAGAGGCTTTGTAAGTTATCCCAGTAACGAGGATCTAGGAGGGTGTACATCCAATAATCAGCCGTGTTGAGAATGTGGGCGATGCGGCGGTTGTTTCTCAGGCACTGCAGCATGAAATCAACCATGTGCTGCAGACTGCCAACTGGCCAAGAAACGCTGTCCCCTGCTTGAGGCGTCATCTCTGCCTGCACTGCATCACCCCACCCTCGTTCTACATACTGACTACTAGAGCATTGTGTGCCTCCCTCCTCTGGACAGATGTCTTTCTCCTCCATTGACTCCTCCTCATCCTCCTCACAAAGTGTCCCCTGCCTAGGCTTTTGTGAGGAACCACGTTGCGCAGACTGTCCAGAAGCAGATGGCATTTGTGACTCCTCATCCTCCACCTCTTCCACAACCTCCTCCCTTAGCTCTTGCAGTGTTTTTTTCAAGCAGGCAGATGAGGATAGTCATGCTGACTAGTGCATCATCTGCACTCGCCATCCGTGTGGAATCATCAAAGGCATGCAAAACATGGCAGATGTCCTTCATAGAGGCCCACTCAGTGGTGGTGAAGTGTGAACGGTGCGCAGTGTGACTTGTTTGCGCCTGATGCAGCTGGTACTCCATTACTGCTGCCTGCTGCTCACACAACCTCTCCAACATATGTAGCGTTGAATTCCACCTGGTGGGTAGATCACATATGATGCGATGTTCCGGAAGGCGGAATCGGCACTGCAGAGCTGCAATGCGCGATCTTGCCATGCTGGAACGCCGCAAGTGATCAAGATCCGGATAGTCCCTCAAAAAACTCTGCACGACCAAGTTGAGCACATGTGCCAGACATGGGATGTGAGTGAGGTTGCCTAGGCCCAGAGCTGCCACCAGATTTCGGCCATTGTCACACACTACCATGTCTGGCTGGAGATTCGCTGGCACAAACCACACATCGCTCTCCTGCTTGATGGCATTCCAGAGCTCCTGCGTTGTGTGGCTTCGATTCCCCAAAGAAGTTAATTTCAATACGGCCTTGACATTTGGCCATGGCTATGCTCATATCGGTCGTAACAGGTAAGCGTTCACGGGTCCATGTGGAGGTAGACTGTGACGGCTCCTGCAGCGCTGATTCAGAGGAACTGGAGTATGAGGAGGAGTCAATGTGTACAGACTGGATTCCTGCAATCCTTGAAATTGGCAGAACACGTACAGCACTACTCTCATGATCTCTACCCGGCTCCACAACATTTACCCAATGGGCAGTGAGGGAAAGATATCGTCCCTGTCCATGGTTACTGGTCCACGCATCGGTGGTCAGGTGGACCTCGCTACTGACGGCGTTTAGTAGCACATGTTTAATTTTTCCCTCCACATGCTTTTGCAGGGAAGGGACGGCTTGCCTGCTGAAATAAAAACGGCTGGGCACGTTGTATTGTGTGACTGCCAATGCCATGAAGTTATGGAAGGTGTCTCCACCAGCCTGAATGAGAGCATTTCAAGGGACAGTAGTTTTGCAATGCCAGCATTCAGAGCCTGTGCTCGGGGATGGTTTGCAGAGTATGGGCGACTTTTCTCCCATGCCTGTGCTAACGATGGCTGTAGACTGGCCTGGGAGTGTGAGGATGACAGGGAACGTGGTGCTGTGGGTGGAATGACACTGTGTCTGTAAAACAGTGCCACAGGTTCTTCAATGACGATCCTGTGAGGAAGCCGAACCAGCTGTGTGTGAGCTGGAGGAAGAGGCTACAACACGAGCTGAAGAGGTGGTAGGTGGTGCTGTAGGTTGGCCTAGGTCTTCAGTGTGTCTTTGTAACTCCATCACGTGCTTGGTCCCCACATGTTTCCACATATTTGTGGTATTGAGGTTGCTGACACTTTTCCCTCTTTTCACTTTCTCATTACACAGCTTGCATTTGACAAAGCAAATGTCATCTGCAACTGTGTCAAAAAAGGACCAGGCACTACAAGTCTTGTGAGCACCCGTTTTGGGTTTTGAAAGAGGCATGCTCCTAATGAGTGCCGAAGTGGAGGCTACAGGCAACAGAACGTGGCCCCCTCCCTACTTTTTTGGCCGTTCGGGGAATCTCTTCCTCAGAGCTGCTCCCACCACCTTCCTGTACCTCACGCCATGATGGGTCAACGATCTCATCATCTACACTACCCTCTTCAAACGACTGCTTCTCCTGGGTAGTCTCGACAGCACAGTACGCACCAGAAAGTGGCACCTGAGTCTCATCATCAGATGCGTACTGAGGTGTGCTGACCATAGGCACTGGCCCACCCGCCTCTTCAGATTCCTAGAGACAAACGTGTTGCGCATCCTTGCATACTACCTCTTCTTCAAATTCTCGAATGCTGCTTGGCTGGCCCCCTCTTTCCAAGCCAACAAATTCAGAGAACAGAAGTAGAGATGGATCCGGTCCAGGGCTCTCCGACTGCCTGGGCAATTTGGCAGGTGGTGAAGAGACAGATGGGTACTCTTCAGTGCTCTGGACCTGAGAGGATCTGGAACTAATTGAAGTCGATGTGTTAGCTGCCATCCATCTGACAACAGCTTCAATTTGTTCATCCCGCAGCAGTGGGGTACGGCGAGCTCCTATAAAGCTGCGCATAAAGGACTGTTCCCTGGTAAAACTGGGGGATGCTGAGTCACTGGTGCCCGCAGCAGGTACAGAATCCCCATGTCCTCTCCCTGCAGAAACTCCACGCCCACGTGCCTTACTCCCTGCCTTGTTCATCTTGGTAGACAGAAAAGTACTAAGGGCTTAGTGTGCTTATTTCTGAACAGCTGCTAACAGGTATAAGAAACACTAATTTTATAAAGTGTGGACTAGACTTTAATATGAGCTAATGTGGCCTACACAACTGTAAAGAGGAGTGTTTGAACTTTAGTAACGTTTTTTTTTTTTTTCACAAAAAGACACTGGATGTGCCCAAAGATGTAAAACCGATAGTATCACTAACTTTTTGTAGCTATTACAATGCAGGAAGGTAACCTACAATGCAATAGATGAGACTCCAAAAAATAGGCTAATACTAATCTGGCTGGGGCTGCAGGGCACAAGCCAGCAGAAAGGCTCCTCTATCTACTCCTATATAGTGTTTTCAAGCAATCTAGCTGGATACAGATGGAACCACACTAATAGGAGAAATCAGGAAAAATGAGCTGCACTAATGAAAAAAAGGACAATGTATGAGGCAGTGACGCAACGCTGAGCGGACTATAACCGGAGGTGGCTGCAGAACACACTACAGCGTGAGCTGCACTCACACACAGAGACATCGCAGACAGCCGTGAACAGCGCTGCAAGGCTGCAGAAAAGCTCCATCTACTCTTATATAGTGTTTTCAAGCAATCTAGCTGGATATGGATGGAACCACACTAATAGGAGAAATCAGGAAAAATGAGCTGCACTAATGCAAAAAAGGACAATGTATGAGGCAGTGACGCATGCTGAGCGGACTACAACCGGAGGTGGCTGCAGAACACAACTACAGAGTGAGCTGCACTCACACACACAGACCTCGCAGACAGCCATGAACAGTGCTGCAAGGCAAAACAAAGCTTCTCAATTCTCACACAGCGGTTGCTAAAGTAGCCTGGGTAAAGCACAATAAAGCAAATCGCTAGCTCAAACTGTCCCTCAGAGTCAGAACAGCAGCGTCCTGTCCCTAAGTAAATTCACAGCAGAGTGAACCCAAAATAGCGGCGGCGTCTTTTATAGTGCATCATGACATCATTTCAGCAGCCAATCACAGCTATGCCATTGGTTAACATGCCTAACATGCATAACAGGATGGGCCCACACTTCTTAGGATTCCTCATTGGCTGAATAAAATCAAACTGGCTCATTGCATTATGGGAACTTCCTATTCCGGTATTCGATATTGTAAAAGTATCGGAACTCAGTATCGGAACTCCGATGCTGCGAATATCGTTCGATACCCGATATTGCAGTATCGAGATGGCTCAACACTAGTCATCACTGACAAAGGCAACTATTCCAATATTTAAAATTGAGATAACCTGAAAGTGTGGTGTCACTGACACCCAGGAGATCCCTCATTGTGAGTGATGGAAAATAGGCTGTGACCATTTGGGAACATAGGCCCAATTGCCCTTAGAATTTGCCCCCAAAGAGTAGATCGTAAGTTAAACTGTACAGCAGCTCGTAAAAACATATTAATTCCAGCAATGTTACGGATCATGGCAATATTGCCTAAATAATGGAACTCCTTTGCCATTTACGTGCGAAGCGCGTATCGGGTTGACAGCTGAATATTGGACATACCTTTACGGGTTGGGAATTAAGCAGAGGAACTCGTGCCCTGATATGAGACTAGTTACAATGTATAAGTGGTATACAATACGTATACAATAAATGCAATACTCTGATGATCCTATAAACAGGGAGGTTCCATCTACGAATAGTAAGTAGGGATTTTGAAGCTGGCAAATAATTGATTCGAACCAGCCATTGGTTACTTGACCCCCTTTGCTTCTGCTTCTTGATGTCCTCCAGACCAGAAATGCAGAGGACAAATGCAATGAAGTAACTCATGACTGCAGGTAGTCTGTAACCATGGAGACACATAAATCTGCACAAGAGTTGTATATACAAAACGGAAGAGGTTTACTAAGGGGGTTCAAATTTTCATCTGATTATTAGCTGTGAAAGACTTGCACCTCTTTGGTATCACTTCCAGTCATACCAGTGAGGTCACACTCTAAGTCACGTTTCCAGACCTGATTTTCGTGTTTGGGTGACTGTAATTATCCCTCACGAGTTGTAGCGGAGCACATTGCAGGACACCGTCTGGTGTTACACAATCTGCTGACAGGGAAGTTACTGGCAAAGATTCCCCAGGGACAGAAACATCCGGAAGCAACTGTCTGCAGCTTATGTTACCGCCATAGTGAGCGGACATATGTGATTACGGCATCATTCCATACAATGCTCATTGTATATATCCACATGTAACATAACGTACAGAATGCAGCAGGTTAAGGCACAGCCACATAATAAACATGCTGCAGTTGCTTAAATACTGACAACTAAATTTGTGACATTTTTATAAGAACTAGATAAGGGAACTAAAGGTAAACCAATCAAAATTACAGAAGATGCAAAGCTAGGAGAAATAGTTAATGCTACAGATGACATAGAAAGAATTCAGAGGGATTGAGATAAGTTTGAACAATGGGCAGCAACTAATAGATTGGTATCTAACAGTCTAACAGGGAAATATGCAAGATTCCGCATCTGGGCAAAAAAAAAAAAATCTACAGAATGGGAGGAATAGAACTAAGCAACAGCATGTGTGAAAAAGACGTGGGTATACTAATAGATTGCAGACTGCACATGAGTCAACAGTGTAATGCAGCAGCAAAAAAGGCCAGCACAGTTCTAAAATGCATTTAGAGAAGCATAGAGTCTACAACCCCTGGCAACAATTATGGAACCATCGGCCTTGGAGGATGTTCATTCAGTTGTTTAATTTTGTAGAAAAAAAGCAAATCACAGACATGGCACAAAACTAAAGTCATTTAAGAAACACTAAAAGAAATCAAGAATAAAAAATGTGGTAGTCAGTAATGGTTACTTTTTTAACCAAGCATAGGGGAAAAATTATGGAATCACTCAATTCTGCATCTAAAAAGGAGTGATTACACCTTGGAGAGCTGTTGCACCAAGTGGACTGACATGAATCATGGCTTCAACACGAGAGATGTAAATTGAAACAAAGGAGAGGATTATCAAACTCTTAAAAGAGGGTAAATCATCACGCAATGTTGCAAAAGATGTTGGTTGTTCACAGTCAGCTGTCTAAAATCTGGACCAAATACAAACAACATGGGAAGGTTGTTAAAGGCAAACATACTGGTAGACCAAGGAAGACATCAAACCATCAAGACCAGAAACGTCAAACAATATGTCTCCAAAACAGGAAATGCACAACAAAACAAATGAGGAACAAATGGGTGGTAACTGGAGTCAACATCTGTGACAGAACTGTAAGAAACTGCCTCAAGGAAATGGGATTTACATACAGAAAAGCTAAACGAAAGCCATCATTAACACCTAAACAGAAAAAAACAAGGGTACAATGGGCTTAGGAAAAGCAATGGTGGACTGGAAAGTCATATTCAGTGATGAATCGCGAATCTGCATTGGGCAAGGTGATGATGCTGGAACTTTTGATTTAGTTTTCGTCGCCACAGCTGCATGATTTGCGTCTGCCAGACAGGCTGAATACATGTGGGAATTCCATAACAAACAGGCAACCCCCACATGTATTCAGGCTGTCTAGCAGTCACAAATCATGCAGCTGCGGCGACGAAAACTAAATCTCCGAGAACATCCAAATACTATTAGGGGTGTGTTGGGGTTAGGGTTGGAGTTAGAATTGGGGGGGGGGGTTCCCAATGTTTAGGCACATCAGGTGCTCTCCAATACGACATGGTGTCCGATCTCAATTCCAGTCAATTCTGCGTTGAAAAAGTAAAAAGGCTGCTTTCCTTCCCTTCCAAGCTCTGCTGTGCACCCAAACAGTGGTTTACCCCCACATATGGGGTATCAGCATACTCAGGGCAAATTGGACCACAACTTTTGTGGTCCAATTTCTCCTGTTACACTTGTGAAAATAAAAATTTGGGGGCTGAAAAATCATTTTTGCGGGGAAAAAATTTTTTTTTTATTTTCACAGCTCTGACTTTAGTGAAACACTTTGGGGTTCAAAGTTCTCACAGCACATCTAGAAAAGTTCCTTGGGGGGGGTCTAGTTTCCAAAATGGAGTCACTTCTGGTGGGTCAAGGGCTCTGCAAACGCAACATGATGCCCGCAGACCATTCCATCAAAGTCTGCATTCCAAAACATCACTACTTCTCTTCCGAGCTCCGACGTGTGCCAAAACATTAATTTTCTCCCACTTATGGGGTATCAGCGTACTCAGGACAAATTGCACAACAACGTTTGGGATCCAATTTCTCCGGATACCCTTGGGAAAATTATAAAATTGTGGGCTAAAAGATAATTTTTGTGGAAATTTTTTATTTTTTTTTTAATTTTCACGGCTCTACATTATCAACTTTAGTGAAACAATTGGGGGTTAAAAGTGCTCACCACACATCTAGAAAAGTTCCTTGGGTGGTCTAGTTTCCAAAATGGGATCACTTGTGGGGGGTTTCCACATTAGGGGCTCTCCAAACGCGACATGGCGTCCGACCTCAATTCCAGCCAATTCTGCGTTGACAAAAGTCAAACGGCGCTCCTTCCCTTCTGAGCTCTGCCATGAGCCCAAACAGTGGTTTACCCCCACATATGGGGTATCGGCATACTCGGGACAAATTGTACAACAACTTTTGGGGTCCAATTTCTCCTGTTACCCTTGGTAAAATAAAACAAATTGGATCTGAAGTAAATTTTTTGTGAAAAAAACTTATGTTCATTTAAAAAAAAAAAAAAAATTAGAATTGAGAGTCATCAGTGGTTGATACCTTTTAATGGATAACTGAATAGATGGTAACAAATTGCAAGCTTTCAAAACTACTCAGGTCCCTTCATCAAGCACAGATTAATACAAATTCTGAAGAATCACATTTAAGGTACCGTTACACTTAACGATTTACCAACGATCATGACCAGCAATACGACCTGGCCGTGATCGTTGGTAAGTCGTTGTGTGGTTGCTGGGGAGCTGTCACACAGACAGCTCTCCAGCGACCAACGATGCTGAAGTCCCCGGGTAACCAGGGTAAACATCGGGTTACTAAGCACAGGGCCGCGCTTAGTAACCCGATGTTTACCTTGGTTACCATTGTAAATGTAAAAAAAAAAAAAAACCAGTACATACTCACATTCCGGTGTCTGTCACGTCCACCGGCGTCAGCTTCCCGCACTCATTGTGTCAGCGCCGGCCGGCCGTAAAGCAGAGCACAGCAGTGACGTCACCGCTGTGCTTTACGGCCGGCGCTCGCAGTCAGTGCGGGAAGCTGAAGGCGAGGGACGTGACAGACACCGGAATGTGAGTATGTACTGTTTTTTTTTTTAAATTTTACAATGGTAACCAGGGTAAATATCGGGTTACTAAGCGCGGCCCTGCGCTTAGTAACCCGATATTTACCCTGGTTACCAGTGAACACATCGCTGGATCGGCGTCACACACGCCGATTCAGCGATGACAGCGGGTGATCAGCGACCAAAAAAAAGGTCCTGATCATTCCCAGAGACCAACGATCTCCCAGCAGGGGCCTGATCGCTGGTCGCTGTCACACATAACGATTTCGTTAACGATATCGTTGCTATGTCACAAAAAGCAACGATATCGTTAAAGAGATCGTTATGTGTGACGGTACCTTTATGCACAATACAGCCCAGAAATAATGCCATAGATAAGACAGGTGACGTGAAGTAGAACTACCATTATGTGAGAGTGATAAACAGTTGTGTCCATAAATATTGGAATAGTTCATAGATAAGGAGTCTGAATGTTTTATTGTCCTCTGATTGAGGCACCTGGGGCATCTGTGTTATGATGCCCCCAGACGGTCTGGGGAGCAAATTCCTTAATTGATGTAAAAAAGGCATAAATCCATGCGACACATTCATTGCTGCACTGAGTGTGTCAAAGGTTGTCAGCAGTTTATATTCCCAAACTCTTTTGTCTCTCTGAGATTTGAAATGACCCTTTAATACAAGTAATCTCATGTCCATAATGCTGTGATCAGGGAGATAAAAATGTATTGCCCCACAACTTTTAATCCTTATAACTTACTAACAAAAAAAACTTTTGGTTCCAAAATTGTGCTGATATAAAGTAGACATGTGGGAAATGTTACTTAAGAAGTATTTTGTGTGACATACCTGTGTGATTTAAGGGCATGAAAATTCAAAGTTGGAAAATTGCGAAATTTTTAAAAATGTTTGCCAAATTTCCGGTTTTATCACAAATAAAGGCAAGTCATATCAAAGAAGTTTTTCCACTATCATGAAGTACAATATAAAAGTAGATAAACACGGCACTATACAATATGTCACAAGAAAACATTGTCAGATTCACCGGGATCCGTTTAGGTGTTCCAGAGTTATAACCTCATAAAGCACAGTGGTCAGAATTGTAAAAAATGGCCTGGTCATTAACATGCAAGCCACCCTTGGGGTTAAAGGGGTTAAAAAAAGACATTGAAAAACTGGAGCAAGTTCAGAAAAGAGCTGCCAGGATGGTGAGCGGACTGCAAAGAATGTCCTACGAGGAACCATTAAATGAGCTGGGAATGTTTAGCTTGCAATAATGGAAGACTTAATGGACTACAAATATCTGAAGGGAGGTCACAGTGTAGAGGGATCATCCTAAGGCTACTTTCGCACATCAGGCTTTTTGTTTCAGGCACAATCCGGCAACTTTTGGAAAAAACAAATCCGTTTTTTTTTTACGCCGGATCCGTTTTTTTACCCATAGTTGTATTAGCGCTGGTTTGTGCCTGATGGCCAGATGTTTCATCCGTTTTTTTCTGGATCCATCCAAATAGTCGTTTCCGGCGGATGGGGGAACATGTCCACTGCAACGTTTTTGTGTCCGGCGGAAAAAAACGCACACTGACGGAATCAGCCAAAAACACATGAAACGGAGATGTGAAACACTGAATCCGGCGCCCGGATCAAGTTTTCAAAGCATTTTCCATACAAATCATGCAGATTTTCCTTTCTGGGGTCGGTGTCTTTCTCTCTCTCTCCTTCCCCGGAGTCAGAAAGTCAAAAAATCCATGCGCATTAAAGAAGACCAGATCCAGCTAAAAAAACGGATCCGGCGCATCAGTTTTTCACAATTTGCGCTGGATCCGTTTTTTACAAATTGGCCAGGTTTAGCCTGAAAACAAAAAACGGATGTGTGAAACTAGCCTTATTCTCATTTGCACATGGAAACAGGAGAAGCAATGGAATGAAACTAAAAGGGAGAAGATATTAGAAAAAATATAGGGATTTTTGTGTTACTCACCGTAAACTCTTTTTCTCCGAGACGCTCATTGGGGGACACAGGACTGTAGGTGTATGCTATTGCCGCCAGGAGGCTGACACTAAGTAAACATGAAAAAAAGTTTAGCTCCTCCTCCGTCGTACACGCCCTGACAATGGCCACCGGAGAACCCAGTTTGGTGCAAAAGCAGTAAGAGAATAAAAGAAAAAAATACATCAGCATTAATACAGAAACATCAGGTCTAGAAACGACCCCACCGACTGAAAAGTCAGAAACAAAACAAGAAAAAGGGGCCATCTGGTTAACAGGGAGGGTGCTGTGTCCCCCAATGAGCGTCTCGGAGAAAAGGATTTTAACCCCTTAATGACCGCCAATACGCCTTTTAACTGACCTTACATATAAGAGAATATCATGCCCATACAGGTATCAATCCGGCATCTGTTGGTTGTGCACTATAGCTGACAACTTTCTGCATCAGCCACGATCAGTGTTTGCACCGTCCAAATCTGTTTAACCCCTTAGATGCTGCTGTAAATAGTGACTACATCATTATATATGGTTAACAGAGTGTGGGGGCTCCCTCTTTATCCCAATTGGTGCCCTCAGATCATGATTTTGTGGTCCTGATGTTTGCCATGGCAATTCATGACCAAATAGCGGCCTTCGAGTCTGCCGGGTGTAGTAATCTGTTCAGAAGTTAGAGGCATTTAGGTGGTAAAAATGCCATACCACTTTGCATTAATTCCTGTAAAGCACCTGAAGGGTTAATAAATTACCTGACAGCAGTTTTTTATATGTCAGGGGGTGCCGTTTTTAAAATGGTATCACGTTTGGGGGTTTCCCAATATATGAGACCCCTAAAGTCACTTCAAACATGGATGAGTCCCTAAAAAATAAATTTAGTAAATTTCCTTGAAAAAATTAAAAATTGCTGCTACAATTTTAAACCTCCTAAAATGCTAAAAAAATAAAATATCATTTTACAAATGGTGCTGATGTAAAGCCGACATGTGGGAAATGTTATTTATTAATGTTTTGCTGTGGTATGACTATCTGGATTAAAGGGATAATCATTCAAATTTTGAAAATTGCAAATTTTTTAACATTTTTCTAAAATTTTTGATATTTTTTATAAATAAACACAAAACATATTGACCTAAATTTACCATTTTCATAAAGTATAATGTGTCATGAAAAAACAGTCTCAAAAATCACTGGGATTTGTTGAAGCGTTGCAGAGTTATTACCACATAAAGTGACAATGGTCAGATTTCAAAAATTTGGCTCTGTCACTAAGGGGTTAAGGTGAGTAACACGAAAATCCTTATTTCTCCTTCACCTCATTGGGGGACACAGGACTGTGGGATGTCCTAAAGCAGTCCCTGGGTGGGGAATTAACTCACTGGTATAGTATCCAGGCAACTGCCGGTCACAAGTGCGCTACCGCTGCCTGAAGAATCCTTCTACCCAGACTTGCATCTGCAGAAGTCTGAGTGTGGATATTGTAGTGTTTGGAAAAGGTATGCAAACTAGACCAGGTTGCAGAAAGAAGTACAGTCTCTAATAATCCAAAATTAGTATCAAAACGAAAAAAACAAAAAACAACTAATATAAACAATATCTTTATTTCAAAACCATTGGATTAAAAATTAGCACGACACCCAAACCCCTTGGAGTGGGAGTGGGTCCATAAAAGCCTGGCTTGGTAAAAGTAGGGCAGAAATGGGGGGAGAAAAAATGGGATAAAAAATCCTAGCTATCCCTATAAAATACTCCCTGCCTGTCTGCGGAGGTTGGCACCCTCTTGGACGCAATATGGCGCCCCCGCTCCTCGACGGCTCACCCTATACGCCCTATGAGTCCCTTGATGTGATGATGCTATATGACTATTAATGCACCTAAATAGCCCACACCACAGGGCCAAAAGAAAAAGAAAAAATGCACACACATAGACCAAACACCAGGTGGTAATTCACCAACGACAAACAAGCCCACACGGGCTGGTCTGACCGTACAAAGCCCTACGACCTAAAGTACTCCGTAAATAGCTAAGACTAGTACACCCTAAAGAGTCCCTAGCCAAACGTCCCTGCCTTGGTTATACTATTAATACTAATATATCCTTGTTCATGTGTATATGCCTAGGTGTTGGAGGTGCAATATTCATCCGCCACCTTACGTAAAAGTCGCCTTTCTTTAAAAAGTACTTGGTTTATCGTAGTGATTATCAGTTTAGGTGTCTTTATATAGTGTGTATTTTTTTCTTATGGTCTGACCGAAGCTAGAGGGGTTCATGATTACGGGTCACCGCTTTAGCCCCTCAGGCACCACCTGTGTATAGGATCCCCCTACTTTTGTAGGGACTTAGTGAGGGTTAGCAGGGACAGCCGCCGAGGAGCGGGGGCGCCATTTGCGTTCAAGAGGGTGCCAACTTCCGCTGATAGGCAGGGATGTTTGGCTAGGGACTCTTTAGGGTGTACTAGGCTTAGCTATTTACGGAGTACTTTAGGTCGTAGGGCTTTGTACGGTCAGACCAGCCCGTGTGGGCTTGTTTGTCGTTGGTGAATTACCACCTGGTGTTTGGTCTATGTGTGTGCATTTTTTCTTTTTCTTTGGGCCCTGTGGTGTGGGCTATTTAGGTGCATTAATAGTTATATGGCATCATCACATCAAGGGACTCATAGGGCGTATAGGGTGAGCCGTCGAGGAGCGGGGGCGCCATATTGCGTCCAAGAGGGTGCCAACCTCCGCAGACAGGCAGGGAGTATTTTATAGGGATATCTAGGATTTTTTATCCCATTTTTTCTCCCCCCATTTCTGCCCTACTTTTACCAAGCCAGGCTTTTATGGACCCACTCCCACTCCAAGGGGTTTGGGTGTCGTGCTAATTTTTAATCCAATGGTTTTGAAATAAAGATATTGTTTATATTAGTTGTTTTTTGTTTTTTTTTCGTTTAAACTAGACCAGGTTGCAGCCCTGCAAATCTGCTCTGCTGAAGCCTGGTGCCGAAGCGCCCAGGAAGCCCCCACTGCTCGAGTGAAATGAGCTTTGATTCCAGCTGGAACTGCCATTCCCTTAACGCGGTAGGCCTCCTGAATAGCCGAGCGTATTCATCTGGCCAAGGTAGACCTTGAGGCAGCGAATCCTCTCCTGCGACCCTTCGGGAGGACAAACAGTGCGTCCGCCTGCCGAAAAGGAGCCGTCCGAGAAATGTACCTCCTCAGCGCTCTCACTAGGTCTAACGTATGGAGAGCTTTTTCCACCCGGTGCGTCGGCGCCGGGCAAAAAGAAGGTAGAACGATGTCCTCGTTAATGTGAAATGAGGAGACTACCTTTGGCAAAAAGGAGGGTGCTGGTCTGAGCACCACCTTATCCTGATGGAAACGTAGAAAAGGAGCACGGCAGGATAGAGCTGCCAGCTCTGATACCCGCCTAATGGAAGTTATGGCCACCAAGAATAAAACCTTCCAGGAAAGATAAGTTAAAGAGACGTCCTGAAGGGGTTCGAAAGGAGCCTCCTGCAAGGCACCTGAGACCAAATTAAGATCCCAAGCATCCAGAGGAGTCCTATAAGGAGGAACCTTATGAGCGACTCCCTGCAAGAAAGTCTTTACCTGTAGATTAATAGCGATTCTGCGCTGAAAAAGAACCGACAAGGCTGATATTTGTGTCTTAAGAGTACTTGGTGCCAGCCCTGAATCCAGGCCGGCCTGGAGAAAAGCAAGAATGTTAGGGATGGAGAAACGTAGTGGAGGTAGTCCACGCTTTCTGCACCATGAAAGGAAAACCTTCCAGGTGTGATAAATACGAGCCAAGACGGATTTACGGGCGCTAATCATGGTAGCGGCTACCTCTTGGGAGAACCCGGCCTGTGTTAGAACCCAAGATTCAATGGCCAGGCCGTTAAACACAGGGCCCCTAAGTTCTGGTGGTAGATTGGGCCCTGAGATTGAAGATCCGGGCGGTTTGGAAGCCGCCATCGAACTCCGGCGAGCAGCTGCACTAGGTCTGCGTACCATGACCGACGCGACCAATCGGGGGCGACCAGAATAGCCGGTACTCCCTCTGTCTTGACCTTCCGGATAACCTTCGGGAGCAGCGCCAGAGGGGGAAACAGATATGGAAGACGAAATTGGTTCCAAGGTAGAACTAACACATCCACGGCGATTGCCTGTGGATCTCGATACCGGGCGACAAACCTGGGCACCTTGGCATTCCTCCTGGAAGCCATTAGGTCCACATCCAGAGTCCCCTATTGCAGACATATTTGTTGAAATACTTCAGGATGGAGAGACCATTCCCCGGACGCCAGGCCCTGCCCGTTGGGAAGGGATAACAGTGTTTTAGAGGCCAAGCGAGATACCGGAGGATCTAACAAAGGGGATTCCACCCATTTATTACGTAGCTCAGAAGCAAAAGGGTATCTTGCCTTCAAGGCCTTTTGACCTGAGAAACGTCTATCCAAATGTTCCCGGTGACGTTGGACCAAGTCCTCAAACTCAGGGTGAGATGAGAAAACCCTATGAGACTGCTTGGCCCTCTTGAAAGAAACCTTGTGATCCGAGGTCAAGGCGAGTTCGTCTTCTATTCCCAGGGTCTGGTTGATGGCCTCAATTAGGCTGTCTACTGACTCCTGAAAACCAGGTGTCTACTGACTCCTGAAAACCAGGTGTCTCCAAATTAAGGGACTCTTCAGTATCATAGTCCAAACCGAGATCACTGCTCTCTACTGGGGCAGGTGAACGAGAGGCGGAACTCCAAGATGCAGGGGCACCTGATGGACCGGGAGACGCTGTGAGGGTTCGCTTCCCCCACATCTGCCTAGTGCGAGCGCAGCCCCTGCAGGCCGAAGGCTCTTGAGAGTCAGAGGATCTCTCTAAGACAGATGAACCACTGTCCCTGACTCCAGCCAGGGTCTGAAGGGACTCGAATGCCTTAATTAGGGAAGCCATGGATTGCGACAAGGACGTGACCCATTCTGGTGGAAGCACCGCAGTTTCTGTCTGAGTCACAGGGGAAATCGCGGGGGGGGGGGGGGGGGGGGCTCCTGAGCGCGTTCAGAATCGCAGGCCTCACAGATACGATTACTCTGGGCATGCGGAAAAGCAGACCGACAGGTTACACATACGGTATATAAGACCATGTGAGATTTGGTCCTTCTAGACATGGTGCTCTGCAGATGCTATAATCAGGGGCTCTAGACCGACTGGAGGAATGCAGATATTGCTGCTGTCAGGCTGGGGGGAGTAGCACTTACCCCAGTCATGTGTCTCCGCATGTACTGTGGAACCGGTCTCAGAGAGATGAGTGTGCGCTGTCTTTCTCTTTTTTTAAAAAAGAGCGCCCTCATCAGTGGGCGGAGCTACCGGAAATGCAGCGTCCCTTCGGCCTACAGCAGGCCAAAGCCGAGGCCTGGATTTTTCCTCGGCGAGGAAAAAAGGGGGCAGACCCGGAAGATGACGCGCAGGAAGGGACAGGGCTTCCGCCCGCGGCCTACCCCAGTCAGAAGCCCGGGAGTAAATTTAATAATTGCCCCGGAAGTGACGCCGGAATACCAGCCCATGGCGCCACCCGCAAAAGACACACCGCCTGACGCCAGGGAGGTCGCGGGGCCGACAGTAGACAAAAGATTGCAGCACTGCTGGATGCCGCAAGCCGCCGAGAGAAAGCGTTGCCCGCAAATCCGTCCTGCCAGGTAAAAGATGCGCTGCCACAGGAGCCCCCTTTAGCCCCCCTCTGGATGTTAAGGTCAGGGGGGTTGTAAAAAAGACGGTGCAGGCACCCTAACTCCATCTTCCATTCAAAGGATGAGGAGAGGGACCGTCCGCTACCCTTCTATCAACGCTGTCTAGCACTGGTGATGCAATGGGGGCCGCACGGACAATCCACAAGCACCTGTACGGCCTATGGTTCTGTTACCTTAGGGTGGTCAGGGCTAAGTCCGGAAAAGTAATCCCACATGGCGGGAAAGGATACGTGGAGGAATACTCACACGTGCTCGCCTGTTGATGGTTTGGGGAGATCGGGCCCCTTCAAAAGGGTCCGTTGCCCCTGTCTTACTGCCACGATGTAGAGGAAAAAAAGGGGTTCAAAAAGGTCTGGACCCAGACGTGTGCCTCCTTCAGACACTAAGCACGAACTGGGTTCTCCGGTGGCCAGTGTCAGAGTGTATACGACAGGAGGAGCTAAACTTTTTTTTCATGTTTACTTAGTGTCAGCCTCCTGGTGGCAATAGCATACCCCCACAGTCCTGTGTCCCCCAATGAGGTGAAGGAGAAAACTTTTTTACAGTTAGGGTGATCAATGAATGGAACAGGCTGCCACGAGAGGTGGCAAGTTCTCCTTCAATGGAAGTTCTCAATCAGAGGCTGGACAGACATTTGTCTGAGATGGTTTAGTGAATGCTGCATTGAGCAGTGGGTTGGGCCAGATGACCCTGGAGGTCCCTTCCAACTCTAACATTCTATCATTTTAGGGCTCTATGACACAGAAACGTGCTCAGAGCAGTACTCCCTTCCCCGCCTCATTTTTGGTTCAGTTCGATTAATGTAAAGCGAAGTTCACAATTAAATTCTGATAACAGCAGAAGGAAACTTCATATAAAAATGTACTAGGGTCTCACTTAAAGATCAAGATCACTATATGAAAATACCACCAGGACCCAGTGGCGTAACTACCGCGGTCGCAGCGGTCGCCACTGCGACGGGGCCCGGCAGGTCAGGGGCCCGCCGCCCGGCAGGTCAGACCGGCAGCGATTTTACTACATAGCGCCGGCCGGCCTCCAGCCGGCCCTTTAAATGTTCCTGTGTTAAGTTGCCCGCACTGACAAGGGCCGCCCACGGCGGCCGGCGTCAGTGCGGGTCGCGGGAGCAATGAGCATGGTCGCGGTCCTTGATCCTGCCGCCTGCGTGTGCTCGTCTGCTGCTGCCCTTGCGAGCGCGAGCAAGCAGGAGACCCCGTGATTTGAAAAAGCTTGCGTGCAATAGGGCGCGCGCCTCCACCTGTGTCTGACGCTGGCCGGCCCGAACCAGCGTCAGAGAAGACTGCTCGCCACGCCAATGCTGCCTGCGGGTCCGGGATCCTCTACCACCGACGCTGGGACGGTCCTCCACCTGTGTCTGACGCTGGCTGGCCTGAACCAGCGTCAGAGAAGACTGGTGTACACCAATGCTGCCTGGCTGCGGCCTGGATCCTGTACCGCCGACGCTGGGACCTCCACCTGTGTCTGACGCTGGCTGGCCGGCCTGAACCAGCGTCAGAGAAGACTGCTCTGCCTCTCACCAATGCTGCCAGCCTGCCTGGGATCCTCTACTGCCGATGCTGGGACCCGACCCACCTCAGCCCTTTATCCTACCGACCTCCCCCCATCTCAGGGACCTGGGTACGTCCCAAGATGATTTTTTTTAAATGTGTATATACAGCAGTTGCACCTATATAATGTGTAAAGTCTGCTATATATACATTATATAGGTGATACTGCTGTATATAATCACCGTACCACCTATATAATGTATGTATAGCAGTTTATATACATTATATAGGGAATGCTGCTACTGATGTATATAGATTGTATAGGTGACACTGCGGTGTGTGTGTGTGTATATGTATATGTATATATATATATATATATATATATATACACACACACACGTACATATATACACAGCAGTATCACCTATATAATGTATATACACATCAGTAGCAGTATTCACTATATAATGTATATAGACTGCTATACATACATTATATAGGTGATACAGTGATTATATACAGCAGTATCACCTATATAATGTGTATATATATCAGTCTATATACATTATATTGAAAATACCACTATTGATGTGTATATTCGTTATATAGGCCATACTGGTGTGTGTGTATATATACACACACATGTACATATATACACAGCAGTGTCACCTATATATAACGTATATACACATCAGTAGTAGTATTGCCTATAGAATGTATATATACTGCTGTATATACAATATATAAGTGATACTGGCTGCTTCTGTATATAATGATAGTATCACCTATATAATGTATATACAGCAGTCTATATACGTTCTATAGGCAATACTACTACTGATGTGTATATACGTTATATATAGGTGATACTGCTGTGTATATATGTACGTGTGTGTGTATATATACACACACACCAGTATGGCCTATATAACGAATATACACATCAATAGTGGTATTTTTAATATAACGTGTGTGATATCTATAGTGTGTGTGTGATATCTGAAGTGCGTGTGTGTGTGTATGATATCTGTAGTGTGTGTGAGGCAGGGGCGTAACTACCACAGTCTGGCAAGTCAGGGGCCCAACAGGTCAGACGCACCCAACTCCCCCCGCCGCAGTGAACTATACCGGCGTTTATGATGCCCCATGTCCTAGTAGGTCCCCAGGTTCAGGTCATTGTGCTCCTCCGGGCCCCCCGTACACACCTTGTTCCTCCTCCCCTGGTCTCCCAATGCTCCTCATCTCCCAAGCATTCCCTGCCCATTGTCCCTGTGTGACTCGTCTGCCCTGCTCTCAAGTCTCCCCTGTCCCCTTTCTCACCATGTGTTCTCCATCTACCCTGTCCTTGTAATCCCTGTGCCCCCTTCTTCCCTCCTCCCCAGTCCCCCCGTCTTCCTCTGTCCCCTTGCAGCCCTTGCGTCCCTATCTACTCTGCCCTCTGAGTCCCCTTGTGTCCTCTTGTGCCTGTCTCCCTTGCACCCTAGTTCCCGTGTGTCCCATTGTGCCCTTCTCCCCTTCCTCCTAGTCCCTATGAGTCCCCTTGTGCTTCTATCCCTTGTCAGTGTCCCTTGCCCACTAGTCCCTGTGTGTCCCCTTGCGCCTGTCTCCCTTGTCCCCTTATGCTTATGTCCCTTGTCCCCGTGTGCCAGTTTCCCTTGACCATTAGTCCCTGTGTGTCCCCTTGTCAGTCTCCCTGGCCATCTAGTCCCCATGTGCCCCTTGTGTCAATCTGCCTTGTCCACTAGTCCCCGTGTGTCCCCTTGTCAGTCTCCCTGGCCAACTAGTCCCTGTGTGTCCCCTTGTGCCAGTCTCCTTTGTCCCCTTGTGTCAGTCTCCCTTGCCCACTAGTCCCCTTGTAACCTTCTCCCCTGCCTCCTAGCCCCCATGTGTCTGTCTTCCTTGCTCCCTAGCCCCCCTATGTTACCCTTGTGCCTGTCTCCACTAACCCCCTTGTGTCCTTGTCCCCTGCCCCCTAGTCACCATTTGCTCATGTCTTTCTCACTGCCCCTGTATGGAGGGGCTGCATTACACTATGAGGAGGGCTGCATTATATTCTATGGGGGTTACATTGTATTGTATAGCAGGGCTGCAGTATACTCTGTGGGGTGGATGTATTATACTATATGTGGGCTGCATTATACTGAATCGAGGACTATGGGGAATATATTATACTATATGAAGAACTATGGTGCATCATACTATGGGAAGTGAATTGTACAACATGGATGACGATGGCGGTGCATTATACTATATGGAGCACTATGAGCAGTGTATTATACTATACGGAGCACTACGAAGATTGTATTATGCTATATGGAGCACTATGAGGAGTGTATTTTAATATACGGAGGAGTGTATTATACTATATGGAGGACTGAGCAGTGTATTATGCTATATTGAGCACTATGAGGAGTGTGTTTTAATATACGGAGGAGTGTATTATACTATATGGAGGACTGAGGAGTGTACAATGCTATATGGGGGACTATGGGGAGTGTATTATACTATAAGGAGTACTATGGGGGTGCATTATACTTCTTATATGGATCCCCATGACTTCTATGTTAGCCCCTGATGAGTATAATGGTTTATTTTCTTTTATACATTACATAACAATGGCAGTACAGGGGACAAATATATGCCAGGATGCGGCACTGGATAGTTATGCAACTGAGGTCACACTATACAACTTTGCAATAAAGCTATAGTGTGCAACATTAATAGGGAAAATGTGAATTTGGGTGGAAAACATTTTGGCATGGTGGGGGGCCCCATTTGAAAGTTCGCACCGGGGCCCATAACTTTGTAGTTATGCCACTGCCAGGACCCCATCCTCCTCTAGTTTGTTTCTCATCTGCAGCAGTTGATATTTTGCAGTCGTCTTGAAAGGTTGCTGTAAAATGTGTTTATGGACGATATCCAGTTATTAATGTGATGTACAGTACAGGGCAGCGCCGGATCCAGCGGGACAATAATCAGTAATTGATGGTAGGACGGATGCCCGATGTAATGTGCCTCCTCAATCCTACATGTTTATTGCTCTGCTGTTTATTGAATTTGCAGTAAACTGAGATTCATCCCAACAATGCATCTCATTAATATACAATGTGCTCAGAGGATGCAGAAAACCAAAGAGAGCAACAATGCGGACATCTAATATGTAAAATGGAGGAAGCGCATAATATACCAACCAACATAGACACA